>NC_133510.1:14563787-14866818 GCF_049354715.1 Callithrix jacchus
ATTTTTGCACGCTTGATAGTATTTGTCATTCTACTTGAAGTATTACTTAGCTGGTTGTGATATTCTTAGGCGTATTCTTCTAATGCAAAGTGGATGAATGTTCCCTGATGTTCTCTTCCTACCATCACTGTATCTGATGTCACCCCTCTGAGTCAGAACAGAAGGGCTAGGAATTTAATTCACTCTGCTCTTCTGTGGCCTGGGAAATGTGAGGAGCTAGGACCATGCTCAGCTAGGGATCTGCACAGTCTTTGTGGAAGTCCAGACTCAGGTGGTTTTTTTTCCCCTGAAATGTTGATAAATGTCATGTATTCATCCTGGTAAGCATGAGTAGGGTTCAGATCATCTGTGAAATTCCTTAGAGATAGCTAGAAAACAGAATATCTTGGTAATTTGTCTTGCCTTTATGAGGTTGCTATATTAAATGTTTTGTCCTGACTCATCTCTTAAACCACCAATTCACCCTTTCAATCCATTTTTCTCCAAATTTGGGGATATTACTGGGAATTCTCACATTTTTATCACCTCACTTCTGTGTTGTTTCTGGGCTTAGAATACTGTAAATAGCCACACTGTTTTTTACAAAAATTTTTGTTTCATTTTCTTACCTGCAGCCCAACTAAAAAACCCTGACAATCTTTCTTTCATTTCTAGGAGAACCACTGATTGACCCTAATAGAATAAATACATTCTGTCAGTCAGTTACTATAGTGTTTGAGAAACAGGGTATGTTGTGACAGTTGTTTATTTAAAAGATGATGGCTTTCAGGTTTTTTGGGTTTTGTTTGTTTTGATCCTTTGAGAATGGTATTTATAGTCCAGAGAAGATATTTAGAGTTGAGATAAGGTAATAAAATTGAGGCAAACACAATTATTTATCTTTGTCAAGACTCACTCCTGGCAGTTTTCAAATGTATTTTTTTTGAAATGTATCAGTGAAATACTAGCATACATTTTAGGTACCTTTTTGCCTTTTCAAAGTATGCTTATTTGTCAGTGTAAAATGCGCCCAAATCAAAATTAACTGCTTTGAAAAGGGAAGGCAATAGCATCTGGCCATTTGGCTAAGATCAATTGAAAAGGGAAGTAGAGATAATACAGTACAGCAATTTATTTTTTAAACAATTAGTTTTTTAAATTGACAAATAAAAATTATGTATGTCCATCATATACAGCATGATGTTTTGAAAAATGTACATTTTGTACAATTGTTAAATCAAGCCAATTAACATAGTCATACCTCATATGCTTCTCATTTTTCATGGTGAGAACACTTAAAATCTATACTCAGCAATTTTCAAGATGTAATTTTTATATAGAGAAAATCTGTAGAACTCAGGGTTTGTCTATTCTGAAGGTTCGTAAGATGTATTTAAAAAATGGGTCGGGCGCAGTGGCTCACGCCTGTAATCCCAGCACTTTGGGAGGCCGAGGTGGGTGGATCACGAGGTCAAGAGATTGAGACCGTCCTGGTCAACACAGTGAAACCCCGTCTCTACTAAAAATACAAAAAATTAGCTGGACGTGGTGACGCATGCCTGTAATCCCAGCTACTCAGGAGGCTGAGGCAGGAGAATTGCCTGAACCCAGGAGGCGGAGGTTGCAGTGAGCCGAGATCGCGCCATTGCACTCCAGCCTGGGTAACAAGCGCGAAACTTCGTCTCAAAAAAAAAAAATATATATATATATATCGTACAAAATTTTGAGACTGATAACCAGTTTTCACGCTAGCCACATAAATTGTCATTTTTGCTCCCAGTTAAGAATTCAAGGCTTACAAATATGAACACAGGGCCGGGCACAGTGGCTCATACCTGTAATCCCAGCACTTGGGAGGCCGACACAGGCAGATAATCTGAGGTCAGAAGTTTGAGACCAGACTGGCCAACTTGGTGAAACCCCATCTCTACTAAAAATACAAAAATTAGCCAGGCACGGTGGCGCATGCCTGTAGTCCCAGCTACTCAGGAGGCTGAGGCACAAGAATCGCTCGAACCCAGAGGCAGAGGTTGCAGTGAGCAGAGATCATGCCACTGCGCTCTAACCTGGTCAACAGAGTGAGACTCTGTCTCAAGAAAAAAAAAAAAAAAAAACTTAAAAATGAATACAGGTTTCTAGTATGTCTCTCCACCTAGTTGATTCTCTAGAGTGTGATACGTTTTACAATGTGTTATCTGCAGTGTTTATTTACATTGTCTGGCAGGCTAAGAAGGTTGGTGGTGTTTGCTAATAAGGAACCACTGTGTGACCGATGTAAATGATCTACCATTGCCTCTTCCTGGTTTGGATTTCTTTCCTAGCAAAATACAGCTACAAGACGGGAGCCAGATGTCTTTGGGAAGGAGCATGTCTGCCACTCTTGTTTCCAAAAGTGTTTATATTTATTCATTAAAGGACTTCTGTTACTTGAATTCTTTTTAGGAAACCTACTGAACCATACATTGTCGTGTAGCCAATGATCAGGTTAAGGGGGAAAAAAATCGATAATGTTGAGCCAGGCACAGTGGCTCACACCTGTAACCCCAGCACTTTGGGAGGCCAAGGTGGGCGGATCACTTGAGGTCAGGAGTTCAAGATCAGCTTGGTCAATGTGGTAAAACCCCATCTCTACCAAAAATACAAAAATTAGCTGGGTATGGTGGCAGGTGCCCATAATCTCAGCTACTCAGGAGGCTGAGTCAGGAGAATTGCTTAAACCTGGGAGATGGAGGTTGCAGTGAGCCAAGATTGCACCACTCTGAGTGACAGAGTGAAGACTCCGTCTCAACAACAAAAAAAATGTAAAATATCTCACAATATAATGCAATAAGATTTCCTACTCAGGACATACAAAGACCTGTGTCTCTTAAAATACTTGGGTCACTAGAATGTAGGTTTTTTGATAACTCAATTTTATGATTCACTGGAAAGCTTCAAGCCTTGAAATGTTTCTGATTTGATTTTTGCAATATACTTTGTCTTCCCATTTCCGTGCTCAGATTTCTGCACACCTCATGCACTTATGCAGTCTACTCATTTCAGTGACTTGGGGAGGTGTGAAGAGGCTGAGCCAGACTTCGTATTTCTTCTCTCCTATGTTCTTATTGCAAAGGAATGCAGTAATGCACTGTCTTTTTTGTGTCTGTTGTTGGCTGCATGTCCCCAAGCCATATGCAATAAGTAGATGTCTATTGAAAAAAAGTAAATTTGCCTCATTTGTACCCAAGAAAACTATGACATTGGAGTCAGTTCCATGTTTATAATAGAGTCCCAACACTTCTTTTTCTCCAGGGTTTCTACAAGAAGAAGCATAAAACAGCGTTAGTATTGCAACTGGCCTTTGGCTTAGAGGCTTCAGTACATCCATAAAGTGAGATCGATTAGGATTAATAGCTTTTTGTCTAGCTAAAAAGTGTTCGAGATCTTGGCTTAAAATGAGTTCTTTTTGATACCTCGGAATATGTTGGCCATTTTAGCTGCTTCCAGTATTTTATTCAAAGAGTTGACTACATAAAAGATAGCTTGGTGATTATACTTAGACCTTAAAGAGCTTTTAAGAGTTCAACAAACACATAACCTTTATAACTGTTTAAACTTCGAGCTTTCCTAAACAACAATATGGTGCTGTTGCCAATCTTGGTTTAAAGTATATATAATTTACATAAATAGCACTGACTGAAGCATAGGTCTCCAAGCAGAGAATACTCTGACAACTAGGTCTCCAGGTCCACTCTACTTTTCCTTATTGAGTTTCTAGAGGGAAAGTAGGTTCAGTCTTGTGCTTTCTTCTTTTGACACCAAAAGGGGCTCCTGGTTTATGAGTTTTAAAGGATCAGGGAAAAATTTGTCATGGGGAATGTTATTTTATTTAGTGTGTAAGTAAAGTCAGGTAAAAACAGAAAACAATGGAGATAAGAGGATGGGATGCATTAAATTTATTCTGTTGTTCTTTCACCACAGTAATTCACTCAGAAGGCACTCATTCTGAATTTAGTGTTTAGTGTTTAAAGGAACAGGCGTGGGGGCAAGCGTAGGCCAGCACTGAGAAACAGCGGTGGGTTGAGACCTATTGTATTTTTTAAGTGGTTCCAAGGCTGTCCAGGTGTCCTGATTTAAAGGCTGCTTCTTAAGTCAGGAAATTGTATCTTGTTCTGAGGTTTACTGTAATAAAGTACACAGTCCTAGGGGATGGTACTTCTGGCTCCATGAATCACTTTACAGGCTGGCTGTACTGACCCAAGCCTCATGATTTATTTATGCCATACCACAGTAGGAATGGCAAGTATGTAAGTCACACATGGTCTATGGGATGGGCCTTTAACTGGGAAACTGCCACAAATCCATAAAGACAGATAGGACAGAGCCAGCAGCAGCTCATGTGGTCTATAAGATTTCTTCCTATTTTATAGGGACTTAGAGTTCTAGAGCTAATTAAGTTCTTCATCCTTCTTAGAATGTATCTGTCTTAGTCTGTCTTGTGTTGTTAGAAAAGAATACCTGCACCTGGGTAATTTATAATGTAACAAGGTTTAATTAGCTCATGGTTCTGCAGGCTGAGAAGTTCAAGGGCATGGCCCTGGCTTCTGGCAAGGGCTTTCATACTGCCTCACAAAATAGCAGAGAAGGTCAAAGAGGAAAGTGCCACATGCATACAGGAAAACCTGAGGGTCCATCCTGGCTTTATCACAACCCACTCTCCTGGGAACTAATTTGTTCCTTCAGTACCTAATGCAGTCTTGTCAGAGTGGGAACTCACTATCGCAAGAACAGCACCAAACCATTCCTGAAGGATTCACCTTCATGAGCTGAACACCTCCCGTTAGGCCCCACTTCCCAACACCATCAGACTGGGAATTCAATTCAACATGAGTTTTGGTGGGGACAGACAAACCATATCCATACCATAGCAATAACCTAGGACTTTTTGGGTGTGTGTTTTTTTACCTAGTCTTGGATTTACTGCTTACAAATCTAAAGAATAGCTCTGAAATATAGTCTAGTACTGTTGTCACTGATATTTTCTCTTGGATTTATTTCTATAAAGAGTTGCCCATGTTTTTCAAATAATTTCTATGTTTTGAGTAAATACTAAGAATACAATAGCCAGATCTTTTTTCTTTTTTTCTTTTTTTTTAAACTAATCTTTATGTCCCATTTAGAGAAAGAGGCCAGATCTTGAGAGTATATTTAGTTGTGTACAAACTGCCAATCTGTCTTCCACTGTAGCTGTACCATTTTGCATTACCACCAGCAGTGAATGAGAATTCCTGTTGCTCCATATTTTTGCCATCATATGGTAGTGTGAGTGTTCTAGATTGTGTCCATTGTAATAAGTATGCAGTAGTATACATACTTATTGTTTTAATATGCATTTCCTGATTACACATGATGTGAAACATCTTTTCATATACTTATGTGCCATCTATATATATTCTTTGGTGAGGTGTCTGTTAAGGTCTCTGATGCATTTTTTCATTTTGTTTTATAATTTTAATTTTTAATTGTACATATTTATGGGGTACATAGTGATGTTTTAATACATGCAATGTATTATAAGGCCCATTTTTAAATCACATCATTCATTTTCTTAGTGTTGAATTTTAAGTGTCTTTTGTATATTTTAGATAACAGTGCTTTATCAAATGTATCTTTTGCAAGTATTTTCTCCCAGTCTGTGACTTAACTTCTCATTCTCTTAATATTTGAATATTTAAACACATGTAATAATGGTTAAAGAGTTGGTAAGTAAATCACTACTGAGTATATACTGCTTCGAAGGGCCCAAGGATCCATTAGGCCTCCAGCTTTAACCCAGCACAACATTCTGAAATTATCAGCTCTCCCCAGAGCTTTAAAAGTCCCCAGGCCTTACCCATCTCACTGCATCAAGGACTCTTAGAGCTCACCAGGTTCCATCTGCCATAAGCCTTTATCATATCACCCTGTTCCTGTTGCTTAGGAGCTTTCTCAGGATAGCATTTCAAGATTGAGTACCCATCCTGATTTTCTCAGTGCTTCTTGTGACCTTTGTCTCATAGAAGGCATTTAATAAATGTGTGCTGAACTGAGCTGAATCAGCAAGGGCAAAAGGGATTTAGAAGACTGCCATTTTTATTGAAAATGATTAAAAAGACACTGGGAAAGGCAGCATCTATTGGGGGGATATGAGAAATTTCTAAATCACTGGAGCATCAGGCTGGAAAATTTAGGTTGGCATCAAACTGCAAATGGCTCAAATATCATCACAAGAGTATATATACTTACCTTTCTTGTAGGAGGGTGAATTTTCATATTATAATAGCTAGAGTGTTCTTAGAATTTATCTTCTTAATTCAGAAAACATCGTATTGAGATCTGTCAGTAGGCCCCAGCCCCCAAATAATTTCTTGAACTTCAGTCAAAGCTCTTAGTACAGTTTTTCTAGTACACTTGCACATGCACATAGTAATCACAGAAATTTGAGAGGATGAAAATAATGTTTTTAATTAGAGATTATTTTCTTGGAGAGTGTAGCACTTGTTTTTACTTTATTGCTTTTCTCTTTTTGTTTCTTTCAAAATATGTACAAATACATATTCATTATATCTTATGTAAGGGAATGTGTATTTAAAGGACTACTTTAAGTTTAAAGTGACTTTTTTCTTTTCAAAATATAGATGTGGGTATGATTTAAGTATGTATATTCAGTCAGATCTTTGAGCTCTCACCTGGATAAAATTCTTGGGCATGAGAAGCAATCAAGTCTTCTTTTCTAGAGATGTGTTTGAACAAGAAAAATAATGATCTTTATAAATTAAGAGAAGATGTTATGGTTTAATCTCTGTAAAATTTCCTTTAATCAGTCAAATCATGAGCCATGAAGAATCCACATTTGTTGTTTGTACTCTTTGTACTAATTTCTTAAGGCTTACTTTGTTCTATAAAATCATCAAGACAGGAGCCTCCAACATGTATTGACTGTTTCATTGAGGTGTTTTTTTGTTTTTGTTTTTGCTTTTTTTGAAACAGAGTCTTATTCTGTCACCCAAGCTGGGAGTGCAGTGGCACAATTTTGGCTCACTACAACTTCTGCCTCTTGAGTTCAGGTGATTATCATGCCTCAGCCTCCCAAATAGCCGGGATCACAGGTGTGCGCCACCAGGCTTAGCTAATTTTTGTATTTTCAATAAAGATAGGGTTTTTGTTACCTATCTTTATTGATTGGCCAGGCTGGTCTGAAGGGATCCACCCACCTCAGCCTCCCAAAAGTGCTGGGACTACAAGCGAGAGCCACCATGCCTGGTCTAACTAAGGTTTTAAGAAATGATTTTACACATGACACAGCTTATAATTGCTTTAAATAAAATATTCCAGGCATATTTGCATATCCTAGAAATACATCAACAAATCAGCCCATCAACCACCAGTTCATACAGGTTATCTGGCTCCTTAAGACTTTGATTCAGTATACTTGAGCTTAGGGAAGAGCTAAATTAAGCCACAGCGAGTTGGTCAGATTTTTGACAAATAATTTTTTAACACTAAGGAGACAGGAGAACACTAAGAATAGTTATTTGAAAAAGTGATTAAATTTCTTTACAGAGCTTAAAGGAATAGAAGTAAGGTTACAGGCTGGGCGCGGTGGCTCACGCCTGTGATCCCAGCACTTTGGGAGGCCGAGGCGGGTGGATCACGAGGTCAAGAGATCGAGACCATCCTGGTCAACATGGTGAAACCCCGTCTCTACTAAAAATACAATAAATTAGCTGGGCATGGTGGCGCGTGCCTGTAATCCCAGCTACTCAGGAGGCTGAGGCAGGAGAATTGCCTGAACCCAGGAGGCGGAGGTTGCGGTGAGCCGAGATCGCGCCATTGCACTCCAGCCTGGGTAACAAGAGTGAAACTCCATCTCAAAAAAAAAAAAAGAAGTAAGGTTACAAAGAGACAGCTCTTTCGTTCTTAATAATTATGCAAGAAAATAAAAAATAAAATTAAAAACAGAGAAAACTTTCAGGATCAGTTCTATAAGTAATTTTCTAAGAGGCTGTCAAAGCTTGTATAGACTCCAGCTCATTCAGTGTGTTTAAACATAGGCTGGAGGGCCACTTAGCAGCCATGTGGTGGAACAAAAGCAAGCCGTGGTTTTCATGAATGGATTTGATTTGTAATATCTCTTGTTATGCTAAGAGTTTGTGATTCTGATTTTGGTGTGTGTGATCTTAAAAGACTGATGTATGATCTCTTTCCACTTCTTCACTGCTGTTTACTGCTCAGCCCATTGCAATATAGCTTCTGCCTCCAGCCTGAAACTACTCTCAAAAGCAGTGTAACCTTCAAAAAACTAAATCCAGAGGAAATGTTGTGTTCTTTATCTTGACCTCCCTGTGAACACTTTAACATGTTTAATCTCTTATTATTTCTGGAAACTTTCTTTTCCTTTAGCATCCAAGAGAACACTTTCTTTTTGTTTTCTTTTACCTCTGAGACTGTTACCCCTCACTTATTTATGGACTTCTTCTACCCGTGCTTTGTGCCACTCCTGTTATCTTGGTGGTCTCATGTTCTGTGATTTCAATTGCTTTCAATGCTGATCCTTCCCATATAGTCTTCCAGAACTGTCAGTACAATTGCCTACCAGATATCTCCCAAAATTCATAAGATTGATGTAAGGATTAAATTACTTAGTTGATGCCAGGTATGGTGGCTCACACCTGTAATCTCAGCACCTTGGGAGGCCTAGGAGTTTGAGACAGGGTGTCATCAAGTTGGCCAGGCTGGTCTCGAACTACTGGCCTCAGGTGATCTGCCCAGCTCTGCCTCCCAAAATGCGGGGATTACAGCAGCCCGCCCACTGATTATCTTTAAATCACCAGTTCCCAAACTGTTTTCTTGTATACTAGTATCCCCCAAGGTGTTAAGTGATATTCCACCCAGAGAAAAAGAGAAGATGGGGTTCTATGATCAATTAAGTTTGGAAAATAGAGGTAGGGTTGTAACTTTTTCACGTGCCATAATGTAAACTTACTGGGCTTTGTGAGCCATTTGGTCCCTATCACACTACTCAAATCTCTTGTAGCACCAAAGCAGCCATAAAAAATATGATGTAAGCAAATGAGCATGTTTTTGTTCCACTAAAATCTTATTTGTGGACACTAAAATTTGAATTTTATATAATTTTCACAAAATATAATTATAATATTTTGGGTCATAAAAATATTTTCTTTTTTTCAACCATTTAAAAATGGAAAAGCCATTCTTTTATAGCTTCCTGTTAAAGATATGCAACCTACACCATGAAAAGCTTTTCTAAGTTCTGTAGCAGTGCTGTTATGACCAGTGTTCCTCAGACATATTTGATCATGGAAATATTTTGTCACGCTCATTTGTTACTATCTCTTGCTGTACTTCTGTGGAACGTACTTTTGAGAAATACTGACCTAGAGAATAGCTATATACGCCAGAAGTCAAGTCTGGCCCATGGAGCAGACTGTAAAAAACAAGAGAAGCATCTTGTCTTTATTCCTCTTGCTCTGATCATCAGCACTAACTGGTCATAGACAGAATGGTATTTTGGGAAATTGAATTCACTCTATGAGGTAGGCACCAGTCAACCACTAAAGCTGAGTCAAAGACTGGCTGAATTGAGGGTGGACATGATGAAGTTAATTCCATTAACCAGCTTCAGAAATGGAAAAAATGGCTGTAACACAAAATAAAATAGAAGTGCTCTAAGTGAGATACAATATTCAGTCCTGGCCAGGTATGGTGGCTCACACCTGTAATCCGAGCACTTTGGGAGGCCAAGATGGGTGGATTGCTTGAGCTCAGAAGTTCAAGACCAGCCTGGGAAACATGAGCAAACCCCGTCTCTACAAAAATTACAAAACGAATTAGGCTTGCCTGCTGGCGCATACCTGTAGTCCCAGCTACTTGTGGGGCTGAGGTGGGAGGATCACTTGAGCCCAGGATGTCAAGGCTGCAGTGAGCTGAGATCATGCCACTGCACTCCAGTCTGGATGGCAAAGTGAGACTCTGTCTCAAGAAAAAAAGGTGTGTGTGTGTATTTATACACACATATGTATACACATATATGTATCATATATGTATAATATACATATATGTGTGTAATATATATGTGTAATATATAATATATAATACATGTGTGTGTGTGTATGTATATATACATATATTATATGTATTATATATACATATATATGTGTATATATGTATATTATATTATATGTATATATATGTGTGTGTGCGTATATATACACACACACTCCATCAAGAGGAAGAAGTGATCCAGAGGCTGTATGCAAAATATAAACAGTAATAGGTATCGGTTTCTAAAGTTTTGAAATCTTTACTCCTATTGTTTAAAAATATACAAAAGTTTAAAACTTAAAAAAATTGAGTTTACATATAATAAAATTATAAAACTTGCTTTGAAATAATATTTTTGGCTGGGCATGGCGGCTCACGCCTATAATCCCAGCACTTTGGGAGGCCAAGGCGGGTGGATCACGAGGTCAAGAGATAGAGACCATCCTGGTCAACAAGGTGAAACCCCGACTCTACTAAAAATACAAAAATTAGCTGGGCATGGTGGTGCGCACGTGTAGTCCCAGCTACTCGGGAGGCTGAGGCAGGAGAATTGCTTGAACCCAGAAGGTGGAGGTTGTGGTGAGCCGAGATCGTGCCATTGCACTCCAGCCTGGGTAACAATAGCAAAACTTCATCTCAAAAAAAGAAGAAATAATATTTTCAGTTGCTGTTTTTTTGTATCTTTGAGAAGTAGGATGTGTGACTGAATCAGTAGGGAGTAAAGGTTATTGCTTTACTATTTTGAGCATATTTTTCCATAATAAAAATAATGCCACAGCTAAGGAGAGAAGCTTCAAATTAAAAACAAAAACATTTTCATTTTAAAAGTCTACCCTTCCCATCTTTTTATACCTACTTTAACCATATGCCCCTTATTAAAAGGAAAAATTGGTATAGTAAGCATTGTTTTTAAACTAGCATTTGACAAGCAGCTAGACCTATAGGAGGATGCAGAAAAGATGGGATCATCCCAGCTGATAATTTATCTACCTAATACAAGCATAGTCATTTGGCCATTTCCCCAGAATTTACATACTGGGTGTCTCACTCCAAACCAGTGTAGGAGAAAAGGCATTTTTATAGTTTTTGCCAACAAATTGATAGCTGATGAATAATAAAATTATTGAATCATTAATGCAAGAAGGTAATAAATTACAGGGTTTGTTTTTATCCATTTGGCCAACAAATGTTTTTGATGTCCTCCAAGATCCCAGTAGCCCCAGTGTCTTCAGTTCTGTCTTCACATCCCAGCATGCACTCATATATATCCCTGACAGCTTTAATAAGCTTGCTGTGCAGCTATAGGAGTATATCTTGGATATTTACTGATTGGAGCAGTTGCTACTTTTTTTTAAGTGTACCACAAATCCAAAAATTAGAGATTCTATATAATGTTGGCTATTTATGAGATCAAGATACAGTTGGATCTTGACTGTGCTGGAGGTAGAGAACTGAGTACCCTGACACTGCTGACATTCTTCTAGCAAATGTCATAGCAAACAGATTCGGAATGCAGCACAGCCTAAAGAAAGGCAAGCAAGCACCCTCGGAAGCACAGTATGGACAGCTGGTATGGACGTGTTATCCATCTAAAACTGGGAAAGGTTAAATAAACAGTGGGACAGTGACAAAGTGCAGAGATTAATTGCTGAAAGCATTCAGTAATTCTTAAAACAGACATCTAAATAAGTGGAAGCATTCTGGAGTTTGAGTTCTGAGAGACAATATAAGACTTTATTTTCTTATGGAGACAGAGACTTCCTAAAGAAAGAAGACAAGATAAATGGTGTAGCCCAAAAGTAGGCATATATACTAACAGGTGTACCTTAGTTTGAAGGGACTGCATCTTCATATGGGAAGATTGTATTCTGAAATTTTCTGTTGTGTTACACACACTATCAGACATGAAGCAGAAAAGACATTACTGTAAAATAATAAAGACAAAATGAGAGGAAAGGCCAATATAAATCTTTTTATCGGGCCATCTCCAGATGTTACTGTGAACCCACTACTTAACTTCATCTCTTGAGCCTGAAGCTCAGCTTCCCCTCCTCCAACTCCATCCCCAGATCTCCAGCACAGATCAGTGGATTTAAGACATAATTCAGTAGAGATTTTGATAGGATTTTAGTAAATCCCTAACAGAAACTCCCTTGGCTTGCCAGCTGTTTTTAAAGGCAGATATGTAGAAAGCAGAAGATCCTAAATTCACTTATCTGTCTTGTGATAGCCCTTGCCAGGAAGATAGGAGGAGATTTGCCCAAGAATGTATTATAGGATGTTCTCTTGGTACATGCCTGTAGTCCCAGCTTCTTGGAAGGATGGCTTGAGCCCAGCAGTTTGAGGCTACAGTGAGCTATGATCATGCCTGTGTTACAAAACCTTGCACCCCTACCTGGACAACATAGCAAGGGCTTGTCTGTTTAAAAAAAGAGAGAAAGAAAAAAGAAATTATCCTGAACTTTTTTCAAATAATCTATTAGATAGAACTAACCCATAGAAGTCATCTTTGCATAACATTTCCAAGTCTAGTAGTGATCAACATTATAAGTGCCTGCAATATCATCAGAATTTAAGAGTTGAAAATTACTTTGATCATTTTCACTAAGGAATTGAAAGATTCTTTACTGAATTAGGAAAGTAGATACAGATGCTAAAAATCCAGTCTTGGCAAGGATGTAGTGAATCAGAAGTATCTAATAGCTTAATATTGGTCTAAATTAGCTCATCTTCCTCTAAAACAGTGAATCTCGAGTATAGATGTCCATTCCAGAAATTCAGTAGGTCTGGAATAAAGCACACACTTCCATTTTGATTTTTTATTTTTATGTTTGAGAACCACTATTGTAAAGCAAATCTGATACCATGTAATAAGCTACACAACTCTCCACAGCCGTTGACCTATTCAGAACCCTTCATGGGTTCTGCAGGGAAAAGCTGCTTCCCTCTCATAGATACTTCCCTGTAAAGGCACTCTGGATTGATTTTCATAAGCTAAATAATTTAGAATTTCCGTATCCTTTTTCACTTTAACCATTATAGTTTTTCATGACATAAATCATCTTATATCAACAAAGATAGAGTTTGCTTTGTTTTTGTTGTTGTTGCTGTTGTTGTTCTTGTGTTTGGGAATAATTTTCTGGAGGAAAATGTCACTGAGAGGTCTTTGCTCTGCTGCCTTGAAGTCAGGTATCCAAAATTGTCATTAGTGCTATATTGGAGTCCTCAAAACTTTGACCAAGGTGGGGGAAGAGAAAGTATAACAGCTTTAAGGAAAAGTAGGCTCAGTAGAGGCTTTCTCCCTGAGCATCAGTAATTATAGCATGGTGAGGGCTTGAATAATAAATCATTTTAGGTCAAATAAAACACATTTTCTTTATTTTTATGAGTTATGTCAAAATAGGTAGACATGAAGTAGAATCCAGTAATCACTTATATACTCAACAGAAGTAGAGACAAATTACTAGAACTATGACTGTAGGGAACAGTCTAACATGGTCTTAGTTCATTTTATGCTGCAATAATAGAGTACCACAGACTGGGTAATTTATAACGAACAGAAAGTTTCATTCTTGAAGCTGGAAATTCCAGAGCAAGGAACTGACACCTGGCAAGGGCCATTTTGCTGTGTCATCCCATGGTGGAAGGGCAAAGAGAGGGTAAGAGAAAGGCAGAAGGCAAGCAAAAGGAGGTCAAACTCCTCCTTTTACGGAGAACCGGAGAACCGGCTTCCTTGTTAGCAGACCTACTCTTATGATAATGGCATTAATCCATTCATGAGGGCACATTGGTAATGGCCTGACATACCCTAAAGGTACAACCTATTAATACTGTTACAATGGCAGTTAAATTTCAACATGGTTTGGGAGGGAACAGATAGTCAAACCTTGGCCCACTCTTAACTGAATTGATGTTGTTTTCCTTTCTGTTATAATGTTTCACTGTAAATTATGGTTCCCTACATATTATATTTAAAGGGCTATTGGGCTCTGTATATTTGTATATCACAAAAGAGTTACATCATCATTAGTCTTCTAAGATGGAGAATATATAGATACATTTTATATACAGTTTGATAGTTGACTAATTCTATAGATGTAGACTTTTTTTTTAAAGAAAGATACTATGTGCCATTATTTTGCAAATTAATGTAGATCTTAAAAATTTTTAATGGATCATTTTCTAAACAATAAACTATACCAAATGAGCAGGCATTATAACAAGGTATTCCTTTTTCCTCTGGCATCTTTGTTTGTTTGTTTAAGAAGGCATTCTGGGCTGGTCCGAGTGCAGTGGTGTTTACAACTAATTGATCACAACCAGTTACAGATTTCTTTGTTCCTTCTCCACTCCCACTGCTTCACTTGACCAGCCTTTAAAAAAAAAAAAAAGAAGGCATTCTGAGACTTATTTTAATTTCTTAATTTTTCTTCTGATTTTTTGATTTCAGTTATATTGGCTATTTTACTGTTGACAGACCTTATTAAGTATAATTCAAAAGTAAAGAAGCTTAGAATATAAAAAACAAGGATCTGGATGTCATATTCAGCAGAAAGGAATCTCTAGTCATGAAGAAAATGAAGCTTGGTTATGAAGTAGAAGAATATTTCTATCCAAAAATAAGAATGTTGGAACGTAGGATCCAGTAGAGTCTCACAATAGTCATATAGGTGATTTTACACTTACTTCATTGGGGCCGTCATGGTTCAAATATATTTGTGATCCTTTTCTTGAGAATTGCTTTCAGAACCAGTTTACAGGATGCCCCTAAAAATAAATATGTACTTAAACTTCATTATGGTCCAGAACATATCACTCTGATTCATTGTGCACAAGACTCAGTGTTAAAATTAAAAGTCAGTTTAATAAAAAGAATATTTGTGATAATTGCAAATACATAAATAATGCAACAAAGCTTTGGAGCCAGCCTAGAGATAAATTTGGCAGCATCACTAGAATAAATTTTTGTGTAACTTCTCAAAATTAATTCCTTGAAGAACATGTCTTTCATTTGAAGTATAAGTATAGGTATATTTTACAAAGGAAACAGGTAGATAAATTTTGCTGAAGCAACATTTAAGGAAATATAGGGCCAGGTACAGTGGCTTATACCTGTAACTCCAGCATCTTGGGAGGCAGAAATGAGAGCATCACTTGAGCCCAGAAGAGTAGCCTAGGCCACCAGGTAAAAATCCCCTCTCTACTAAAAATAAATAAATAAAATTAGCTGGGTATGGTGGTGCACACCTGTAGTTCCAGCTACTCAGGATGCTGAAGTGGGAGAATCACCAGGGCCTGGGAAATCTAGGCTGCAGTTCTCCATGATCTCACCACTGCATTTCAGCCTGGGTGATAGGAGTGTGACTCTGTCTCAAAAAAAAAAAAAAAAAAATGGGCATAGAAGATGAATGGAAGGGCTGGGCATGGTGGCTCATGCCTGTAATTCCAGCACTTTGGAAGGCCAAGGCAGGGGGATCACCTGAGGTTGGGAGTTCAAGACCAGCCTGACCAACATGGAGAAACCCCGATCTCTAAAAAATAAATAAATAAATAAATAAATAAATAAGCAGACAAATAAAAGATGAATGGAAGATACTCAAAGACCCACTAAATTGAGGATATGCTATTTCAGTTTCTGGTCTGAAAAAATAATTGCCTGTTTTTATTTAGTAAATAGTTTATAGAAATGTATGATTCGATTAAATGAGTTTTAGATGCCACCTTCATAAGGGAAGCTAGAACTGTGCTTAAATACCAGGAGCCCAGCTACCTTCTTAATCTTGAGCACTAAAAATAAGACCTATATCTAAAAACTTAGTTTAAATTCACATTCCACTGTCACAAATATGGAATGGAAATCTCTCATGAAGTTGTTTTTTATGAAAGTGCCTCCAGGAAAGCAAAACTCAGAAACATTGGGCTACAGGGCACCGCGTTTATAAGACCATGATTATTCATTAAAAACTGAGGATGTAGTTTTTGGAAGGCCTTTACTTACTATCAACTCATCAACACAGTTTGGGATGAAACTAGCAGCTTGACTCTCTGTATGAAGTATGGAAGAAAGAGTGGAAAGAATGTCCAGAGTTCACTGGGACCTTCATTAGAGCCATGGGGCTGAATTTTATTGAAAATATTTATGGAAAAGAATCTGCATTCCAACACTTCTTAAAGTCATTCTGTTTTTCCATGCAGTTCCTTATTTGCTTTTAGACCTTTTATCTCCGAGTTGCTTTATTTTGTTGCTAGTATTTCTTCAGGTGTCATTATCTGACAGCCCTGTAGACGATAAGACATGCTACTGTGTGCCTGTGAATTTAAATGAAATACTGGAAATTCTGTAAATAAGTATCACATTTCTTGAACAATTTTTCAGTATCACTATAAATGATATTTAACATTAAGTGACCAAACACAAGTCGTTCACAGAGATTCTGCATCTTATTGAGTCTGACAGCACTAAAGCTGTGGTTGTATATTTTTGACTAAACTTAATAAAAAAGGACATCAGGACCCCAGCAAAGTTGCCAACATTCACCAGATCTTATGAGTTCTTCTGCCCTAGACCTTTTCTCATCTGCTTAGTCCATCTGATCTTGGCACTTAACAACTCTGCCTTCTTAATCCAGCAGTGGCTACATAAGAACCGTTGATCTCTGTAAGTCTTCGCTCTCTCTCTCTCTCTCTCTCTCTCTCTCTGTCTCTCTCCCTCTCCCTCTCCCTCCCTCCCCCTCCCTCTCCCTCTCCCTCCCCCCCCCCTCTCTCTCCCTCTCCCTCTCCCTCTCCTTCTCCTTCTCCTTCTCCCTCTCTCTCTCTCTCTCTCTCTCTCTCTGTCTCTAGGGAATATAGTAAAGAAGAGTTTGAAAAGAAGACTAGAAGAAAAAATATTCATAGGGTAATTTTTATCTTCAACATTATTTAAATTTGGAACTGTAAAAATACATTGTGCTTAAATCCTGCCACGTGAAATAAGCCAGATACAAAAGGCCAAATGTTGTGTGATTCTGCTTATATGAGGTACCTAGAATAGTGAGATTCAAACACACAGAAAGTAGAATGGTGGCTGCCAAGGGCTCGAGGGAGGAGGGGAGGGGTGTTCGTATTTCACAGGTATAGGGTTTCTTTTTGGGAAAATGAAAAATCTTTGGATATGGATGGTGGTAACAATTGCACAACAATGTCAGTGTACTTAATGCCACAAAAATGTACGCTTTAACACAGTTAAAATGGTAGATTTTATGTTGTATATATTTGACCAAAATTTTTAAAAACTGCTTATACTTAATCATGTTTGCTATATTAGAACATTCCTCATTCAGAAGATTTTATGGTTTTTAAAGTAACTTGATTGAGATATAAGTACAATAAAGTTCACACATTTTAGACATACACTTTGGTGAGTTTGTCAGGCTACAGTCATTTCCAGGAGCTTCTCACTGCCCCTTTCCAGTCACTCTCCATTTCCACTACTGGCCCTGGCAATGACTACCCTGCCTTCAATCCTTGTGGATTAAATTACAATTCATTTTTATATTTTTTAAACAATTTCGGAATATATAAACCTTTATTTTTCAACAAGTAGAGATACAAATGTCGAGTTTTTGCCCATCTGAGAAGCAGGTAGAGGCTTTATAGCAGAAGTCTCAATAGCACAGTAAAACTAAGTCTTCTAAACTTGCCACAATCTTATATGAACATGCTCATTTTTCAGAAAAGGGGAAGGAAAAAACTGAACGCAAGTTTTCCACCTACAATTTTGTTCAGTCAGCGTCATTTACTGAGCTATAATCACCAGCAGTTTCTGCCTTTATGATGTTAATTTTGATCCTTTTCAAGAACTTGTGAAAAATGGAAGTCAGTTCATATTGAGCTAGCTTCTGTAGCCATTCCCCTTGAGTATTTCTTTCCTTTTTTCTGGAGACAGGATTTTGCACTGCCACCTAGACTGGAATGCTATGTGGCATGATCAGGGTGCACTGCAGCCTCTACCTCCTGGGCTCAAAGGATCCTCCCACCTCAGCCCCCCAAGTAGCTGGAACTATAGGCATGCACCAACATGCCCAGCTAGGTTTTCTTATTTTTCGCACAGATGAGGTTCCACTATGTTGCCCAGGCTGGTCTTGAACTCCTGGGCTCAAGTGATCCACCCACCTCAGTCTCCCAAATTGCTTCGATTACAGGTGTGAGCCACCCCACCCAACCATGCGTGTATTTCTCAATGTAGGTCAGTTCCTTTACCTTGTTTCAGGAGGTAGAGAAACATGAGGTGAGTGGCAAATGAGAAGACTTGGACATTGTGCTTTGCATAAGACTTGGCATTGTGCTGCAGGAAGGCTGTGCTAGGAAGGACCCCAGCATGCACTGTTGGAACAGTGCCCTAAAATAGTCTACATTTGGTGACCTTTGAAAGTTTTTTTGCAACATTTAAGCATAAATGTGATATTTACTTTGTGTTGTATATTCATTGGCTAGCATAGCAATCTTTCACTTAGAGTCTTACCTGCGATTCTTGAATTCAAGAATCAGACAGCAGCATTTATTCTTCATTCTTTAGGAACTGTTTTTGTAATATAGTATTTTTACTTATAACACATCTCTAGCAGTAGCATCCTTGCCTTTCTCCTTGCAGAATCTTCTAGTCTCTCCTCGTTACCTTCAACTCAGTCTGAGACCTTTCTTGTCTTAAAACTTTTGGTATTTCTATATTATGCACAAAAGCAAATCATTTCTCATTCAACATTTTTGTGTACCCTCTGCCTGCCGAGTTCTGGTTAGAACCCTCAAGGATTTCACATTCAGTGTTTATTCTGTATGCTGCCGTTCCAGACCATCTCTATTCTGATTTAGAGCTACCTCTTCAGCTTCTCTGCCATTTCCTGTCCCTGTAGACACTCTCTAATCTAGCTCTAGGATGTGTTCTCACATATGACTGGTGCTCTTACACTTGCCACTCTTTCTTATTTGTCTGTGAAAATAGGTCCCATTTCAGTTCCCACATCCTTAGCCTAAGGCAATTTCTCTCTGCTGTCCTACTTCAACATTTACTGCCTATAGTGTATTTGGCACTTAACACTTATTGTTTCATCTCATTAGTTATATTAAAATCTTAGAGTTGAAAAGGACAGACTCACCCCTGAAAACATAACCACTTACACAATATCTCCGATAATCTCTTTAAACACCTAGTCATCGGAAGATCTGTAATTTTTTAGCTTTTTGGGATGTTCCTTTTACAAACCAAAATCTCTCTCTTTTGTGACTTCCCCCGCTTTGGTAACAGTTGTGTCCTCTGGACAAACAAAGATTCAGTGTTTTGTTTTTGCAAAACCTACCTTAAAAATGTTGGTAGCAATGATTGTGCTACGTTAGTAAATCTTTCTAGATTAACATACCCTTATGTAATCCCACTGTGTCATCTTCCTTTGATACCTTCTACTTTTGTACTACCTCTTAAATTATGGCATATAGCATTGAACCCAGTGAACTTAGAACAGTCACTGTTATAAGTGAACAGATAGCTGTTCAGTTAGAGAAAAACACAACTCTAAATGAAATGTAAATTGCCCAAAGCTCATGGTTTCTTTCTAGTCATGGTTTCTTTCGTTTTTCTTCTTTACCCTGACACTCTGCTTACTTGCCTAGATGCTACTGGCCTGAAAAAAAAAATGCCTGAAAAGTACAGTGACGTACAGCTTCAAAATAAGTGAAAACACTGAACAGCTGGGAAACCACCACAACAGATAGAAATGAAGTGAGAATCAGAGGAGCTATTGGTTCAAAATATATTTACTGTGAGCCTACTGTGCTGGGAACTATTCTTAGTACTTGGGATACATTGCAGAACAAAACACACAAAGATCCTGTCTTTGTGGAGTTTGTATTCCAACTATTCCTAAGCAGAGGCTTTGGGGAAACAGTGAAGACTAGCAAATAACAGAGTGTACTGAGTATAGAGTGTATACAGTAACTGCAGCCCTAAATAAAGTAAAGCAAGAAAGTTTAAGCAGATTAGGCTAATGCAATCTAGAGCATTAACAATATTTGAAAGCTTCTAGTAAAATTTATGAACCAGGACTCTAGAAGGAAGACATTTTTTAAATGTAAAAATAGCAGCATTATCATAAAACCAAAAACGTAAATGCAACCTAAGTATCCCTGATGGATGAATGGATAAACAAAATGTGGTATGTGCATGCAATGGAATATTATTCAACCTTGAAAAAGGAGATTCGGCTACATGCTACAACATGGATGAACCTTGAAAACATTGTGTTAAGTGAAATAAGCCAGTCATAAAAAGATAAATACTGTTTGATTTCACTTATATGAGGTACCTAGGGTAAGTCAAGTTCCTAGAGATAAAAAATAAATGACTGTAAGAGGCTGGGGGAGGGGGGAAAAGAGGAGTTATTGTTCATGGGTATAGTTTCAGTTTTGTAAGATGAAAAGATTTCTGGAGGTTGGTCACACAACAGTGTAAATGTACTTTACTGAACTGTTTGTTTATAAATGATTATAAGTTTTACATGTGTTTTACTACAACTAAAAAAAATCTGAAAGATAAAAATTAATGAGCTAATACAAATAATAGAGACATTAAACAATTTTGAAGAGGTAAACCATAAACATACTGTAATCAGAGAAACAGAACCTGCACATGTAGAAGAATCAAAAAGCATTTTGATTAACAGCAAATGCCTGTTAGTATCATCCAAACTGTGTAAGTGCTGAAAGGAGATGCTGAATCGAGAAAAATTAGCAGTCAAGTGAGAAGCCAGACTTTGAAGGAGAGAAAGCTGCAGGCATTTCAGGCAGAGGACATAACATAAACCTAAGTGAAAACACATAGCAGCTGTATGACAGAGAGTCCTTGGAAGACAATAAGGAAGAAATGGTTAAAAAATTGTATGTAATACTGAATATTAGGCCAAAATATTTGCTGTAGCAAGAAACCTAATAACGGTGACCTTGGAAAAGTAGAACAGTGTAGAATGTTAGAGAAGTCAGAGAAGAGGCTTTAAGAGTAATGTAGGCCCAAGATAAAAGGGTGGGAGTGACCTGCACATACAGAACAGTAGGTACATTAAAAACTATTAGAAAAGAAGAATGAGCAAAACTGGGATAGTAGCCAGAGAGAGCAAAGACAAAATCAAATTATTTAAATGTCAACCTGTGGATCCAGGAATACGATGGCTCTATTAACATTAGAAGGGTATTTGTTACGATGGAAGGAAAGGTTAATTAAGTGTTGACATTTTACATTAAAGAGATTTTTGTGGGTACCTAAATAAAGATGACCTAGAGAGGACATAAGAAGATGTACAGGGACCAGAGTTTGAGAGAGCAGGTATTTCAGTGAGGTTCACCCACAAAGGCTCTCCCATGGACTGTGGTTTTCACAGAGCTTATTTAAGATAATGTATCTACCATACTCTCTGAAATTTCTGCAAGGGAAGTTGAATCTAGTCATCAGAGGATTTCTTCAGGAGAAGAGATAAAAGAGTAGAAAAGATATACTGGTGGTTTACTAGTCACTCTGGGTAGTTAATTGGTTAAATAGCAAGGAAGACAACAGAATCAATGGTTTATTTAGTCCATCAGTAAGAGACTCTAGACTTCAGATTTATCTTAGAGTAATTTAAACTTTTCCTACATGTCCATGACATTAAAATGTCCAAAGCTACTTATCTTGTTCTAATTTTCACCTGATATTTTTCCTGATGTTTTCAGGATTATAGAATGTGTATAACATGATTATGCAATCCTTCAATTTTTTTTTTTTTTTTTTTTTTTGAGACGGAGTTTAGCTCCTGTTACCCAGGCTGGAGTGCAATGGCGTGATCTCAGCTCACTGCCACCTCCACCTCCTGGGTTCAGGCAATTCTCCTGCCTCAGCCTCCCGAGTAGCTGGGATTACAGGTACGCGCCACCATGCCCAGCTAATTTGTTGTATTTTTAGTAGAGACGGGGTTTCACCATGTTGACCAGGATGGTCTCAATCTGTTGACCTCGTGATCCATCCGCCTCGGCCTCCCAAAGTGCTGGGATTACAGGCTTGAACCACCGCGCCCATCCACAATCCTTCAATTTAACATACTCGGAGGAGGAGTGAATAATAAACTTTGGTAACATCCCTTCGTTCATACTATTTTTTGTCTTGCATTTCTGTTAAACATACATATTTAGGATTCGCTCGGATTTTTAACCACTATATTCCAACGCTAATTATAGTCTCTTACTTACTGGCAATAGAAGGCTAATGTGGTAGTGTTCTTAAGGATTCAGGAATTTTATTCAAAAGCATTTTGAGCTCCATTTGCCTTTGATGTTAGCGTCCAGTTTCTGAAATTTGCCCAGATCGGCGAAGGGGATGGGGGTGTGGTCTTACTATTTCCTGAAGCTCAGATGCCACAGCAGAGTCCTTTTAGAGACATCTTGATTCTATTAGAATTTGCAGGTCAAAGGGCAGGTCCAACTGGCCTGGTAGTTGAAAGCACCAGGGATAGAGTGAATAGACTACTGTAATAACTTGAAGTTAGATTTCTGCTGCTACCTACTCATTATGCTAGTAATGTGCATGTTGGTCATGCAGGGGGCGATTACTAACCACTTTGAAAGGTTTTGCGTCCACATTTTTATTTAACTGTGGAAAAGAAAGGAACAGAACACAGAGAATAATTTGACAGGAAGAGCATTATAGTTCTTATTTTGCCCTGGGCTTGTGGCATACATTTATTACCGTTCACATTTTACGTGCTTGTATTACTCCCTAGGGACTCATGGGAATGAGGTCAGAATGTGCTACACTAGCAAGTCTCCTCTTTGTGGATAGTCTTTAGTTAGTAAAGCTCTTAAAGTCAGTGATTAATTCCCTTTAAGGTTCAATTTATTTAAATCAGTATTAGAATAGGTGATCTCAAACCATTGACTCATATTAAAAGAAGTTATAAAAAGGACTTATTTCTGGTAATTTTTATTTTCTTTATAGTTCTTTGTATCTTTCAGTTTTTCTTCAATGACTGTGTACTACTTTTATCAGATAATACTTTTTTTTTCAAAGAAGCAATTATATTGAGGAGACAGCTACTAAAATAAGATTCTTTTTTAATTTGCTTTTTTTTCCCACTGAATTCCATTCCCTCTGAAAAGCAGAGTATTTTTAACAAAATTTTTGAGTTTAGACACTCTCAAGTGTGCCATGTAAAACTTCATCATGTAAGTTCAACTATACCATATGGTCCTTTCTATGAGATGTATTAAAGGAACAACAACTTTTTCCTATTCCCTAAAAGTCATGGCTGTTGTTACTGTTTACTAGCTTTCACATTCTTGCCTATCTTCCAAATTTTTTCCAAGAAGTTATTCTCCCTCACAGTATCCACTTCACATGCCAAAATGGTAACCAAGAGAACAATATTGTCTTAGTCCTTTTTGGAAAATGAAAGAAAAACCTAAAAGCTAGTATACCTATCGAAGATAGACATTACTCAGAATTTATATGATTATATTTATAATATATAACCAAAACATTTTATTCTCTTGACTGTGAATTGCCCTTCTTAGGCACCTACACATGTAGAAATCAATATTGGGAGTATACATTTTAAATGGAAAGGACAAAGACATGATAATCCGTTGGGGAATTTTTAGAGGATGAGAGCCGTGGCCATAGAGAAAATTTGATTCTGTACACTCCATAGCATATTATGGCTTAGTAAAAAATAGCATCAATGAAATAAAATCTCTATTTGAATTGCATAAAAGATATTTCAAATTATGTATCTTTTTTTTATTATATATCTTATTAAAAAGACATTATTCCAGTGGCTCAGACTCCAATGCCACATTCTTTAAAACTTTGAAATTAGAAATCTAAATTGTCATGTGTTATATGGTGATTTGCAAATTTGACATTTTACCCCAGAGATTAACTGTACCACACTAGCTGGCCAATCATACCATTTATGAGAGTTTGGAATGCAGTCAAGAAGCTTCAACAATATGGAATCATTTTTACTATGTCATATTATGATGTTTTAAGCACAAAATAGCCCTCACCGATCACCTTTGTAGTTTGCATTCAGCAAAGGTGCTGATATTTCAATCTAATTAGATAGTCATTTATCTGTCATTCATCTTCTGCTGCTGATAGTTCAGTCTAATTAGATAAAGTAATTCATTTGTCATTCATCTTCTTCTGCTTGCCTGCTACTATATGTATGATTCTGACTATTGGTGCATAGAAATGTAGCACCCTCATTGGGAAAGCATGCTTCTTATTCCAACTTTGTCAGTCTTTGAGCTTCCCGAAAGGGAACAGATGACCACAATCAACAGGAAACTGCATAGTTAGACCATCTTGAACTCTTTCACCTTTGAGCTTGTTTCACCACTTAACATATTTTTTTCAAGTGGTCAGTGGATATATTTAGACTGTCATTATCCCTTTAGCTTTGACTGGATCCTCGTAGTATAAGTTGCCTGCCATTTCTTAGAATTGCATAGTGTGGGGACAGTGCATTGAGAATCTTCTCTCCTCTTCCAGCAGCAAAACTAGTGAAACAAATCTTTATTTCCTTAATGTAAACTGAGTATACACCTTCCATTTGTTAGTATTGCTTTCAGAGTTGAGTATACCTACGCATCCAGAATAAAGAATATCCATTAGAATATTCAGTAGATAGTCTTTCAGTTTGTGGCTGAACTAAAACTCTTCCATATGACTGCTATTGAAGCTCAATTATCTTAACAAAAGACAGAAGCAAGGATAAACTTGGGCAATGCTTCTCAGATTCAGCATTTCCTCAGGTCAAAAGCTCAGGCCACTTATATAGTTCCTATAAATCAAATATGTCTTCTTTCATAAAAGATGAGCTACTGAGAAATACATTTTAGATTATGAAACTAATTGTTCAACAACTTCATTCTGATTATTTTGTAAATTTCTTACATCAGCCTCCCCACTAAGTTCACCTTTTTTTCCTTTTGGACATAAACCATAAAGTAATTATTAGCTAAACCACAAGGAATCAGTAAAGTTTAAATTACTGTTTCAAAATGTGCAGATCATTGCCAATAAAGCCACAACTGCAAACTTAATTGCATTGATGAGATTAAAAGAATGATTCATGTTCATAATGCTCCAGGAATAGATGGCTCTGTTTCTATATCCACTGTATTAAAGTTTGCAATTTGTTGTACACTGTATGCATGAAAATGCTTTCAGCGTCAGTAATGCCTTCGTTTGTTTGGAAGCTACAGAATAATTATCAAAGGAATAAGTTAAATGGATAAAGCATGTAAGTGACAAGATTAAGAACAAAAAGAAAGTAACTTTTTTTACTTTTTAAGTTCACCTACAACTATATCTAAGAACTCTTTTTTTTAAAAATATGAAATACTAGGTTCTTACTAATATAGTTTTTTTTGAGGTTAACAATTTTATTTTTTGAGATAGGGTCTGACTTTGTTAACCCCACTGGAGTGCGGTTGCACCATCTCAACTCACTGCAACCCGCTTCCCAGGCTCAAGAGATTCTCCTACCTTAGCCTCCCGAATAATGAGTAGCTGGGACCATAGGCATGTGCCACCACGCCCAGCTAATTTTTGGGCGGTCTTTCGTAGATACGGGGTTTTGCCATATTGCCCAAGCTGGTCTCAAACTCCTGGCCTCAAGTGATCCACCCACCTTGCTTTCCTGAAGTGCTGGGATTACAGGCATGGGTCACCGTGCCTGGCCTAAATATTTTTTAAACTTTATTTTATTGTAGTAGGAAGACTTAACATGGGATAAACCCTCTTATTCACTTAAGTGTATAATACATTATTGTTAATTATAGAAAGAATGTCATACAGAAGATCTCTAGAATTTACTCATCCTACATAACTTAGGCTTTACGCCCATTGATTAGCAACTCCCCATTTTCCCCTCTCTCCTCTCCCTTATGACCACCATTCTACTCTCTGTTCACATGAGTTTGACTATTTTAGATACCTCATGTAAATGGAAACATGCAGTATTTGTCTTTCTGTGACTGGCTTATTTCACTTAGCATAATATAGGGGAACTTTTTGAGGTAGCAATATAACATGATAAAGACATTTAGAGTCAGAATAGCCTGAACAGGATTCTTGGTTGCACCATTTACTACAAGTGTGAACTTGGGCAAGCTGTGTAAACTCTTAAAGTCTTGGTTTTATCACCCTGAAAATGGAGGTAATGATAATAGTAACTTCAAAGAATTGTTAGAAGGTGTAAATCACACTGTTGGCATTTTCTTTCTTTTGTAGGCAAGAGGCTCTTCTGGCTGCCATTAGTGAAAAAGATGCCAATATAGCCCTCTTGGAGCTTTCATCCTCTAAGAAAAAGACCCAAGAGGAAGTGGCTGCACTGAAGCGGGAGAAGGATCGTCTAGTACAGCAACTTAAGCAGCAGGTATTATTAAATGCCAGGAGGAGGGTCGGTGGGGTCAGCTTTCACAGCATTCTCTACACAGGTCTTTGCCAACTTGTACTTTAAGGTCTCATGTTTCATATTAGACATCTGATAATTAGATCTAGTTAATTTCCATCATCAGAGACTTTATCTCCACAAATCTGTGGCTGTGTCTAGGAAATGCAGATTATTTTTGGTAAGAGGGCTATTTTGGACAATGTCACACAGGTCTTCTATGAGGATGTTTTTAAACTTTGTACAGTGGATTGTAGAAATCAGTGAAATTAGCCCATTTGACATGAAAAGGCTTTTTTTTTTTTTTGACATCCAATGATTTCTGTGACAGCAGGTACTAAGGATATTTTCATTAAAAGATTTTCAGTTATTCAGGATTAGGTAAGCTCTGAAGATAAGAACAAAGGGTTGGCCCTTTTCTTTTCCAGCCTAAACGCTCTCAAAATTTAATGCTTAATATTCATGTAATAACTTTTGTTTGTCAAAATAAAAGCTTAAAGTGTCCCCTTTGATGATGGTTGCACAACAGTATGAATGTACCTAATACACAAAACGGTCAGTTTAAAAATGGTTACAATGATAACATTTTATGTTAGACATATTTTTACCACAATAAAAAAAAATGGGGAAAAACATTTCCCTTTGAAAATAAGGAGAGTGCCGGCTGTTTACTTCAGAGCCCTGCTTGGACTTCAGTGCTCTTCATTGAGTGCTCCTGGCTGTGCGCAGCGTCCGCATCCCAGCCTCTGTGACCATACCCTGCATTCCTGGTCACGTTGTCTTTACATTTTGGCTGCCCAGGTGTGCTCTTTTCCCTCAAGTAATGAGACCAAGAAAGAGCTTTTCAAGTGAATAAATTCTTTTTTTTCTATATTTGGAGGTCAGTCACCAATTGATGGTATTTTGGCATATGTTTATATTAACAAGAATCAGTATTTAAACAACGAAGTTATTTTCTCTGTGGGTCAAATTAAAACTGCTTAGAAATAGACTTTATATGTATTTATGTTGCACACTTTGCGAGAAAATACCAAAAGATTTTCCTTTTCTGCAGGATGGCTAGCTGACTAGCAAAAAGTAACCCATTGCTCATTCACAGGTGAAAGAAAACTTTTCCAGGGTCCTAAAATACTTTTTAATAAGAAGAGGACATCATCTAATATTTTGACTACCTGTTATATAAAATAGGAAGAATGTCCTTATTATTAAAGACATCTGTCCAGTAGTTGGAAACTGAAATTTGGCTTAGCAATATCAGTTAAATAGTTAGTCTTGAATACATAGGCATATGATTTAAGCAGTTTATGATCCTTTTACTTAAGACACCGGCTAGAATAGAATATCCAGCAGACCAGAATACCATACCTCATTTGTAGTGGTTTTTGATTACTGGTCTCTGAAGACTGTATGTTTTCATTATATGAAAATTAAGGAAATTGGCCGGGCATAGTGACTCACACCTGTAATTCCAGCACTTTGGGAGGCTGAGGCCAGCAGATCACGAGGTCAGGAGATTGAGATCATCCTGGCCAACATGGTGAAACCCCATCTCTATCAAAACTAAAAAAATTAGCTGGGTGTGGTGGCACACACCTGTAGTGCCATCTACTTGGGAGGCTGAGGCAGGAGAATCTTGAGCCCAGGAGGTGGAGGTTGCAGTGAGCTGAGATCACACCACGATGCTCTAGCCTGGTAACAGAGCAAGACTCCATCTCAACAAAAAAAAGAAAAGAAAATGTTAAAAATTAATTAATCTATGAGCTTATAATCTTAGAAGGAAGTACCTAAAAAAATTCTCAGTGTCTTTATATCAGATTAAATGGCTTGAATTTTCTGTAGTGATGTGCCCTTTATAAAGAGAAAAATAATAACAGTTCTCAGGAGTCCTTCCTCTAGTCTTCTCCTGTCTCCCTTTCACGTTCCTGCCCTTTCAAAATGTATCTGGATGCTGTGAGCAAGAAGGAAGGAAGGAGTCTTGCCAAAGGCATTTGATTCCTTAATTCCTCCAAGAGTGTGTACTAACTTTTGGACAAGGGAGCAGCCTTTTGGAAAGAGGATATGGTATCAATGTTGTTTTAATTTAAAGCTTCTAGTACTTGAATTGCTGGAATGTGCCTCAATCTAAAGGCTATTTCCTAACAGGGAAGCAGTCAGCATTGACCAGGCTTTCCAGCAAATGGAGCTGCCTGATAGGCTCTTGGCATTCACATGTGATTCCTATCGTCAGAAAGAGGTGAAGCAATGAGGGATATATAGATTTGGGGGTCACCTTCTAATATGGTCCCAATTTACTTATCCCCTCTCACCACCCCCCACCCTGCCCCCTGCAGGGTAACTTCTTGACTCATTCATGGCAAAGCAGCACTTGGAAAGGCTGCATCAGAGGAAGGGGCCAGGGACAATGAAAAAAATAAAAACTAAAGGTTGTCTAACAAACTCCAGATGTTCTGTGGTGGGTGCCAACCAGTGTGTTTAGACCTTAAGTCATGAAGAAGAACCCCTGCTGTGATTGTCAAGCCCCCGCACGAGATTTAACGTAAACTCAGATAGAACCCTGGAAAGCATTAATACAATCTGTTTAGTCACAGCAGCTGTCACAAGATGGCCTTTCTATCAGCATTATTTTCTTCTTTTCACCTCCAGAATTTTACAACCTCCATATTGTATTGGTTGCTAGTGTGAAATCTTGCTTTGCCCTTATGCGCTCTACACAGTTGTGTCATAGGCAGGCTGGGCTTTGCAAGACAGGCTAGGATTTTTTTTTCTGTTTTTAAGCATCAGCTATACAGTATAAAAGTAAAGGCTACAAACTTAAACTGGTTTGGTTTGAATCTGGTTAATCTCATTTACAACTGCAATTTTGTAATCCTCTACATCAGAATTAATTTTCATACAATATATTATTTGATTCCAGTCTTTTATAGGCATGAGGGATAAAAGGCACAGTACTGGTCTTAAAGGAACTCAGGCTAATGCATAAAACATTGGTTGTTCTAGACATTTGGCAGAACCATTCTGTATTAGTCCATTTTCACACTTCTCTAAAGAACTACCTGAGACTGGGTAATTTATAAAGAAAAGAGGTTTACTTGACTCACAGATCCACATGGCGGGGGGAGGCCTCAGGAAACTTACAATCATGGCACTCAGGCTAATGCATAAAACATTGGTTGTTCTAGACATTTGGCAGAACCATTCTGTATTAGTCCATTTTCACACTTCTCTAAAGAACTACCTGAGACTGGGTAATTTATAAAGAAAAGAGGTTTACTTGACTCACAGATCCACATGGCGGGGGGAGGCCTCAGGAAACTTACAATCATGGCACAAGTTGAAGGGAAAGCTAAGCACATCTTACATGATGGCAGGAGAGAGAGTGCGATCAAGCAGGGAACTGCCACACACTTTTAAACCATCAGATCTTATGAGAACTCACCATCTCGACAACAGCAAAGTGGATATCTGCCACCAGTGTCCAGTCACCTCCCACCAGGCCACTCCCTTGACACATGGGTATTACAATTCAAGGTGAGATGTGGGTGGGGACACAGAGCCGAATCATATCACATTCTGTAGATGGTAGTCCTGGCCTTCCCATCTTTTTGTACTGACAGCTTTAGCAGGTCATCCAAACATTATGTAACTTATTTACCCATTTACTTCAGATTCAGCCCACAGAGTTGGTGTGAAATTAAATAAGATAGCAAATCTAAAGTGCTTAGAATCCCCATTTCCGTTCCCTGTCACTGATAGCCCTGTTCACAGTGAGAACTGTGGCATAGGTGACACATGGTACATTGTACATTGAGAGAGGGGTCGTCTCTGTAAATATGGCCCTCATTCTTGGTTGTCTCTAACAACTTTATTTAATGTGCAGACCAACATAGTGTTCAGAATTACACAACTAGCACATGGTGTTCCACTTCTCTCAGGAAAAATATATTTCTCAGGGCAGTTAGGAAAAAGAGTAGAGGTACTTTTTATCCTTCCTGTTTTCCCACTTGTTCTTTTTAATGATATGGCTTTAATATAGAATTTTAAAAAATAATTCTAAATTCTAATATGTCTTTCTTAAATCTTACATTTTTATCACTGAAGAACATTTAAATGCCCATCTGCCTGAAGTCCTCAAGTTTAGGAAAATGATAACTCCCAAGCATACACTCCATCTCACTTGCCTTCTAGTTCTGTGATTTTCCCCGTGTTACCTCTCTGTTCCATTTATCCCTGAGTAGTATAACTTTCCAGAATTCTGTGAAAATAAAGCAGTGACAGTAATGGCCACCATGTACCATTTGACTGTAGCATGTGGGGCACAAGGGCTTTCTATCACAGGATCTTCCCTACAAGTCTGGATAGTATCTTCATTATGTAGAGGAAGCACTTCAGACCACAATAAAAAGGTTAAATTGTGGCTAAATTTCCACAAATTATAGAAATAGTGGGCCCAGAATAGAATTGATTCTCTTCTTACTGTTCCTCTCTTATGTGAAGATTCCAGACAGTTAGCAATTAGATCGTATTAGAATTAGAATAATACACACAATGCTATTTTATGTTTTTATGATACTCATTTGTTCCCCTGAAAGATAGAAAAGGGTACTCTAAGAACCAGAAACAAAAAAGAAATGGTGTGATTTGTTTTCCTTTTCACTGTTCCAGGCTGAGCATCACATTACTGTACACGCAGTCTTTCTCTAGACCTCCCAGCACTACTTTCTTGAGATTACATCAGGTGATCCAGTTGGTGTTGGGAATGACCCCATATTCTTCAGTCAAGTATTTCCATAGAGTAGTTTTCTACTGTGTTATGTGTATTTTACTTGTTTAATCCTCCCAAGACTGCTTTATTTCCCTAATCGCTAAGTTCTTGTTGGAAAGAGTATTTCACTGTTGCCCCAAGTACTTTCAGTAGGTATAGTATGAAAAAATACCTGAATCCAGTGAATAATATTTTGAGTAACTGTCTTTTATTAACTTCTGTCCACTATCTAGTTAACAATTTTTAGTCTTTCTTGTGGGGCTGCATATGATACCTTGTATCATACCTTTACTCTTACTTACTGTTTCATCAGGTAAAGCTGCATACTTTGACATTTGCTGATTAGGTCGGGAAAACCAGCCTATGCTTTGAATTGGCCATTTCTGCAATCTAGCAGACATTCTAACACACCTTCACTCATCTGTGAACCCACATTTGTACATGCTTTCACACTTCTCCATCCCTATTATTATGCTGGTTACTACAATAACAGGATTCAAGGCTCTGTCCACATATCCCACTCAGAAACAATTTGTCCTATTATGCGGACTCACTATCTTTTGATTCACTTATTTAGGATTATTTTACTCCCTCGTTGTTAGTAAATAGAAAATGTATATAGATTAATGCCTTTCTTATTTTGATTTTAACCTCTTCTCACATGATGTCGGGCTGGCCATTGGCCTACCTTTAAATTGCCATCTTTTCCTCCTTGTGGCATTGAAGGCCAATGTCTGTTGGCATGGTGTACTAATTATGAAGTTATGGTTGAGAAGACACTCTAGGCACTTGAAACTTTCCAAATAAATCTACTCAGATTAAAATTTCCCAGGATTTTTTATGGTACAAAGGAGAATACCTTTTTGAAGGTTCAGTAAACTCTCTGTTTAGAACAGAGGGTTATGACAACAATAAAATATCTGTTTCAGCTTCAATTTTGGTGCACGTGTTCTTTGATCACATCTTTTATGAGAGAATGCAGTTTTAGTATCCATTCTTCTCTAGCCAAACTCAAATCATTTTACTGGTTTGAAATGTGTCTTCCTTTTCCTATCTCGAAGTTTTGAGTAAAGAATAGAAAATGTTTTGTATATGAAAAATGTGACTTGTTCTTATTTACCAAAATTTAGGAAGAACTGGCTTAACATTGATCTGAAGAATTTAAGGGTCAGATACTTTTTTTAAAAAATGCTCAAATTTGGTTTTTAAATTCTTAGCCCAGGGTCCTGACCCCTCCTCACTGGAGCAATATTTAGAACCACCAAGTTAGAAGGCAATAAATAATCAGATTCTTATCTGTCAAACTAATTGTTGGCTCTCTGTAGTATATATGAATTGTTTTTGAACAAAGCTAAAATCCTTTGAAGATATACTAATAATCTAATATGAACTCAGTTTGATGAAAATCACCTTTTGGGACTTATTTTGTTCTGTGAAAAAACAATTGTTATATGAAAAAGTCTCCTAACTAGCCAAGAAAATACATCTGTCTGTAGTCTACTTAGTGATTTAAAGGCTTTTCCTTATGAATGAAACCCATGATGGAAGCTTGTTGCCAGTAAGAATAATGGAGAATCAACTTTTAAAGCCACATACATGATGTAGAATCTCAAGTTGCCATTATTCTATATTGTAATGGTGAGCCAGAGAGACAAGTGTGTCTAGTCAGTCTTATTAACTACTTTCTACAGCAGTCTTCCCTTCCTTTTCTTTGTCCTATTTTCTGAACCAACAGAGGACTTAATTTTCTTACAGAGGCAGGAAGTTAAGACTTAAAATTTAAGGGATATGAGGGTAGAGTATACCTTTGACTGGTTACATTATTGCATCTGAACCTTCAGATGACATCCTGAAATAAATTGCATAGAGTATTTTCTACCTATGATTCCCATTAGGGGCTTCGTGGTTTTGATAAATACACTATCAAAGGGAAGTACATCACAAAGAACACTACTTTCAGGCCAAATATTGACTAATTTAGGAAATATATTATGTGATATTTTGATCTAATTTTTCACTTTCAGTTTGTTGCTGTAACACACATAGGGAGGTTTTTAAATACATGTATTTTAGATTTACGCTGTTCATAAATTCCCATAAATACAAAAAGGGGTCTACTTAGCTAGATCTTTCAGTTCATTGAGTACATTCTCCACTTTCCACACAACTGTAGGTGACATTGTTGCTAAAGTTCTGGTACTGAATATCAAGGATCCCAGTAACAAGCTCCTCACTTCCTTTAAGATCCAGTGGCAGCTTCCTAAAAGCCCCTATTTCGGCGAACAGCCAATTCAAGGCACTTTAGGTCTGCGCTGGTACTCTCCTCAGAATCTTTCCATGTCTTCCAGCTTCCACCCACCGTCCAGCTCCAAAGCCACACCGGGATTTTAAGTTTTTGTTACAGAATTACCTCATTCCCAGTTATACCAAAATCTATTAGTTATCTATTACTGCATAAAAATTACCCTTAACTTAGTGGCTTAAAGTAATAACTATTGTCTCACACAGTGACTGAAGATCAGGAATCTATCTGTAAGCAGTTTAGCAGGTGGTTCTGACTCAGGGTCCCTTATGAGTTTGTAGTCAGGCTCTTGGCTAAGTATTCAGTCATCTGAAGGCTAGGGATGGAGGACCCACTTCCAATTCATTCATTCATTCAGCTATAGAGCATTTATTGCAAACAAAATTGAGGTAAAAGAAGCTGACCCAGAACCCACACCCACCCAGGCTGGGGCTATCTCTACTTGTCCCCACATCAGACCCCAAGCACCTCGGGCCCAAAGCAGTCCCCGGAGGACAAATAGGCCTGGCACACTGAGGTAGCTGTATCTTAAGCCCCAGCAACTCCCCAGGGTTGCCCAATTCCCATGCAGATCCCTGTCTGGAGGGGAGGAGGAGGGAGAGGCAGGCAGGTGGAGCCCCGGCTTCATGTGGGGCACACCCCATGCCCCAACAAACATTCCAGCCTCTTAGCCTAGGTGCTTTCCCACCTGTCCACCTAGCCAGCCATGGGGCGGCCATCAGAGGTGGCATGTTGTGGTGAGAGGTCACTGCTGCTCCAGGCGGTCCACGGTCACCCCCTGGGAGGCCAGCTCAACCAGCACATTCTGCAGGTAGTTGAGGTCATGGTGGCCATGGCCTCTCATGTTGCACTAGATCTCATTCCACAGCACAGTGTGGGTCTCGCCCATCGTGCTAGACATGCCCACTGTGAAGCTGAGCCGCCCCTTCCGGGCCACATTCAGGAGTTCCAGGACCTTGCGGCTCTGGGCTTTGTCTGGAGGGTAGCACTGGCGGGAAACCCTCTGGTGGTGAACAGCTTTCCAGGGTTGGGATGCTCGGGGCCCTGAATGCGGTGTGGAATGTTCTAAACTATGAGGATGGTCCCGCAGTCCTCGTGGCCAGGGAGTGACATCTGGAACCTTAACACCTCCATTTTCTCCTGGGGCTGGGTTCCTTTTCTCTCTTCAGAGATAGTTTGGCTCTCCACCATATGGACTCCTCTGTAAGGTTACTTAGGACATGACAGCCAGCCTTTCCAGAAAAGTGACGCAAGAGGGAAAAAGAGCATCCAAAATGGAATTCCAGAATGGAATATCCTAACCTCAGAAGTGACATACCATCACTTCTACCTTATTCTGTTGATCACACAGACCAATCCTTATGGGAAGGGACAGCACAGTGATATGAATACTTGGAGACAGTATTCTCGCAAGCCATCCTGAAGGCTGACTACTGCAGCAAGTGCATGAATAAACAAATTTGGTATGTTCATGCAATTAAATGCTGCTTAGCAGTAGATAGAAATGAGCTACAAATACACAACAGGCTGGATGAACCGCAGAGATACACTGAGCAAAAATGGAGACACAGGAAAGTACATACTATATGATTCCACCATACTAAATAGTGTAAGAAAGCAGATCAGACAGCAAAGCAGGACTTACTTCATCTTTTCTTACCCTCCTCAACTCACTTGAGGGACCTGCAGGGGGAAAGGGACAAGTTCCATTCTCTTTCACTCCTCTGCTTTCTTCATCCTCTGATGCTGCTTCTCTGGCCAACATTGTTTCCTTTGGGGCGAAGCAGCAGCCAAAAGACAAACCTGCAAGCTTTCTGTAACATCACTTGACCCACAGAAAGCTCAGGCATCCTTGCCATCCCAAATGGTGAGAATATGGGCCGCCTTGGTACTTCTGTTTCCATCTGCCATCTGTCTCCTCCTCAGATAAGCACAAGGTAAATGAACAAGTCTGATGCCTAAGTAGATGTGAAACGAAGGAATGAGATGCCAGTGTCCTTGTCTTGTACTAACACCCAATCTTTAGGAGCGGTTCTCCTTGAGCCCTCTCTCTTAGCTAAGACAAAGGGGACTCTCTTGTCAATGAACACATACTCTCCATTTAACGAGTCCTTCTGCCAGCCTTAGCACTGTGCTCACACCAGTCTTAGACAGACGGATGAAGGGGCACCTGTTGAAGCATTGGACTGCTGACAGTAGTATCTTTTAAGCCACTGGCCACTAAGCTGCCTTTATACATGTTGGTTGCTTACCTCTTTTTTGTCACCAATTCTATAACAACTGGAAAAGCCTATTCATCATACTATTAAAACTGTTTTACATTTTAAAAGAAGATAACATTCTAAAAGAGAGCTCCTGAGTTGTTAGTGAAAAGGAAAATTAAATAGCAAGTGTTACAACAGCTTGAGTGCTACAGAAGCTGTTTGTGGAAAGTAAAATGTTGTAAATGTCTGTTCATCTCTCTTAGTTTAAGTTCTTGATAATGAGGCCAGTCTCTGAGAGCATTTATGTACCCATTTGTTTTATATATAAATCTGTCATTTATAATGTCAGGTGCTTTTTGTATGACTGAACAGACATTCCTCAAAACACATCTAGGTTAGGCACTGCCAGGGCCCCTTTACCTTGCGCTGGAGAGTGCCTGCTTCATATTGTATCTGCTGTGTACATGAGAATCATCCTCCCAGCTGACCTGTATGATATTATCTCCTTGATGGTAACTGTTGTTTTACCCTAGAATATACAAACTTTTGTTAGAATATTCAGAATTTGACAGAAGATTACAATTCAGAAAATTCAGAAGATTACAGTTCAGTCTGTATTTAATAATTCAACAACCCTTATTATTTTATTTATTTTTAAAAGAGACAGAGACTCGCTGTGCTTCCCAGGCTGGAGTGCAGTGTGCGATCATAGCTCCTGGCTTCAAGCCGTCTTCCCACCTTGCCCTCCCAAAGTGCTGAGACTACATACATGAGCCACCACAACTGGCCTCAGTGGCCCTTATTGACTAGTTAATATAAAAATGTTAATCTTTTAAAAATTATTTTATCTCCTTTTAACCCTAAATTTTTGCATATTAAGTACTCAAATGTCTTCCTTTGAACCGTTACAAATACGAAGATCAACTAGATTGTTTCTTCTGATGGTATCTAGATGGTTTTGAAAGGAACTACATGCAAACCATTTTCCATTCACTGTCCTCACTTTTGGAATTGCCCTGTACTTCCTCAGCTTAATCTCCACTTTAAGCTTCTCTTCAAGACTCATCATCATAGGCTGGAATTTCCTAGCCATGAAGTACATATTTTTCCTTATCACTAGCAAAGCCATTCTGTGCTTTTTTTCATTCCAATGTTCATTTTCCCTTGGGCTTAAGTTGAGAAGGAGAAAGGGAGGGAGCAGAGAGAAAGAGAAAGAAACTTTTTACTTGGACTAGAGTTGTTAATTTTATTTATTCTTCATGTTAAGCCAGGTTATTCTTGTTGGTGTGATTATTTGTTCAAATGTAAGAATTCCCATTCTGCAACCATTGCTGTCTTGTTTTCCTGTTTGTATGTACAGTGGTGGTACAATAGAAATAGCATTAAACTGAGTGTCAGGAAACCTGAGCTCTAGATCCAACTCTCTTGATAACTAAGTATATAATCTTGAACATAATAACACCATCAATGAATATAAAACACTTCACACTTTACAAAGTACTCTTCAGATATTTAATCGTGCCTAACCCTAGGGGTGTATGGACCAGGCAGATGTCATAAATAAAAGGAGTGAGTGAAGTGGTTTAAGGCCACAGGAGAAAGAACTGTGATAAACTTGGGGCCACATGCTGTTGTCTAAAGAGGCAGACACTTTTAATTCCAGCTCATTGTGACCATGTAAGACATCCATTTTTCCCTGGAGAATTCAGATTTTTATATAAATCTCTTGATGTTTAACTGTTGGCAACTAATTTGTTTTTTATTTTTTTATAAATCAGGCCACAGAGCTGATTTAATTTTTTTTTTTTTTTAAGCATAAATAAGGCCACAAGCTGCCTAACTCGCCTCTCTGGGCTTTATCTTCCTCATCTATAATATTGGGTGGATAGATCAAATGATTTTAAAGTCTAAAATTCATTATTTTCTATATTTTGATAAATCAACATATTTACCTGTAGCTGTATCATCTGCTAAGTACTGACGTTAAGAGTTTTAAAAGAATCAATCATAAAGCATAAGAAAACTTGTGTAAAGTTTAAATCTGTCTATAGAAATTCACTTTTTTAATGAAAGTATTACTACTTTTACTAAAAAAGTATTGCATTTTGAAGATGAAAAAATCCTGGGTTTGTTTTAATCCTTCAAAAAAATGGATCATATTTTGATGAATTCTGCTTGATTGGAGTTATTAATAAGTAAAAAGTCCAGAGGCTGGGAATGTGGGAAACCTGGGTTTATCCCATTCTCCTTTCATCCATCTGTTGCATTTTTTTGTCATCAATTCCAGATGTAGGAAAATCCCTCACAAAATTTGATAAGACTCTTCCCTTCACTTCCAGCATCAAATCTAACTTGCCTTTCCTATCGTCAAACTGCTGCCTCTTATGATGCCACAGGGAATTAATTTATAAATCTTCTGAATTTCCTGATCCCTCTTGAATTGTCTCAATGCAGATAAATCAGCCTAGGTTTCCTGCCCGTATGCTCATGCCCTCCTCTCCCTGTTTCTTCTGTGTCTGTCAGGTGGTATGATTTATAGCTGCCTTTCCTGTGCTCACTGACCTTGGTCTGAGGATCTCATTAAGCATATGTAAAACTAGAAAGATTAGTTTGAGGGTCGTTCTCTCCTCCATTAAACTTCTCTTGGTGGGAATCAGTCAGACCAATATATTCCAAAAATCTGTTCCTGCTACCTCTTTTGGTCTCTTGAACTAATTTAGATACTCATTAAAAGTGAATGTGAATTAGCCAGGTGTGGTGGCATGCACCTGTAATCCCAGCTACTAGGGAGGCTGAGGCAGGAGAATCACTTGAAGCTGGGAGGCAGAGGCTGCAGTGAGGCAAGATTCCACCACTGCACTCCAGCCTGGGTGACAGAACAAGACTCCATCACACAAACACAGACAGAAAAAGAAAATGTGGAATTAAATGATATTTGCATTCAAGGACAGGAGGAGTGGTGTTCAACTATTAGGTGTCAGTGAGTGCCGTTTTCAGAAGCTGTAATTTACATGACCAAATGTACTATCAGGTGACTTTCTAGAAAACAGTATTCATGCCATTAGTCATCTCAAAGAAGATAATATTTAAAGTCTAGACAGTTGGGCCCTATTTTGAGTTCTTTATGTGAATCAATTCATTTAATCCTCACTACAGCCCTGAGAGTTGTCCTCATTTTACAGAGAGGGAAAAAGGGTAAGTAACTTGCTCTAAGTCACATAGCTCATAAGATGGGATGAGAGATTAGAAAGGTGTCATTGAAATTTATAGAAAAGAAAATAGTGACTGTTGAAGAAGGAACATCTATCATACATGAAGTTCAATATTTTTCCCCCTACATTTCAAAAATTATATGAAATATAAGAATTTAAAGCAATACATTGTTGAGCTGTAATACCAAAAGAGTATTTGTGGTAGTTGGTTTTCAAGGTAGAGAATGCTTAAAGTGTATGGTATTGCCAGCCTTGTTCCTGAATGGAGCATTTTGAATTGGATATGATGTTTTACCTGGACTTGCATGAAATCACAACCTACTAATGGTTAAATCTAAAATGATGGGTTCTCCAAAAATAATTTTGAACATGTACAGTCTGGGCCTACCTAACTTTTAACGATTTTATTAGAAATATACAAAGAGATTGAATGGATAATACTATGTTTAACTCTACATATGCACGTTACGAGCATACCCAAATTACAGACCTGAAACAAATACCAAACTGTCTCCTGAGACCCAGATTATAAAACACACTTTGAGAAGCCTGGTTGGTTCTCAGTCATTGGCCTGAAACCAAGGATACAGTTGCATCATATTCCCCTATAGTGTTTAACATTTCTTAATTTCAATTTCTGCCAAAAGGAAGATTCTTATAATCAAGTTATCTTTTGTAACAAGTTTCCTCACAGTTACCTTCCTATCTGTCTTATTATTGAGCAACAATAGCCAGGAAGAACTGAAGGAAACCTGGCTTTAAGACTCGTTCTAGTTCAGCTGATTGCCATCTAGAGCTCTCTTTGTATTTAGACATCAAGACAGCAATCATAGCAATGTTCCTTAAGCCTGGATTGTCCTCCTGAATGGTTGATGAAATTACCAGCAACTGACTTGCAGCTGTTCTTATGGCCGTACACTGAAATAACTATTTCTCTTAATACATATTCTAACAATCTGAGACTAAGTGGGTCTCTCACTTTTATGTCATCTGGTAAGATGAGCCGTAACTTAAATATCTTTCTTTTTATTACCATAATGATATACCTATAGAAGAAAAAACATGAGCCATGATTGACAGAAATTACTTGTCAGAGATCATTTCCTCCATTGCTTAAAGCTTCTTGCAATACAGCCTTTAAAAAAAAATTTAATTGAAATACATACAGCCAGGTGTGATGGCTCATGCCTGTAATCCCAGTACTTTGGGAGGGTGAGGCAGGCGAATCACTTGAGATCAAGAGTTTGAGACCAGCCTGGCCAACATGGTGAAACCCGGTCTCTACTAAAAATACAAAAATTAGCCAGCCATGGTAGCACGTGCCTGTAATCCCAGCTACTCCAGAGGCTGAGGCAGGAGGATCGCTTGAACCTGGGAGTTGGAGGTTGCAGTGAGCCAAGATCACGCCACTGCACTCCAGCCTGGGCAACAGAGTAAGACTTTATCTAAAAAAAAAAGAAAGAAAAGAAAAAGAAATACATGCATTAAAAAGTATACATGTCATAAGTATACATGTCAGTGAAATTTTACACATTCATTTAACTAGCTTCTATATCCAGGAAGCAAATTATTACCAACACCCTTGCAACTAGTTCTTACACTTCCTTTTCAGGTACCATCCCCTGCCTATTCCTGCAAGAGGCGCTACTCTACTGAATTCTAACAGTATTGGTTAGTTATATTTTTTAAAAATCTAAATTTAAGATTCTGTGTTAACACAGCAACCAGGGACCCAGAGGCAGAAGCCAATGGAGCCACCACATGCAGAGGGCACAGCCTTGAGCCACAGACAATTATTCTCAGACCTTGAAACCTAATGGAATTTTCTCTGCTGGATTTCAGACTTGCTTGGGACTGATCACCCCTTTTTTTCTTGTTTTTTCCCTTTTGGAATGGGAATGTCTATCATATACTGGTCCCACCGTTGTATTTTGGAAACTGATGACTTGTTTTCTATTTCACATATCCAGAGATGGAGAAGATGAATTATTCTCAGTCTTTGTCATACCCACTTCAGATGAATTAGATAAGAAGGTTTGGGACTTTTGAGTGATGCTACTTAGATAGAATTTTGGATTTAGAGTTGATGCCATAGTGGGTTAAGACTTTATTGGGGATACTGGAATGGGGCGAACATATTTTGTGTGTAAGACAGATATGAATTTGGTGAGACTAGAAGGCAGGCTGTAATAGATTGAATGCCTCCCCAAAACATATACCCTCCCAAACATATAGCCCCAAAAAAACATATGTCCACATCCAAATTCCTATAACCTGTAAATGTAACCATATCTGGATAAAGAGTCTTTGCAAATGGAATTAGATTAAGGATTTCAAGAAAAGGTTATTCTTGATTATCCAGGTGGGGCCCTAGCCCCAATGACAAGTCCTTATAAGAGACAGAAGACAGATACAGAAGATAAGGTGATATAAAGGCAGAGGCAGATATTAGACTGTGTGGCTATGAACCAAGAAATGTCCACAGTCACCGAAGCCAAAAGAGGCAAGGAAGGATTCCCCCTTAGCGTCTCCACAGGGAATGTGGCCCTGCCAACACCTTGCTTTTGGACTTGGGGCCTCTAGAACTGGGGAGAGTAAATTTATGTGGTGTTTATGTTGTTTGTGATCATTTCTTATGGCAGCTCCAGGAAACTAACACATGGAGTAGCTTCTGGAGTTCTTCATGTATGAATATGACAAGCTTGTTGCCCCTGAGTGTATTAGGGTTCCCTTTATTTGAAGGAAAAGGTAAATAAATTATCTCTGCTTAATGATTAGCATTTATTGATAGATATATGCAAAGAAGACATCATTAAGACAGCCTGGGGGCAGAAGAATTCAAATAATATTTTCGGAGAAAGGAGAATACTATCTATCATCATGAATGAGCTAGAAAAGGAGCCTCTTAGGCAGAGGGATCAGTATGGCCAGGGATGCTGAAGCATGAAGCATCATGAGATCAGGGAGCCATACAAAGCTTCTTATTACCAAGTCTGCACTACTCCTAGGCAGTGATGTGAGACTCCAGAGCTAGGAGGGGACAGGTCTTGGAGACCTCTGTATTGACAATGCTGAGAATAGTTTGGACTTGCTTCTGGAGGTAATGCCAAGCCATAGAGAGGCTTTCAGTCTCACTGATGTTTTTAGAGTTTTCCTTTATAGGTAAATCACTCTGGCAGCTAATGGAGGAAGTTAAGGGGAGCCTGGAGTAAGAAGATGGTAAGATTAAAAACAGGGAGACTGTTTAAGAATCTATTCCAGTTACCCAAATATGAAATGATGAGTACAAGAATACAGGGTAGTTGAGATGGAGTAATGTATTCACTAGGCCATTCTGTGTATCAAACACCACCTAATCTTAGTGGCTTAACACAGTAAACACTAATTTCTTGATTATGCAAAGTCCACTGCAGAACTTGCTGACTCTATGAGGAAGTTGTCCTCCATGCAGCAATTCAGTGATCCAACTCTACTTAAAATTTTCTAGTTTAGCTCTTTCAGTATGAGGCCTTCTTGGTCACTGTGGCAAAGGAACAAATACTTGGTGGTTTCCGGGCTGTTTCTTCTGTGTTTAGGCCCCAAGGTCACTACCCACAGACCACTGGCCAGTCAGATGTCTGGTTTGGCCGAGTAAGTGGAAGTGGTCTCCCTAATTAAAATGAGTAATCAAGAAGAAAGACCATATATGGAAGAGAATATAACATGCTTCTTTTTAGTAGAGTTAAACTTGAGGTGATTTATATGCAAATAGATATGTCAAGAAGGTCATTGGCTAGAGATACTCCAGGTAAAGATGAGAGCTAGAAATATTAATTTTGGAGTCATCAAAACAGAAATACTAAACTCATGAAAATGGAATAGCTTACTTAAGAGATAATATAGGCAAGTTATATTTACTTTTTACTGTTTTCTGACATATACTAAAATATTAACACAGGCCATTCTTTTCATCCTTATAGATTATAACTCAATGAGCATATGCCCTCTGTACAGCCTGTTGGCAGTGGATTTCAGAATTGCTTCATTGGATGGGCATTGCTAGAAGTTTTTATTCAGTTCTAGGATTTTTAAGACCTTTTTTTTTATGTCTTACATGTGTTGAAAATGCTTTAGGCATTTATGACACAAGATATTGCAGGTCCACAGCCATTTTGCTGTTTTGATATATAAATTAATAAAGCTCTGTTCCTGGAAATGAGGATAATGCTACATGAATACTCCAAAGAGTTAACATAAATGTAGTCTTGAAAAGCAGTCCTTCAAGAAAAGAATTCTGTCCAAATGCTATTAATTCCAGGGTATTTTGTCTATTTTCCTTGAAAGCATCTTAAATTTAAAAATCTGTTTTGCATTCAGTCTCTTAGCAAAAATATGTCGTGCTTTTAAAGAAATAACAACCAAGAAACTCTTGGGTAGGTTAATAGCTCCATTTTAAGTGCTACACTTATTTCACGAACTAATCTTTGTATATTTGGGTGGTAAATTATACTTCAAAATACCAGTAGATGTTTTGTTTAAAATTTTGTTCTCTTTGGTAGATTATTTCCTTCTAATTATAGTAGTAAACACTGGTATGTTATGATTAGTAATTAGCTTATAACAAACATCTAAACAAGGATAAGTCAGCCTATTTAGTGATAAACCTGTCTCTTGATATAATTAAAACTGATCGCTAGCCAGTATGTCTCTATATATTTCTAGGACAGTGTAACACACAGTGACATAAAATTTTTTTTTAAATCAAGGATATAGTAAATACCAACTGTCCATTAGTATTAATTAATAAGTCAATAAATTTAAAAAATAATAAAATTTAATTTTTCAAATTGATATAAGTAAAAATTACTAAAAAGTCAAAAGGACTTGCCAGAACATGCTTAGGATGCCCAGAGGTATTGTTGGTTCATCTCCCAGAGGTGAGGGTAGTTTAAATCACCACCAAAATAAAAACTGTGGACAACCATGAGTTTTGTAGTATTAAAGGAAGCCAGTTGTCGATTCAGTGTGGTCAAATTATTGCAAGTAGTGAGACTGGAATAGGTTGCTCTGCCCTAGACGTTTCCTGGTTGATTGAGTTGAAGTCTGATTAAGTTGAGATCACTTCCAGACACACACAGCCCCGCCCTGATTCAACCATCCCACCGCAGGAGTGGAGAGGAAGTTAATGAAGCCTTAATGACAAGTTTGATGAGGGAGGGAGCAGCTATGTTGGAGTGTCTTGTGAGAGCAGTTTGTGACTCCTGGTGCCCAGCAGTAGCTCAGCTATGATAGCTAATCCGATGCTGCCTAATTACCTAGCCCTATTTGTAAGATGAATGTTTTAGCTTCCTGCTGTGCCTTTAATCATAATTGTCTTTTATTCATTCAGTTTGATATCTTCCTGGTTCTTGGGATGTTGAGTGATTCTCAGTTGAAACCTGGACATTTCAATGTTATGCTACGTGATTCTGGGTCTTATTTAGACTTCTGTTTTAGCTGGTTTTCTTTGATACCACTCCAGCAGGGGAAGTGTGGGGTGTTGCCTCAGTATTGCCCAGTGAAGGTAGAAGTCCAGGTTCCCCACTTGGACTCTGCTGACACACAAGGGGTAGAGGCTCCTTGTTAACCCCTGGGTAGAGATGGGCATTCATGTCTCCACTAGGCTTCACTGATGTATCCCTGCCTGGTTGGGGTAGGAAGACCTACACTAACACTGTGGGGGTGAAGGAAGGGGGCTTTGTCACTGCTGTGCAGTAGTGGAGGTCCTGACTCCACTAGGAGACACAGCTGTTACTGCTCCATGGGGGTGGAATTCTAGAATCTTCACCTAGTCTCCAGTGACACTGTGGAGGGGAGACTTCATTGCTGACAGATGGAGATTAAAGTCCTGCCACCCCTAGCTTTCCCTGACACCTTCCAGTGGAGCCAGAAGAGGCTGAAGCATCTCCTCATAACCTGCTGAGCACGGGACCTGCCACTTGGTCTTTACTGACATGAGTGACAGTGTTGTTATGAAAAATCATAAAATTTTTTTATAATTTTAATTATTATAATTAACACAGTTTTTTTCTGTGGTCTTTAGAATAGAGTGATTATTGCCCCATAGATTTCTATCTTGCTAGACTGTCCCTTTCCTTTAGAGGCTTCTTTGGCTAGAGAGAATGGGCTTCTGTGTTGAGGCTTTTTTGTCTACACCTGTTGACATTTCCAGGCTGTCGACTTTTTCACCTCCACATCTGGATATATAAGGCAAAAAGAAGATCCAGGAAGCTGTGGGTCACAGCATTCGTGACCGATCTGCCTTTTTAATAATGTTTCTCTCCGTGGGTGTAGTTTTCGTTGTACTTTTATACTTAGTGTGCTGGAAAAAAATATTCCTGATACTTCTTAAAGATGGGAAGGCATACTGTATTCAGAGGACCACTGAGATGGAAATTTGTGTTAGAGGACAGAGATCGGGCTCAATCAGAGTACACAAGGACCAGTAGTGATATGTATTCAAGGAACAACATGGGGATCAGTGATGGAAAATTACTAAGAAGAAATGTCATAGCTGGGGTATTCTTGCCACACCCACTCAACAGGAGTTGAGAGATGACATATTAATAGTGGGAGTTGAGAAATTTGATCAGATCAGATCTCATGATTGATCAGACATCAAGGGTGGGGATTTATTCTTGAAGGAAGCAAACTTCTTTTCTCATTAGGAAAAGAAAATGTCTGTTTTGGGCTTAGATATCTAAGTAATCAGTAGGTTGAGTTTTAGTACTTACATGCAGATAACCAATTTTTTAAGTCATAATTTTCATTACTACCTCATCCCTTAGCCCAGTCACATGTTTATGTGGTTTGGAAAACCATACCTCTCTCCGGCAGCAGTTAAGTTTTGATGTCTAGTGTCATTACTTTATTCAGCTTCCGGTTCATTTTAAGTAGTCCTTAATGGATATTCATTTCTTATCAGAATCAATCTATACCTGATACTTGTATATTTCTAAAAATCAAAGTTTTTCAAATACTTGAATTTATCAAATTGTAAGTGGAAATATTTCAACAACTATGAAGAGGTAGATCATTTAAGGTATTTTTCGATAATAGCTTTTTTTTTTAGAAAAGCCTGATTTTAATAAATGGTGGTTTTCTGTTGTTTTTTTCTTCTATACAAAAGACTGAAAGCCATTTAGCTCAGTTGTACAAAAAAGAAACTTTGGAGAATAGAGAAAAACATCAATAATGCAATAGTGGTTGTGTGAAATTTTTAACAATATAACCACATATACGTTTGTACAAGTACATATATACAGAGAAATCCTTTTACAATGAATGGTCAGAATAGGAGGAAAAAGTGGTATTGGAGAGTTTGGCCTTATATCATTTGCTTTCAATCTAAATGGTTCAGTAAGAATCTAAAAATGCTTTTATATCCTCTGGGTTTATTTAAAGATACTTCACTTTATGTACACACAAGTGTATAGTTGGCTTATATTTTGAGTCAATTGTATTCTTTTCTTACCACATATGGACCATGATTTTGTAAAAAGAAAAGACAAAATTTCCTCAGAATTTCTAGCTTTAAGAACTTTGGCTGGGCGTGGTGGCTCACGCCTGTAATCCCAACATTTGGGAAACTGAAAGACAGGATGATCACTTGAGCCCAGGAGTTTGTGACCAGCCTGAGCAACATGGGGAAACTTCATCTCTACACAACAAAAATTTTAAAAATTAGCTGGACAAGGTGGTGCACATCAGTAGTCCCAGCTCCTTGAGATAGAAGAATCACTTAAACCCAGGAGATGAAGGCTGCAGTGAGCTGTGATTGTGCTACTGCACTCCAGTCTAGGCAACAGAGGAGACCCTGTCTCAATTTAAATATTAAAAAGAACTTTTATTCTTGTGATCTAAGGTGCTTTTTTTTCCTTTAGAGAGAGCACGTGTGTATGTGTTTAAAGTGCTTGGATTCTTGAAGATCACTTTCTCTCCTTAGCTTTTCTTCAGGCAGGAGAAAATGTGCTGTATTTATGTGATTATGAAAAGCATTAAGCAATATAATTTCTGTATATTTAGTAAGGAAATGATCATACTTCAAAAACTTTTTTTTTTTTTTTTTTTTTTAGCAATATGTTCTCCCACTGTCACCTAGGCTGGTGTGCAGTGGCACAATCATAGCCTCCCAAGGAGCTAGGACTCCAGGTGCCCACCACCATGCCCAACTACTTTTTTTAAAGTTTTTTATAGAGGCAGGGTTTTGCTACCTTGCCCAGGCTGGTCTTGAACTCTTGGCCTCAAGAGATCTTCCCACCTCAGCCTCCCAAAGTGTTAGTATTACAGGTGTAAGTCACTATTCCTGTCCTATACTTTTATTTGAAGAGGAAGTACTAAACTTACCTACTTTGCAGTAGTAAAATAGTTGGGTTGGGATGCGGTTTGTGCCACCATCCTTGAGAAAATAATTTTTTAACTTGCATTTTAATACCATTTAAAATCACACACACAAAAAAATGGTTTTTCTGTTAGAAGTGAAGAAATTTCGTATTACTTCTGGTTTTCGTGGCCTCTGTATCTGTAAAATACAACTGTATACTCAGTGATATGGTTTGGCTTTGTGTCCCCAACTAAATCTCATGTTGATTGTTATTCCCAGTGTTAAAGAAGGGGCCTGTGAGAGGTGATTGGATCATGCGGGCAGCGTTCCTCCTAAGTTCTCATGAGATCTGATAGTTTAAAAATGTGTGGCACTTCCAGCTCGCATGTGCTCTCACTCCCTCCTGCCACCATGTGGAAAAGGTGCTTGCTTCCCCTTCGCCTTCCGCCATGATTGTAGGTTTCCTGTGGCCTTTCAGTCATGTTTCTCGTTAAGGCCGAGGGACTGAGTCAATTGAACATCTTTTCTAAATGAATTACCCAGTCTCAGTTAGTTCTTTACAGCAGTGTTTGAGAGTGGACTAATAGCCACTCAGATAACCTAAATTATAGACAAACTGTGGTAAATGTTGGATCTTGGCCATCGTTTACTGATTTTTAGGCTAACAGAAAACACTTCCCTATATTTTCTTCTTTTCTTTAGATACAGTTGAGTTTCACTGGATCCAGCTAATAATTCCCTTTAAACATTCTGTTCTTTGAGAACAGAGACAGCTGGGAGAAATGATCCTATGACACTAAAACTAGAATTGGATTGCACTGGGTTTATTGCAAGGATGTGGAGATCTGTACTCTAAAATGCGGCAGAGATCAGGAGCAAAGGCTCAGCCACTCTCTTTTTGAACAGTTTCCTTTTAGATACTGTACTGGACCAGTACAGGCAAATTGGCCCACAAGATATTTCATTCCTGGAACTTAAGTTCATGACCTAATTTTAGGAATGGCTTTTTAGATCTGTTACTTTTTCACCAGAATGTACCATAATTATATATCATGGCCTTGCCGGAAAACAGGAAAGCTCTCAAAAATTAGGAGTGGAATAGAATTTGTAATTTTTTTGTTTTAGTTTTAAAATGTTGAATATGTCTTTATCCTTGTGTTAGTGTATGTTTGAAGACAGAAAACATAGCCTGCTCCTCTCCAGAGTTCGAAGTTAAAGTCTGCACAGCATATGAGAAAGTTCTAAATATATATGGTAATTGGAATTAACCATTAAGATGAACATACTCATTCTGGCAGCTAAGAAGGGATATCTTCAGCTCAGGGAAAACTATAAGCTATAAGTCCACCCAGCTAGATTATGCGTCTGTATTATAGAAGCCAGGAATACAAGAGTTTCTAAGGATTACGAAAATGGTCATGAGATGGAAGAGAACAGTTTCTTAAGAATGAGCAGACAGACAAAAAAAAATTGTTTTTTTCTTTGCTTTCTACCAAAAGAGGGTGAAAAAGTAGTTTTCATAGGAAATACAGAATATGTTGAAAGAACAGATATCTTGTGAGCTTAATGCCATAAATGGTGATGTGTCCAAGAATACCCTGAGATAAGAAGAAAAACTACATGTAGTCTTTTTAAAAAAAATTCACTGAGTCCTAAAGTAAATAAGTCAGTATACATAATCAAAAGTTTTTCTCTTCATATTAAATCTATAAGGAAATGAAGGAGAAAACTTTATAAATACTTGTAAACTGGAGTCCCTGGATTCTACAGTTCTTTTTTGAAACTAGTGTGAGGAACAGAAATTGTCTTTTTATCTGGGGAAAAACTGTGTAATTAAAATGTCTATTTTGTTTGCTTTTGACTGAGATATTGTGGTAACACTGGGTTTTAAATTCTGATTAGTAGTGACATATCTATTTTATATTAATACAAAGAGGAAAATGAAATTATTTAATAAAGGAAGTTTTATACAAAAAGCATTCAAAATGTTAAGTTCATTGCTGAACAAAAATAATATGGTCCTTAATGATAGGAAAGGTGGGAGCTACAAGCCTATCATCATTTTGTACCAATTGTGGAAAAATGATTCTTGAATTCAACAAACATATATATTAAGGATCTTATCTATGCTGGCAATTTTAGTAGGTACTGAGTTGATAGAACCAGTAATTTGGCAATATGTAGCAAAATTGTTTATCTCTGCATTGACTTTCTGACCCAGAAGCTTTACTTCTAGGAGTTGGTCTCACAGACACATCTTCAAATATACAAAGTAACGTATACACAAGGTAATTCACTGCTATAATATTTGTAATAGCAGTAGATTCCAAATAACCCAGTTGTCACACAGTGCAATATTTGTTGTCAACTGTAGTATATCCAACAGAGTGAAATACTGTGCAGCCGTAGAAAGGAATGATAAAGATCTCTATTGATACGGAGTGATTCCCAGAGTATACTGTTAAAGGAAAAAGCAATATGCAGAATAATGTGTTTAACATAATACTTTTTATGTAAAAACAGGGGTAACATGTACAATTATATGAGTATATGATTGCTCATAATTACAAGAATAAACAATTGAAAGATAAATCAAAAATTTACCTAAAAAATTACCTATAAAAAGGAGGGAACAGGATAGACGAGACAGGGGTGGAAGCAAGCCTTCTATGATTGGACCTGGTAATATTGACTTTAGAATTAATTGAATGTGTTACATAATAAAAAATGAAGTTAGATCAGAAAGAAGGAAAAAAGCAATCCTTGAAATTTAAAAACAAATGAATCTAATTATATATTAACTGTTAACTTATTCACGTTGTGCAAATAATTATTTCAGCTAACTTTATAATACTGATTTTTCTCTGTACATCCTTAGTAGGATAAACTCCAAGTAGAAGGACAAAATGCAAATAATTGTTTTTAATTGTCTCACTCTCACCCAGGCTGTAGTGCAGTGACATGATTGCCACTCACTGCAGCCTCAGCCTCCCAGGCTCAATCCATCCTCCCACCTCAGCCTCTCAAGTAGCTGGGACTGCAGGCATGTGCCACTGTGTCTGGCTTATTTTTGTATTTTTTGTAGAGATGGGGTTTCACCATGTTGCCCAGGCCGGCCTCAAATTCCTGGGCTCAAGTAATCTTCCGTCCTCGGCCTTGCAAAGTGCTGGGATTGTAGACGTGAGCCACCACACCTAGCCGAAATAAATTTTGGAGTTTATCCTGAAGGCATATTGATAGTAACTGTATTGGTTTTGGTATTTTTAAAGCATTATATTGACAGATAAAACAAATAAGTAATTATGTTATTGTTAGGAACTAAAATTTTTCAGCATAAGAGAAAAAAATACAAAGTATAAAATCAAAGTAGTTGGCTGGGCTTGGTAGCTCAAGCCTGTAATCCCAGCACTTTGGGAGGCCAAGGCGGGCAGATCACAAGGTCAGGAGATCGAGACCACCCTGGCCATACAGTGAAACCCGTCTTAAAAAAAAAAAAAGTCAAAGTAGTTTAGTAAAAACTCAGTCTTCAAGATTGAGATCTGTGAATCTTAAATGTGAATTTAAAACATTACTGTTAACCAATGATTTTCTCCCTGAAGTACATTAAATTTTAAAATACATTTTAAAAATATGTATTTACAGGCGTGAGCCACAACGCCTGTAATCCCTACACTTTGGGAGGCAAAGGCGGGCAGATCACAAAGTCAGGAGTTCAAGACCAGACTGGCCAACATGGTGAAACCCATCTCTACTAAAAATACAAAAACTAGCTGGGCATGGTGTCTCATGCCTGTAATCCCAGCTACTTGGGAGACTGAAGTAGGAGAATTGCTTGAACCGGGACCCAAGAGGTGGAGGTTGCAGTGAGCCGAGAACACACCACTGCACTCCAGCCTGGGCTACAGAGCGAGACTCCAGCTCAAAAACAAGAAAAAAAAACCCATATCTATATATGTTTTGCAGAGAAGCTGTACCACTCTACAACCCCACCAACACTATATGAGCATCCCTGCACATTCTCACCAACACTTGTTATTGTCTTTTTTTTAAATAGCCATCCTGGTGGATGTGATGTGGTATCTCATTGTGGGGTTTTGTTTGTTTTGTTTTACATTTTATTGCTTCTCCATTGTTCCTGTGGATCACTGTGGCTTTGATATGTATTTCCCTAATGATGTTGCACATCTTTTCTTACTGCCTATTTGTAAATCTTCTTTGTTGACTGAAAAAATTCAAATCCTCTGCTCATTTTCAATTGAGGTGTTTGTATTTTTATCGAGTTGTAAGAGTTCTAGACAAAAGTCCTTTATCATATATATGATTTATAAACATGTTCTATCCTGTCATTCTCTTTTCACTTTCTTGTTAATATTGTTTAGAGCATAGAATTTTATAAATTTTGATGTGTTCCAATTTATTTTTTTTCTTCTGCCACTTTTGCTCTTTGGGTATCTTATCTAAGAAATTATTGCCTAACACAGGGCAAACATTTATTCTTCTGTTTTGTTCCAAGAGTTTTACAGTTTCAGCTCTTACATTTAGGTTTTGACCCATATTGAGTTCATTCTTTTATATGTTCTGAAACATAATGGATTTGACATCATTTTCTTTGCATGTGGATTTCTATTTATCCCACACCACTGGATAAAAAGAGTATTGTTTCTCCATTAGATTGTCTTAGTACCTTTGTTGGAAATCAGTTGACCATAAAAAATTATGATTTGTCTCTGGACTCTCAATTTTGTTTTATTGATTTCTTTGTTCATCTTTATGCCAATAATATGCTTACTTTACTGGAGGCTCTAAAATCAGGAAGTAGGAGCCTTCCTAACTGATTCTTCTCATTCAATATTGTTTTGGCTGTTTTTGTATTATTTTTTAAAACCCCATGTGAATTTACAATTATGTAAAAAATCGAAGAAGTAGTAATAGAAGCAGTACTAATAGTAATAGTAGTGGTAGCAGTAGAAGAAATACTGCAGGAAATAAAGGGAAAGGAGGATAAAGGAATCAAGTAGAGCAATAGAATCATTTCTGAAGGAGGACGTAGATGTATGTGTTTTTTTTCCTATTCTTTCCTGTTGTGTATGTTTGGAAATTCTCAATTTAAAATATAATTGTTTTAGTTTTAAAAGGGGAACAGGCTCCAAAGCTAGACTGTTTGTATTATAGCTCTAGCCCTGTGACTTATTCATCATGAGAATGTCACAAAGTTATTTAGGCTCTCTGTACCTCAGTTTTTCATGATTGACGTGAAAATTATACCAACTTCATATTGCTGCTAAGAGGATTAAATTACCTAAGGCTGTTAGAATAATGCTTGGCACATACTAAGTATTCAGTAAACATTGGCTTGGAAAGTGACTATTTTTTTGGGAGGGGTTTAAAAAAAAGACTGTTTTTAAATGTACGTGTAGATTTACCAAATAATCAATAAATCTAGTTATTCACTTTAAAACTTAGTGGCCAGTTAATGTATATGAAAGGAGAATTAATAAACTTGAAGATAACACTGCAGAAATTATCCAAAATGCAGTGCAGAAAGATAAAACAAAATTGAAAATATCAAAGAGAGGGTAGGAAACATGGAAAACAGACTGAGAAGGTACACTCATCTGACAGGAGTTTTGATAAAGACCATAGAGAAAATTGAGAAGGACCAATATTGCAAAATAGGAAAGTATACATTTTAAAAATTGGAAATTACAAATTTTGCAAATTAGAATATAAAGAAATTGCAAATATTGTAAAAAGAAATTGCAAAATATTTAGAACAGGGAAAACACTATACATCAAAATTTGTGAGATGCTGCTAAAGAAGTTTTTAGAGGAAAATTTGTACTCTTAAGTACATACATTAAATAGAAAATTAAAAGGCTGGGCACAATGGCTCATGCTGTAATCACAGCACTTTGGGAGGCCAAGGTGGGTGGATCACTTGAGGTCAAGAGTTCAAGACCAACCTGTCCAAAATGATAAAACCCTCTCTCTACTAAAAATACAAAGCTGGATGTGGTGGCGGGTACCTGTAATCTTAGTTACTGAGGAGGCTGACGCAGGAGAATCACTTGAACCCAGAGGTTGTAGTGAGCCGAGATTATACCACCACACTCCAGCCTGGGCGACAGAAAGAGACACTATTTCTGTCTCTTTATTTATTTAAAAAATAAAAAAAGGAAATTAATGAGCTAAGCATCCAAATCAAGAAATTAGAAAAAGAACATCTGTGTAACCTCCCCCCCCACCACCACACACACACACACGGAAGAAAGAAAATAACAGAAATTAAATGAAGTAGAAAACTAGAGGCTGGGCACAGTGATTCGAGCATGTAATCCCAGCACTTTAGGAGACTGAGGTGGGTGGATCACTTGAGGTCAGGAGTTTGAGACCAGCCTGGCGAACACAGTGAAACCACATCTCTAGTAAAAATACAGAAGTTAGCCGGGCATCACTTGAACATGGAAGGCAGATGTTGTGGTGAGCCGAGTTCATGCCACTGCACCCCAGCCTGGGCAACAGAGCGAGAGTGTGGAGAGAGAGAGAGAGCGAGAGTGAGGGGAGAGGGGAGAGGGGAGGAATCTATAGAGAAGATTAGTGATACTAAAGCTGATTCTTGGAGAAGACCACAAGACAGGATTTAATGACTTAATTAGATGTGAAATATATAGTGGGACAGATTGTTCAAGAAGAAAAGACCAGATATTATAATAATTTTAACAGTGACTTTATCTGATGTCCCTTCAGATTTCTACTATAGAATTAATTAGTCTGCTTTTAGTCTAGTAAACAGAACCTGCAACTGAACTCTCAGATTTTTTATGATACTAAAACATAAATCTGATTAAAATTTAAACTTTATCTTTTAATAGCTGGGTTTGGATAACCAGAAACCTATCCTGTTTCTGATCTTATGTATTCTTCGGTGAATATACTTTCTGTAACAACTTGTTTTAACATTTGGGACATAGACAGTTTTGTCTTAGAAGAAAAGATTAACAGAATAAACAACTCCTTTTTCCTCTGGGAGACTATGTATACCTGGATACACAGATATGCATCGATAGCTAAAGAAGTCTATTTCAGCAAGTTTCTTCCTCCCTCCCTCCCTCCCTGCCTTCCTTCCTCCTTCCCTCCCTCCCTCCCTCCCTTCCTTCCTTCTTCCCTCCCTCCCTCTTTATGTCATTGGGACCAGAGGATTTCATCTATCGGCACATGCACCTGGCATGGTCAAGAGGAAAAACTTTTGGATATAAATATCTTTCATGTCAGTAAAACATGAAGGAATTACTCCTTTTGCTTTTTGGTCTTATCTTGAGAAGAGCATACTATGAGAGCCCCTTAAGAGCACAGAGTCATTTATACGATCTGTGTAACATCTAACACTCTGTGAGCTGTCAGATACTTAGTGCTCAACATAACTACGCAGGAACAGACTTCACACCAAGTTTCCTTGTACTAGACCTAGGAACACTAAACTTTGATCATCTTCATGTCTTTTGGAAATGGAGAAGTAAGTTCTTACAGTTCTTTTTTTCATTCTCTGACGTGGATCAAATAAGTAATCTTTGGTCTTATAATCTTATAATCTACTAATATTAGTAATCTTTGGACAGATAAATCCACTTAGATCAGTTTCTTCAGGCAAGCATACATACTCATTCCTAAGAAGTACTTTAAATGCACTGTGCCTTGAAAATGGATTTGTGTGTACTTTATTAGGATTTCTTTTTAAGTTTTTAAACTTATGCTAAATGCAGATAGTAAAGATTGTCTCATGTTCTAAGAAAATAAATAGTTGGCTAACTATACTTTCACCCACATTGCTATTAAAGTCAACATGGAAAGGTTTCCTAACTGAATGAATGACATGATACAGATGTTTTGCTCACTTTCTGCATATGCCTCTTTCTTTTCCTCTATTTTCCTTTTTTCCTGAGAGCTGCTCTGCAGAAGACTTTATCATGAAATACCACATGCCGTAAGAAAAATTAGCCTACATCTTTTCATGATTGTCTTAGTCCATTCAGACTGCTATAATAAAATAGCTTAGACTGAGTAATTTAAAAACAATAGAAGTTTATCGCTCACCATTTTGGAGGCTAGAAGTACAAGATCAAGGCAGCAGCAGATTCGGTGTCTGCTGAGGGCTTGCTCTTGGCTTCATAGGTAATGCTGTTTTGTTCCGTCTTAACACTGCAGAAGGGCAAACAGGCTCCTTCGGGCCATTTTGTTTTCCAAGTATAATGGAAACATTTATTTACTCATTCATTTATTTATTCATTCATTTGCAATTATCCTTTGAGCAACTACTGTTTACAACAAAAAAAAAGTGTATTATTTGCCATTAATTCGATAATGAAGATAACAGTTCTTTGTGAAAAATCTATAGTTGGTCTCACAAGCAAAGTGTGCTGGGAAAGCAAAAACAGAAGGAAAAAAACAAATTGTTTTCATATTTTCTCTTTTGAGTAAGACACTATCCTCTAGGATTTCAGTCTCCTACCAGTGATACAACTAGATATTTATATCTCCCAAATCAAAGTACAAACTTCAGCAGTAGAACCTTCTTCCTCATTATTTTCTTTTTATTTTCAACTTTTATTTTTGATTCAGGAGATACATACGCAGGTTTATTACCTGGGTATATTGCATGATACCTCAGGCCTTTTTTATAGGAGTACTAATGTCATTCATGAGGTTCCACCCTCTGACCTAATCATCTTCCAGAGGCCCCATTTCATGATACCACCAAATCGAGAGTTAAGTTTCAACATATAAATTTAGGGAGAGCCAGGCACAGTGGCTCATGCCTGTTATCCCAGTACTTTGGGAGGCTGAGGTGAGCAAATCACTTGAGGTCAGGAGTTCGAGACCAGCCTGGCAAATGTAGCAAAACCCTGTCTCTACTAAAAATACAAAAAATTAGCCAGCATGGTGATATGCACCTCTAATCCTAGCTATTTGGGAGGCTGAATCAGGAGAATTGCTTAGCCGGGGAGGCAGAGGTTGCAGTGATGAGAGATGGTGCCACTGTATTCCAGAGTGGGCAAGAGAATAGGACTCCACCTCAAAAAAAAAGAAAAGAATTCGAGGGGAACAGAAACATTCAGACATAGCAAAGATCACTTGGGGTCATCCCAGAAAAGAAAATTTGATTCACAGATAGTTGATTAATAGGTGTTTTTTTCCTATTATTATATACTAGAGAGAGAAATTGACTTTAAAATGTGTTTCCATCATTAGGTGAAAATGTAAAGAACCTAAATCTCCAACAATATGGTACTCATTAAGTATTCATTCAGAGGGCTGGGCGCAATTGCTCACACCTGTAATCCCAGCACTTTGGGAGGCCAGAGCGGACGGATTACCTGAGGTCAGGAGTTTGAAACCAGCTTGGCCAACATAGTGAAACCCTGTCTCTATTAAAAATACAAAAACTAGCTGAGCGTGGTGGCAGGCACCTGTAATCCCAGCTACTCAGGAGGCTGAGGCAGAAGAATCGCTTGAACCCAAGAGGTAGAGGTAGCAGTGAGTTGAGATCGTACCACCACAGTCCTGGATGACAAAGCTAGACTCCATCTCCAAAAAAAAAAAATGGATATCCATTCAGCTAAGTGCTGTGCTGCCAGCTAAAAGTAGATTTTAGGCTGGTCACAGTTGTCCATGCCTATAATCCCAACGCTTTGAGAGGCCAAGGCAGAAGGATCACTTGAGGTCAATAGTTCAAGACCAGCCTAGGCAACATAGTGAGACCCCCATTTCTACAGTCTCTAGAAGAAAATACACTTTCTAAAACAAACAAAAAAAATGAATAAATAAATAAATAAATATATATACATATATACACATATATATGTAATTTTTAAAAAATAGGATTTTAGAATACTATTTTTAATGACATGAAAAAATGGTCACGATGATGATGATAGCTAACATGTATTGGGTGTCATTATGCCAAGCACCTTCCTAAGTGCTTTCCTTGTATTAATTCAACAGGTTAATCTTCACAGCAGTCTTATGTAAGAGATACCATTGTCATCCCCATTTTAAAGGTGGGGAAACTGAGGCTCACAGCATTTAAGTAGCTTGCCTCAAGTCAGCTGGTGAGAGGCAGAGATAGAATTTAAACTCAGGCAATTTGGCTCTTTTAAAGCCCTTGCTCAGACATCATTATATATCTCTGTAAATTTTTTAATGGAACTAGACAAATTGTTTTTCATATATCCAGAAAAGAAAACATGTTAAAAATAACCAATCAAACTTTGACAAAGCAGAATTGGTGGACATATCCCACCAGGTTTGAAAATATGCTATAAAATATAGTAATTTTTTAAATATCACAGTGCGGCTGAAATAGAGAAGAAATAGACTAAATCAGAAGAGCATGGCACTTTTTATGTTCCCAGGAAGAAGACTGGATACACCTAGATACTAAGAGTGATAATCACTGATAGAGGAATTATAGATGGTTTTTCTTTCTTTCCTCTTATTTGTTTGTACTTTATTTTTTAAATCACCTGTAGTGCCAGGAGTTCAAGACCAGCCTAAACAACATAGAGACCCTGTCTCTACAAAAGAACGTTTTTTAATTAACTGGATGTGGTGGTGCATACCTGTAGTCCCAGCTACTCAGGAGGCTGAGTTGGGAGGATCACTTGAGCCTAGGAGTTTGAGTTTGCAGTGAACTGTGACTGTGTCACTGCACTCCAGCATCATGTACCCTTCGTTTTCTAAGTTGCTTACTCTGCAGAGTTAATTCTCTACAGTGTTCAATATATTGTTCATTTGTTCAAGGCCTAAATTAACCACTCACACAGAATCACCAATCCAGTCTTCCTTTTTGGTAAAGATGGAGAAAAGACAATGGAATTATAGCCCTCTTCTGGCTTAGGGTTCAGGAGAAGGATTTCAGAACTTTTTACTTGTTTTTAAAACCCAAATTGTTTATTGATGATATATAGAAAAGCTCTTGGATTATGTGTGTGTGTGTGTGTGTGTGTGTGCAGCTTCTGTCTGATCACCTCACTGAACTCTGTAGTAAATTATAATAGTTTTTCAATTGATTTTTTTTTAGTGAGACCCTGTCTCTACAAAAGAAAATTTTAAAATCAGTCGAGCGTGGTGGCGTGTCCCCATAGTCCCAGCTGCTTGGGAAGCTGAGGCCAGAGGATCACTTGAGGCTAGGAGCTTGAGAAAAGCCTGAGCAACATAATGAGACCTTGTCTCTTTGGAAAGAAAAATCATGAAGACCTTTTGAAAAGAAAAATCTTGATTTTGAGATATTGCCTCTTCCCCCAAATATTCCTTTTTTTTTTTTTTGAGACAGAGTCTCGAACTGTTGCCCAGGCTGGAGTGCAATGGCGTGATCTTGGCTCACTGCAACCCCTGCCCCCTGGGTTCAAGCAATTCTTCTGCCTCAGCCTCCCAAGTAGCTGGGATTACAGGCATGAGACCCTGCGCCCGGCCTCTTCCCCAAAAATTCTGTATCACTTTAAGTGCCAGTCTTAGCTCAAGCTGCCATAATAAAATACCATAAACTGGGTAGCTTAATCAAACAGGAATTTATTTTCTCATAGTTTGGAGGCTGGAAAGTCCAAGATCAAGGTACTGTTTGATTCAGTTCCTAGCAGAGGCTCTTCCTGGCTTGCAGAGGCTGCCTAATTACTGGATCCTCATGGCGGAGAAATAAAGAGAAATTCCTCTGTTTTTCTCTTCCTCTTCTTCCGAAGTCCAGTCCTATCAGATTAAGACCCCACCCTTATGACCTCATTTAACCTTAGTTAACTCCTGAAGACCCTGTCTCTGGGTATGGTGACATTGGGGTTTAGGGCTTCTACATATGAATATTGGGGGGCACAGTTCACCCCACAGTAGTGCCTAAACTCTTTCCAGTATCCTCAGAAATCCTATATGTAGTTTATTTTACTGCAGACAGGATTAGTTTTATCCTTTCTTATGAAATCCTTAAAATACTCATTACAGTGTGTCATAGAAACTTAAATTTAACCTTATGAATCATTTCTTCCTAGACACAAAATCGAATGAAGCTAATGGCCGACAACTATGAGGATGATCACTTCAAATCCTCCCATTCCAATCAAACAAATCACAAGCCCTCCCCAGACCAGGTAAGATGGCTCTGGAATGTTTTATTGTAAACCCCATAAACTTAAATTTTGACGTGTTTTGTACTAGCATGTTGCAAATTCTGAGATATAAGTTAGAAGAAGAAAAATAGCTAATTCAGTTCTGAAAACTATTCTTAAAAAAAATTCAGTTGATTCTGAATATTTTAAGAGCAGATACTTGTAAGACTTGAATAATAAAGAATCCTTGAATTGGGTTGAGAAAAAAAATTAACCTCAGAGATACATACTAATTTTTAACTGTCTTGATTTCCTTTTTAAGGAAATAATGCCTTATTAGAAAAACAAGACTCTTTCCTTGAAAGCTTAGTTGAGGCACAGCTTAATTTAGAGGTGTTTAATTGTAAAGTATGAACTCTGTGTTCATTACCTATTAAAAGTGAAGATTGAAACTTAGTTCTTCACTCCCTGTCCTTGTGGCTCCCTCCAGCATGTCATGCTCAAGGAAAATTGTTGCCTTCAACTTCTCATCAATGCAAAAGAAACATTGATGAATCTGAAGGGAACTATATTCAATTCTAGTTTCTTGGAAGAAGGGAACTCTCCCAAAATCTTGAAAATGATGGATGGGAGAGAGTGGTGAACAGATTACCTCATATCCCATTGCCAAAAATCAAATTTTAACATCTCCATCACACCCAGCCTTAAAATATATAGCTAAGGGAAAAAAGCAGTCAAGTAATTACCTCCATATGACTAAAGCGTTGAGGAAAACTCCTGCTAAACATCTCCACTAAATAACAGCTATGGCATTGTCTTAGCAGAAGCAGCGGAAATAGTGCAATGAAAGCAGCAATAGTGTTCAAATTGCTGTTGTTTCTAAGATTCAGAAGGTATAGTCCTATTATGATGACATTTACTAAGCCAGTTGAGGCAAGTTTTGTATTTTAGAAGGAAAACAGTATCAATGTTTAATGTGGGCAAAATGGAGAGCTGTCTGCCTGGCGTCAGCAGTCCTTCCCTGCTAAGAGATCACTTTACTTTTTCTGCCTGTTTCCTGATATTTGGAATTGAATTTATGCCAATGTATATAAGATGCACGTTAGATTCCTCATGAAAACAGTTTTTTGATAATAGAGAGAACTAGATGCCTGGAGTAGGAAGAAGCAAACAGAAAGGTTGAAGGAAAAGCTAAACATAAAGAAAAACCTTCAACTTGATAATTTTGCCCAGATCTAGCCCTGAGATAGAAATGGCATCTTGGAAAGTCAGAAGAATAGAAGTATAACGACAAACTACAGTTGTTCCTCAGTATCCTTGGGGGATTGGTTTCAGGACAAACCCACTCACAAATACCAAAATCTATGGTTGCTCAAGCCCCTTATATAAAATGGCATAGTATTTGCAAATGAGCTATATACATCCTCCCATATAGTTGATTTTGCTTTGTTTTGTTTTGTTTTTGAGATAGACTCTTGCTCTGTTGCCCAGGCTGGAGTGCAGTGGTGTGATCTCAGCTCACTGCAACCTCCACCTCTGGGTTCAAGTGATTCTTTTGCCTCAGCCTCCTGAGTAGCTGGGATTACAGGCGCCTGCCACCACGCCTGGCTAATTTTTGTATTTTAGTAAAGATGGGGTTTCACCATGTTAGCCAGGCTGATCTGGAACTCCTGACCTCAGGTGATCTGCCTGCCTTGGCCTCCCAAAGTGCTGGGATTACAGTGGCCCCTCCCATATACTTTAAATCATCTCTAGATTACTTATAATACAGTGTAAATACTATGTAATTAGTTGCTAGACTTTTTTTTTTTTTTTTTTGAGACAGAGTCTCGCTCTGTCGCCCAGGCTGGGATGCAGTGGCGCGATCTCAGCTCACTGTAACCTCTGCCTCCCGGGTTCAAGTGATTCTCCTGCCTCAGCCTCCCAAGTAGCTGGGACTACAGGCACATACCACCACACCCAGCTAATATTTGTATTTTTCGTAGAAATGGGGTTTCACCATGTTGGCCAGGCTGGTCTCAAACTTCTGACCTTGGCCTCCGCCTGCCTCAGCCTCCCAAAGTGCTGAGATTACAGGCTTGAGCTATGGCGTCTGGCCTGTTAATACTGTATTTTTTTAAATTAGTTTATTTTTATCATTGCATTGTTATTTTTTATTGTTTTTTATTTATACATATATACATACATATTTTTTATCCATGGTTGGTTGAATCCACAGATGTGGAACCCGCAGATACAGAGGACCAACAGTAACTACTAATTTTGATAGTTTAGGGAATTATAATCTGTATAAGAGAGTCAAGAAATTCTCTTCTGCTACATTATGCTTATGTCTTTGTTTTAAATACTAACCACCTCTTTTTCATTCCATGCTGCTCTGGGGCATTGCCCCCTTGTCATCTCTCTCCCTATAGGATGAGGAGGAGGGTATATGGGCATAGCCAATCAGAGGCTCTTAGTTCAGCCATTTTGTTCAGAACGGTGAGAAACAGCTTTCCTTAACTATAGAAATGATTTTTGTTTGTTTTCATTTTTCTTTCTACACGGTAACTCTCACATCTCATTTCTCTGTAATTCATGAAATCCCTGGTGTGCTTTCTGTTTTTTCATTTTCACGTGATTCTTGTGTGTATTGCTGTGCTTCTGACATAGTGGGGTTTGGATTTTGTGGCTTTTTTTTCTCTCTGTGTGTTAATAGTCACTTCTGTAATTTCTTTTTATACATTTTTGGGAGAACTTCTAGGACATGTAACTAAATTTCTCCAGTTGTGATTTTATTAATAAATTACCCTTTCTAGGGTGATTTTACAGTGTCCTGGCAAGGTCTATAGTAACTTATATGAAACTGGCAATAGAAAATTGATCCAGTACTCTTGCCATTGGCCCAAGTTTGAGGTATAGTTTTAATGATGATTAACTATAAATGCATGGTGTTTAAAAAAAAAACAAACTATACCATGAACTAAAACCTCCTTTTGTTTCTATCTATAGAAGAATGAGTTCCACAGTCAGCACCTAGGACACATCCTCTAGGGCTTTGACATTACCCTCAAACTATCCCTAAAAATAGGGAGGAGCAAAGTACAAGGAGACTTTTTTTAGAAGTCATTCTAAAAATTCTTTTTCCTCCCTTTTCATGGATTGCAGGTGTGTTCAACAGTTGCCAGGACACTGTCTAGATTCTCCTTTTCAGGCCAACTGGCTGGAAAGTGTAGTCCAGCTGTGGCAGTATCTCCCCTTGATCTGATGCCCTTGAGGCTTGACTAAGGAAATACTTTTCTTAGAAAAAGTAGTAATTATGATTAATAAGTTCACACATATTGGTGGCCTTGCTCTCCCTGGATTCACTGCCCATGCTTATCAGTGATCTCACTCTTTTCGAGTCAGTTCTCCCTGAAATGTCTTTGTTTTGGTGTTAAACTGCTTAAAATGATGGGGGCATGTGTAGACCTCTTAACTTTCAAACACAACCAAGAAGGATGGAGAGGTAAGTTGTGGAAAGGGGCCCTGGACTGTGAGGTGGGAAGCTTTCCAGGTGGCTTTATCCTGAGGGCATGAATGAAGGTGAAATGCACAAGATCAACCAGAAAGCTCTTCAGGTTAGAATGCTGCACGTCAGAGAAAGCTAATGCTGAGAGCAATCAGTGTGCTAATTTATCTGCACTCTACAAGGGTAGGTATTTGTCATCATCAACCATGTGAGGCCATGCAGTAGCTGGATGTAATTTACTGGTCTCTTAGAAATGAGCATGCCTCTACCTTGTCTATTTTGGCAGAACATAGGAGCTTCTTAGCTTCCCACAGCTGGAAGCACTACATACGTGGACACAATTATATTTTTGATGCAAATCCTTTTTCTGGCGAATCAGAGGAAGGCTGTTAGTATTCTGGGAAACAGGCTCACAGGTAACTTCACCAGGAGACTAAAAAGTAAACAAACCAGCACATAAACTTGTTCCTGAAATCTTCATTTTCCTTTCTCTACCAAAAGAGAATAACTCTTAGCTTATTCCAATTATCGCACTGTTGAGCATACTGCACTAATATACTAACTTTCATTGGTTTAATACCATGCATTTACAATTAGCCAGCCATAGCTAGGATTTCTATGATATGGTGTTTCCAACTTTATAAAATGTGCTGTAAACCTCATTATATCACAGAGATTTTACCTAAAGAAATGTATGAGTGACCCCTAAAACACTGCAGAAGTTTTGACTGGCTATCCTTTACTAATTTTACAGAAAATAGATTATCTTTAAAAATTTGAACTTTTGAAATTGATGATTTACCTTATCAAACTTAAGAACATATGTTTTGCATCTGAAACATTTTCTAGGACACCAGTACATGTTGATCAAGTATGAGCCTTACTTGATATAATTCAGAGATGGGAAGAGAATCATAGACATTCTGAGCTGGAAAGGATTCTGAAGTTAGACCATTTCAGGAGAGGTGGTAAAGCATAATGCTTAAGAGTGTAGGCTTTGGAGCAGGATGCCTATATTCAAATTCTTAACACCACCATGTACTAGCTTCTGATTTGAACAAGGTATGTAATCATGCTGTACTTCAGTTCTTCATCATTAGGATGGAAGTCGTGGGGAGTAGATGAATTGTAAAACACATGGACTCTAGAGCCAGACTCCACAGCTTTGAATCTAGACCTCTCTACCTGCCCTGTGTCCTTGGGAAAGTAATTGAAACTATCTGAACCAGTTCCTTTATCTAAAAAGGGGGCTTGATAATGCCTACCTCATAGGATTGTTGGATAGATTAATAAGCTGATATCTGTAGAATGTTTTGAATAGTACTGTACATGCTGTTATTGCATGCTGCTATTTCTATTGCTCCTGTTGCCATTAACTTAGATACACCTTCAGGAAATAGTAAGTTTTCAATAAATGTTAGTTACTGTTGTTATTAATATCATCATCTAATCCAGTGCCCTCATTTTGTAAGGTCAGGCTGCAAGACAAAGATTTAAAAGTTGTGACTTAAGGTCCCCAGGCATTTCTGTGGTCTGGAAGGAATAACTAGTAGCTGACAGTAGAAGAAATAGTGAAGACATATTGATGGTGATAGCTCTCTTTCATCACCACAGGTTTGTCTCCTGTGTGTTGAGGAATTTTTTCCCTTGGGGAAACACCTTGAGTTTTATAAAGAAATTCCCTATTTAATGACATTTAGTCAGCGAAATCTTCTTTGAAAGAATTAACTGTCAGGAGCCCTCCTAAGACACACAGACTGAAGCAAGGACTGCCTCCACTCAGAATAAATGAGAGTTCCTTCATTCCTATAATCCCAGCACTTTGGGAGGCTGAGACGGGCAGATAACTTGAAGACAGGAGTTTGAGACCAGCCTGGCCAGCATGACAAAACCCCATCTCTACTAAAAATACAAAAATTAGCTGGTTATGGTGGTGGACACATCTAGTCCCGGTTACTTGGGAGGCTGAGGCACAAGAACCACTTGAACCTGGAAGACAGAGGTTGTAGTGAGCTGAGATCATGCCACTGCACTCCAGCCTGGGTGACAGAGTGAGACTTTGTCTCAAAAGAAAGAAAAGGGAAATTGGTTCTCTCTCACACTTGTTCTTCTGCCCAGACATTCATGTTAGGTGTTTTAAGTTCAGTAACTAAGTAGAATTTGAGCATGATTTGATAATGGTTATGTAACTATTCAGTAAATCACTTGAATAAATGTCTGTATTGTAATTTGTTTAAATGGCATTGGGTCTAATAGCATGAAGTCTTGTATGACTGTCTCAGTCAGCTCAGGCTGCTGTTGAAAATATAGACTGAATGGCTTAAACCAGCAGTCCCCAACTTTTTTGGCACCAGGAACTGGTTTCGTAGAAGACAATTTTTCCACAACAGGGGCTGGGAGGAGATGGCTTCAGGATGAAACTGTTCTACCTTGCTTCATCAGGCATCAGCTAGATTCTCATCAGGGGGTCATAGGTTTGCACACTGGGAGGGGTCGTAGGGCATGGAATCAGGAGGTTGGCCAAGGTCGGTTACAGAGTCTGGTGGCCTTGTCAATTGTGGCCAGAATAAGAAACAATAGAAGAATGTCTCAGGTTAGTTAGGCGCAGCAGGGGTTGATCATTTCTTATAGGAACTCATCTGGGGTGTACCTGCGGGTCACAGAGATTACCATGCCGTTCATGGCGTGGTCAGACCTTACACTAACAATGCCCAGGATATAGTAGGTCCTCAGTAAATGTGTGTGCGTGTGTACCTGTGTGTATTTAGTTAACTACTGAATTGACAAAAATCCTGAAAAGTAAAAGTAAAGTTTACATTGAAACCAGGAGCATAAAAATTGGTTGTTAGCTTTAATATCAGCACTGCTATTACTAGAAAGGGAAGATAAGAAAGATGAATAGAAACAAAAGAACTTAGAGAAATGTTGAGAATTTAAAGGAAAATCATAATGAAGTCCTGCCTCCTAAAATTTTATGCTAAGAAAATGGAGTTGAATGTAATTCTGAAATCTTTTTCATTTACCAACTGAAAATCCTTTGGGTAGAAACTTTCTTTCTAGTAACCTGTGGGTTCAGAGTCATTAAGAAGAGCAGCATGTGGCCTTTCTGGACTTTATCCTATGGAGCATTTGTGTAAACTGGTGCTAGGTCCCACCGGTAAAGGATGTACCTACCAAGGGGCTTAGAAGTTGGTCTTGGTATAAGAACATGCCACTTATTAAAATCTGGAATGGCATGCCTATAGCACTGTAGCATCCCACAACAGGATTTGGACCAATATGTTATGAGGCTTTCCTTGTCTCATTAGAATGACGTAAATATTAACACAGTCTTTTAAGACAAGTGTTGTATAACAAGTGCCTCTTTCTCTTTCAGCATTTCCTTTTCGTCTGTCTTAGTGGAGTTGTCAATGTCCTTAGCAGTTTGAAACATCCTATAATTACTCCCATTGCAAGAGTGCAACAATGGAAGTCTTAAATCTCTAGAGAATACATCTGTAGAAGGGAGGTGTTAAATTATCTAGCAGAATTAAATGATGCAGTGAATTTTACTATTTTCTTGGTATGGAGAAAAATGGTTCCAAAATCAATTTGGACGAATATCAGGACTGACTTTTGATATGACAGACAAGGAAGAATTTGATCCTCTATTTTCAGAAGTGGATCAGAGATTTTAGCAAGAAGTTTCTCTCCTGGAATGCTTAGAAAAGCCAGTAGAATTCAAGAAGCACAAGGATCTAGCTGCAGAGAATTAGGAGGGAGAAAGTGAACATTTATTAAGCATTTACTATGGGCCCAGCACTTTCATATATCTTATCTCATACAGAGCTCATAGATGTTAAATAATTTTCCAAGATTACACAGCTAACAAGTGGCACATATTTAAACCCGAGACAGACTCCAGACCCCCTGCTTTTTCCATTACACCATACCAAAAAGAGGAGTCTTCCATTTTCCTGTCTAGTTCCTTGGACATAGTAATACTCTGTAGAAGCATGTTGAATTCAATTACATTTCTAACTGGGGGAATAACAAAATGGGTTTTGCTGGTAAGGAATGTCTGTAGGTAGCCCAAGACAGCCCCTCACTGAAAGGAAACTAAGCAATTTCTGACTTCACTGATATTTTTTATAAATGTGACTAACCAGGAATCTAGTGAGGAATTTGGAACCATAGAAGGAAGAAAACGTGGGTCTTGAAGGTTGAGTAGTTTGGGAAGATGAAACAGGAAAAGTATTTTAGGTAGGAACTAACTTCAAGGAGGTTCCAACCTAAGAATGAGAATATGATGTGTAGGGGCTGGAAGTAGCCCCTATATATCGTATTTTCTCCTTGAAGTTAGTTTCCTCACCAGCCCCTACACATCATATTCTCATTCGTAGGTTGGAACCTCTGAAAGAGAGGGTGTTTGTCCTTTCATTGGTTCCATGGTTATCCCCCACCCACACTTTGTGTACCTGGGCACCCATAATTCAAATAGAATCATTACAAATGTGAGGAGTTGACAAGAACAGTTACATATTGAGCTTTACAGAGGATTAACATTAATCAGCTTCCTTTGGACATTGTCTGAATCACTGTCTTCTAAGTTGATTGCCCCTTTATCTAGTTCTGTTGCTTTCAGGTCCTAGTCAGAAGGTGGGCTTTCGAACCAGACTACTTGCTTTCAAACTTCTGTGTACCTCACTTTATTTGTAAAATCAGAATAATAACATACCTGTCTCAGAGGGCTATTTGATGATTGAATGAAGTAATATAAAGCCCTTAAAACAGTGCTTTGCATATCAATAGTTGCTCAGTTAATGTTAGCTATTAACTGGCTTTAACCTGAAGGCACAAGCTGACCACTTTTACAGCATTAATACCCTTCCCACTTTTCTCTTTCCCCTCCCTTCCTCACTTTCTCTGTCTTCCTCTTGGCTCTCTTTTAATGGGAGGATTGAATAAGAGTTTCTTACTTTTCAATTCTGGATTTAAACTATTCTTGTACCACCTGAACTCCAGTTTAATAGTGTTTTCTCTGTATGCTCAGAAATGTCTTTAACTAGTTTATTGTTTGAACTCGGTACACTGTCTGCTTTCTGCTTTTCAGTTTTCTCTTCTACCCTCCTCTCCACAAAGAAATTTAAAATCCTCATTTCTGCTTTTCACTATTTCCAGAGGGTTTGCTCCCTTTACACCTCATCCTTCTGTCCTGGATTCTCACTAGCTGTCTCAGAATTCTGCCTTTTGCTATTAAAGGCCAAGCTTTCCACCAGCCCTTTTTGCACACCATACTCAGCACATTCCTTCTGTGGGCCCCCATCTTCTCTAAGCCCCATCTTCTCATGAGCATGTACCGAAACACACAAACCGCGCTCCCCTCTCCCCGATCCCAAGCAGCTTGAACCTGTGTCAAATCAAAAAAGATTTTAGAAGCCAGGCACAGTGGCTCTTGCCTGTAATCCCAGCAGTTTGGGAGGCCCAGGCAGGCAGTCAGGAGTTTGAGAGCAGCCTGGCCAACATGGCAAAACCTCATCTCTACTAAAAATACAAAAATTAGCCAGGCGTGGTGGTGCGTGCTTGTAATCCCAGCTACTCAGAAGGCTGAGGCAGGAGAATCGCTTGAACCCAGGAGGCGAACGTTGCAGTGAGCCAAGATCATATCACTGTACTCCAGCCTAGGCAACAGAGGAAGACGCCTTTTCAAAAAAACAAACAACAAAGAAAATGAGTTTGGAAAAGAGAGTTATTTTTGGCAAAGACATAAAGACTAAATAAAGACTAAATGATGGGTGATACTAACAGTTACCATTTAAAAACACCTACTAAGTGCCAAACAAGGAGTTGTAAGTTTATAAGCACATTGTAAGCATGTTTTCATTGAAACCAATATAACAATCCTAGGAGATAGATACCATTTTCATTATTTTACTGCTGAGGAAACTGAACCATGGAGAAGTTAGCTAACCTATCCAAGTTCACATACCCAGTAAAGAGTAGAAGCCAGATCTGAAGCCAGATATGTCTAATTATACCACAGTTTGACCTACCTCTGATAAGAAAACATAGCTAGAAGCATTTTTTAGAGAGGTTATTATGCTTTTTTGTTCATTCTGATTATAAGAGAAAGGAGAGTAAATGATGGGATTCAGAACATACTAACCCAGAATATGGGACCTTGGCACTGGATAAAACAACAGAAGCAGGAAGGTCTCTCTGACCTTCCCCTCACCCTTCTCTCCTGAAGCAAGCTATAAAAGAATTTTCTGACCTGCCTTTAAAGTAAGTCATAAAACCTTCATTGCAGAGGCACCCACCCTATATCTGGAGGAAAAGAATGTCCTTATCTCTGAAGACAGAGGAACACAAAGAACAACAAACAGGCCTTGCTGAATTTCCCCCAGTTTATTACCATTAGATTATACCCTTTTGTCCTCAAATCCATTTCTCCATGACTGTCTACTCTTCATCTTAGTATAAAAATACACAGATTTTCTCTTTTTTGAAGTCGTCATTTCTTTCTTTCTTTTCTTTTTTTTTAGAGACAGCGTCTCTCTCTGTCGCTTAGACTGGAATGTAGTGGCATAATCATAGCTTACTGTAGCTTCAGACTCATGGGCCAAGGGACTCTCTTGTCTTTGACTCCTATGTTGCAGGGACTACAGGCATGCACCACCATGCCCTGCTAATTTTTGTATTTTTTGTAGAAGCATAGTCTCACCTTGTTGCCTAGACTGGTCTCAAACTCCTGGGTTCAAGCAATCCTCCCACTTCAGCCTCTCAAAGTTCTGTGATTACAGGCCAGAGCCACAGGTGCCCGACTGAGGTCTTCATTTCTGAAGGCTCCCATGTTACGTAAAATTTACAGTAAATAAATATGTCTTTCTAATCTCTGTTATAGGGTTCTCCCCCATTAACCCAGCAATGGATGAGAAAAGAAAATCTCTTCTCCCATAAGAATATTCCCATAAGAATATCCAATTATAAATAATGAAGACTATCGATAAACTCCTTTTAAAATCTAGCTGAGTAGAAAGGGACCCCATGATAGCAATGTATGTATGTTACACTAATTTATGACTATTCTCCTAAGTGTTTACCTTAATCTTTCTAATAATGCATTTTAGGATTAGTATACTACAAATGTACTTTTTCTTCAAAATTATAAATCCTGGATACATTACTTTGTTGATATGACATACCTCTCTTGCTTCAAATGTCAATACAATGTAGTGTAAGAAGCCTCCAGGAATGTGTTCTTTTTAAAGCTGGAACTCACATCCTTTATTCTATCTAGTAAACCATCTCTCAGGTCTCATTCTTGAGAAGAAAAAATACAAGCTGACAATAAAATAAATTTCTACATTGACATTTATTTTTCCCTTAATGTTTTATATCAGAATAGAAGCTATGTTTTTCATCATTTCATTCAAAACATAAAACCTTGTGAAAAACCAAAGTAACGGAGGAAATGAGGAATTGTTGTTTAATGGCTATAGCGTTTTAGTTTTGCAAGATGAAAAAGTTCTGGAGCATGGTTGCACAACAATGGGAATGTACTTGAAACTCCTAAAATGTGAGCTTCAAGTGGTTAAGATGGTGACTTTTATGTTACGTGTATTTTACTACAGTTTAAAAACTTTCCTAATTAAAAAAGAAGTAATGGTGATTTTCTGGCAAAAAAAAATGTATTCGAAATATGCACTGAATATTATTTGGAAAATTTTTCTTAATGAAGAGAAAGGGCATATTTCTCTTTCCCAGGTAAATATTTCAAGGCTTCGAAATGGAAAAGAACTATCGTTGAGACTTTTATTTTAGGCTTTTGCTCTCTGCTTGGGAACAGGACTATTTGTTTATTTAACTGGTTGCTTTATTAGCATAATAAAGTATTACACTGTTTGTTCTTGACTTGAACTGCTTAGAAGTCTTTAAAAAAATCATTTGCAAAATTTATCATTTTAAAATATGTTCACATTCAGCATTTCCCTTTACAAAGTCACACACCTATACCTTTTGCAAAGACCGAATATTTAGGCAACTTAACTGCTACAAACTGAACTTTTTAATAAATTGAAGCACTTTTCATTCAACAAAGATACAAATTTCGTGACCAACTTTTAGAAATTACTCTGAAATCTCTTAGAAAAAATACTTTTAGAAAAATACGCTGAACCAGGTACTAACTTTTAAATAATTTTCCAACATCAATTAAATGATTTTTTTTTAAACATTTTTTGTTTTGTTTTGCAAGGTCAAATTTTTAAGCAAAACCCTGCAGGAGAGTTATCTGGACCTCTTTACAAAATGAGTGTATTTCTTTGTGAGAAGAACAGTGTGTGGAGGGTAAGGGTATGCAATTATTGGTTTACTTTCCCAAGCCTAGTGTTTTGGTTTGTTTGGTTGTTTTTTTTTTTTTGTTTTTGTTTTTTGGTGGGAGGGAGATTGTGGGTTTTTTTTTTTTAATTGTAAAGCATACTATTGTTGTATTTAAATCTTTTATTATGATTTTTTTATTGACATCTAATACTTTTATGTATTTATGGAGTACAGTGATACAGTGATATTTTGATAAATGTGTATAATGTGTAATGCTCAAATCAGGGTAATTAGCATATCTGTCACCTCAGACATTTATCATTTCTTTGTGTTGGAAACATTTAAAATCCACTCTTCTAGTTGTTAATTATAGTCACCTTATAGTGCTATAGAACACTAGAACTTGTTCCTCTTGTCTAGCTGTACTTTTGCTTGCTTAGTGGGTTCTTCTCACCCCCTGCACAGAAAAGCCAATACATGGAGACAGCAGCATTGCAGTAGAGAAAGAGTTTAATTATCTCAAGGCAGCTGATCAGAGGACAAGACATATTTCTCAAATCCACCTCCCCAAGATTTCAGAGGCTAGGGTTTTCCAGGATAATTTGGCAGGCAGAGGGCTAGGGAATGAGTACTGCTGCTTGGTTGGGATTGAGATCATAGAGGTGTCAAAAACTATCTTCATACACTAAGTCAGTTTCTAGATGAGGGTCACAGGACCAGTTAAGTCAGTTCCTTGGTATGTGTAACAGGTTCGAGTGGAGTCAGTTGGTTGCCAGAATGCAGAAGTCTGACACATATCTTAAAGACCCATCTTTTAGGTTTTATAACAGTGATATTATCTATAGGAGCAATTGGGGAAGTTACAAATTTTATAACCTCCAGTTACATGACTCTTGAGGAGTAAGCAATTATAGAAAACTAAGCTAGGGAACAATGGCTGATTATCATTTAACTACACCTACATCTTAGCAGAATTCAGTCTTTTTCCATAATACTAACCTTGTGGCCTTTAATTCATCTTTCAAAGATGGTTTCAGTCCCCAGAGGGGGTCAGCTTGCGGAGGGACTGTTATCATCCTTTGCTTCAAAGTTAAACTATAAACTAAATTCCTCCCATAGTTAGCTTGGCCTATGCCCAGGAATGAGCAAGGGGAGTTAGCTTATGAATTTAGAAGAAGATGGAGTCAGTTACTTAGATTTCTGTCACTTTTATAACTCTTGCAAAAGCAAATTTATATCGATTAACCCACCTCTGGCTTTCCCCTTCCCCCTACCCTTCCTGGCCTCTAGTAATCACTATTCTACTCTCTGTTTCTATAAGATCAACTTTTTAAGCTTCCATGTATTAATGAGAACCTATGGTATTTATCTCTCTGTGCCTGGCTGTTTCACTTAACATATTGCCCTCCAAGCTCATCCATGTTGCTGCAATGACAGAATTTTGTTCTTTTTTTTTAAAAATCACTAAATAGCATTCCACTGTGTGTATATATATGCCAAATTTATCCATTCATCTGTTGATGGACGCTTAGGTTAATTCCATATCTTGGCAATTATAAATAGTGCTGCACTAAACATGGAAATACAGTTATATCTTTGATATACTGATTTCCTTTTCTTTGGATACATACCCAGTGGTATAATAGCTGAATCATATGATAGTTCTATTTTAGTTTTTTGAAAAACCTCCATACATGTTTTCTATAATGGCTATTCTAATTTACATTGCCTCCAACAGCTTGTAAGACATCCTCTCAGCATTTATTTTTTGTTGTTTGGGGATTTTATGTAATAGCCATTTTAATTGGTGTGTGATGGTATCTCATCATGGTTTGCATTTGCATGATGATTAGCAATGTTCAGCATTTTTTTCATATACCTATTGCAAACTCAGTATAATTTCAGTTGGGAGGCCATGAGGCTAAGGCGGCTCCAACGCCTTGAGTTCCTACATAAACAAACTGAAACCCAACTCTTTGCAGACAGTCATATTCTAGGCTAATCAGAAACCACCAACTAACCCCCTACCTATGGGCTCTCCAATAGTTAAGTTTAACCAATCAGGAATTGCCTGGCTAACCTCTAACTAGGGACTTTCCACTGGAATGATCTAAAAAGCATTACTGCCCCACTTTAACCAATCAGAGATTTTCTTTGCCATGCTTCTGCTTTCACCTTAGAAAAGTCTTCTCCCAGTCTCTTCATCAGAACCCCCAACCACTTATGGTCTAATGCTGCCTGATTCATGAATTGCTGTCTGCACAAATAAACTCTCTAAAATTTTAATTTGCCTTTATCTTTGAACACCTGTTTAATCTCACTGTGATCACAAACCATACATTGTATTGTTTTAATTATTTTACATTTTTGAGACTTTTGTTTTATGGCCCAAAATATGATTCAGCTTACTGAATATACCTTGTGCTCTTAAAGGAATGGTATCTTTAATTGTCACATACGGTGTTCTATAAGTATCAACTAGGTCAGGGTGTTGATAGAGTTTGTCACATCTTCCATGTCTTCACTGAATTTTTGTAGAGGGAGAGGTCTGTTAATTGCAGAGAAAGAAGCATTCAAATCTCCAACAAAAATTGGAGATATTTCTGTTTGTCCTTTGAAGTCTTTCAGGTTTTACATTGTATTTTGAAGCTCTGTCTGGAAACTCATTTATATTGTTGTATACTCCTGATAAACTGACCTTCTTATCACTATGAAACATCCTTTTTCATTTTTAGAAATATTATTTGTCCACTTTGCCTGTCTTAAATCAGCAAAGGATTCTACAAAGTGACAGTAAAAATAGGTGTAAGTATTATGTAACAAGTAATAGGCATTCAGTGGATACTTGTTGAATATTGAATTTTAGTATTTTCTGGGTGGCAGATTGTCAGATAATGTGGTTTTGTGTGTGTGTGTATGTGTGTGTGTGTTCTTTTTTAATAACCTATTTTTTAAGTTTTGAAATGGATGAGAGGCTTTGAATAAAACAGTACACACTTTAGGAAGTTAGTTATCTCCAAGGTTGACTGAGCATTGGTCCTAGCCTTCTAATATCTAATATTGAAGGAAGAAGCAGCTCATAATGACATAATGAATGAGTAGACAATCTAGCTGAAATCTTTAGCGAAAAGAACTAAACTATTGCACATACAATGTCAGATGTTTTCAATAGAGGCAGAATAGAAGGATTAGAGCAGGTCAGGAAGGGCAGCTTCATAAATACATGATCTTATGACCTTTGCCTACATTTTTACTGCTTTCCTGATACTTAAACCAAAGCTCATTGTCTATATACCAACACAAGTACAATTCTGTTCTGTTCTTTAGTTGTTTAAAACAAAGTGGTTACTCCGTATCACTATTTAAAAAGAGTAATTGCTCATGTCTCTAAAAGAACCATTGGAAACAGGAAAAAAAAAAAGAGTAGTTTTTCTTAATTCTAAAGCTCCTCAAACCAGTGGTGTCTTAAGCAGGAAAATAGGAGAGACTCATGCAGCCTTAAGGAAGCTCACTATAATCTTCCCCTTTTCCTCTCTTGTTTCTTTATCCCTAGAACTAAACAAACTAAAACTGGTTTTGACATTTGAAAAAGAAGTAAACACTGAAGTAATCCTATGTGATTCTCTTTACCCAGCCGTCTGCTAAAAGTATATCTTCAGAAGAGCTCGATATGTATGTAGATACACATAATCTATCTCTACTCCTCAATAATAGCTAACTAACACATAGCCAAGGAGATGTCAGAGTAGCTTGAGACCTCAAGAAGCTTTTTCTTAAAAGTTTCTTAAAACCTATGCCAGGTGCAGTGGCTCATGCCTGTAATCCCAGCACTTTGAGAGGCTGAGGCGGGTGGATCACGAGGTCAAGAAATCGAGACCATCCTGGTCAACATGGTGAAACCCCGTCTCTACTAAAAATACAAAAAATTAGCTGACCTTGGTGGCACGTGCCTGTAATCCCAGCTACTCAGGAGGCTGAGGCAGGAAAATTGCCTGAACCCAGGAGGCGGAGGTTGCGGTGAGCCGAGATCACGCCATTGCACTCCAGCCTGGGTAACAAGAGCGAAACTCCATCTAAAAAAAAAAAAGTTTCTTAAAACCAAAGAACTTTTTTTTTCCTTTCATGTTGTTCATTTGCCTGTTAATTTTTTATGAGGAGTGGGGATTGGAATAGCATGCTACTGCTTAGAGGAGAACAGGGTTATTCTTTCTGCCAGGAGTATTATTTCTTTTAAATTTGTGTTTCTGTTGCGTAAAGAAAACTTACCTACTTCCTGGAATATCAAGCACATGCATAAGTTTAGTAGGCACTTAACGCTGGGTTGTGCGTGGTAGTTGACAGTGAGAGCGCTTTTTAGTGTGATGGCATAGCCACATCTCTTGTGGCTATAGGAATATTTTCCCATTTCAGTGGTTGGTGACCTCTTCTGTATTCTGCTTTCTTCCCTTTCCCCATAGATTTAGAGAAACTCTTGACAGAGCAAAGAAACAAACTTTCTGTACCAGCATTCTCACCAGCCCAAATTCCTGAATCTTTGACTCTACTAAAACATGCCAGTCATCTGTACCTATCCAGCCTTTTCTCATAGCAAGGACTGGAACAGAAAAGGAATTGGTTACAGTAATCATCATTCCTCTGTGAACAAAGGTCTCATGCAGTTATTTCTCCTCAATGTGATTTTGGCTTTACAGAATGACTGTGGGACAATGTTGATCTGTTTACATGACTTAGAGCTTTCAGCACAACCTTTAACAGCCAAAGTTACTTTTTTTCTGACAGACTTAGTATTAGGATCAGCTATCATTTTTCTGACCCTAATGCACTGAGCTATTAAATTCCTCAAGGTTCAGATATGTCTGTTTTTCTGTGTAACATGAATTATCCAATAAAAATGTAGGCGTCTACTTAAAGTAATAGAAAAAGCATTGAATCAGGGTCAGAGACTTCAAAGTAATTCATTAACCTCTTGGTACCTCCGTTAATTCATCTCTGAAATGGGTGTGATAATAACTATCCTACTTTTCTTGAGGCATCGGTGTAATGAATGTGAAAGTAGTTTGTAAATCCATAATTTGCCATATAATTAATAGCTGTTGTTTATTAACCTGCAGGTAACCAACATGTACTTCTGTATACCTTTTGCACAGTATCTGAAGTCTAACACAGGGAGTTTTTAGAACATTGTTTTTTTTAAGTCGGGGTTTTACCATGTTGGCAAGGATGGTCTCGATCTCCTGACCCCATGATCCACCCGCCTCAGCCTCCTAAAGTGCTGGGATTACAGGTGTGAGCCATCGCACCTGGCCCTTTTTTTTTTTATGAGATGGAATTTCACTCTTGTTGCCCAGGCTGAAGTGCAATGGTGCGATCTTGGCTCACTGCAACCTCCATCACCTGGGTTCAAGTGATTCTCCTGCCTCAGCCTCCCAAGTAGCTGGGGATTATAGGTGCATGCCACCATGCCCGTCTAGTTTTGTATTTTTAGTAGAGACAGGGTTTCACCATGTTGGTCTGGCTGGTCTCAAACTCCTGACCTCAGGTGATCCACCTGCCTCGGCCTCCCAAAATGCTGGGATTACAGGTGTGAGCCACTGAACCCAGCCTTTAGAACATTCTTTACAGTTAAGGTAAAGTAATGTCAATGGGAGCAGGCTATAGTTGTTTACTAATGTTGGAAGATACCAGATTTCTGTATTTTTAGGGTTAGTCTCTCTTCTTAAACATTAAAATTCTCTAGAACTCAATTACTTTTGGATAACTTGCAGAAATTCCCAGAATTCTAGGATCTTTGCTCTAGACAGTGTTCATATAATATGGTATGGTAATGTATAATACTATTTCAGATTTGAAAGCTCTGTCAACATTATCATAGCAATGGAATGCTGCTTTTATTTCCTAATTCTACGCCAGTTTTTCTTACCATGTTCTGTCTTTGTACCTCTAAATTCAGTGTATCATTCTTTTTTTATCTTCATAATTCAGAGTGGTTTGTGACTGGGCCAGATTTTGTCTTCTACTTTTTTCATAAAAAGCATTTTTTCTCCATACAAGTATGAGAACCATTGGGATTCCTTCAAAACAGCTATGTCTGCCCTCCTTCTAGTGCCCCACTAGAATATATATGTCCAGAGAGCTGCAATGCTGGGGACACTACAGGCAGGTTTATGTATTTTATTCTCAACTAGGTTTTCTCTGATAACTGGACACCAGCCTAGAAGTGTCTCAAACCTGCTTTTACCTACTCTTTGTGTTCTTAAATCCCAGACAGACCCTTCCAGAACTAAATCACCATCAAGACAAAAGTATACTGAATTCCACTTTCCCATTGCAGAAGCTGACAAGAAAGGAGTAGCCCTAACATGTTCTCTCTGCCTGGCAGACACTACACATACTGTGTAAATTACTATTGGGGGCCTCCTTTGTGTGAAATCTAGGTGCCTCATTGAGGCATATCAGAACTTTTATAAAGGAAGTTGGATTGAAAAAGAGATTTATAGTCAACAGTAACCACATAATTTGGAAAATAGAAAAGAAAAAGAATCGACCATAATCTCACCACCCTCATGCAGTCTCAGTTGATATTTGGTGTATCACAGATCAGCATTACTGTTTTTCTTTTGTGGCACTGTCATAATTGTGATACATGACAATAGTGCACCTATAAATTTCTGTCTTCTATTTTTTTAAGTATATCACATCCCACCTATAAAACTGGCAAAATATATTTTCTTTTGCTTCCCCTACAGGGCAGCTGTATTATTTTGAGGGCCCTTTAACTTAGTGGTAATGAGTATGCTAATTTGAATTCAGCATGGTGGCTAACTGCCCACTAGTCACTTAACCTCTTCTCTAAGCCTCAGGTTTCTCATTTGTTAAATGGCAATCATAAAACCTATACCAAAGGTTATGGTGAGGATGAAAGGTAATAATGTAGTCAGTGCACTCAGCCCTTTGCCTGACATATAGGACATGCTTAATAAATGACAGTGAGGGTGCCATTGAGGCAGAGCCTCTTAGGCTCCACAAGTTCATGGTAAGTAATTTGGGGTAGAACCTTTCACTTAATATATTTTAAGACATCATTTATAGTGTTTCACAGGTAGATCCTGCATTTCTGTGGTTTCTGTTGAATGATTTAAGGTAACATTGTCCTGTGACTCACTTGACTTCTTAGACTGAAAATTATATAGCATTTTATGTATCTCAGGAACATAGGCACTCAGGTCTTTGGGTTCATATCTTAATGATTAGGAGCATTTTACTAATGAAGAGCTGTCTTCCACTATTTGTTTTATTATTTGTGAGTTAGATATTCTTCCTAGACAACAAAATATCTTTGTACTTTAAAAATAAAACTCTTATTTCTTGTTTCTCACACAGTCATCTGAAAATATGGGGATGCTACAGAGCTTAATAAATACTTGGGTTTTTTTGTTTTTGTTTTTTGAGACGGAGTTTCATTCTTGTTACCCAGGCTGGAGCGCAATGGCGCGATCTTGGCTCACCACAACCTCCGCCTCCTGGGTTCAGGCAATTCTCCTGCCTCAGCCTCCTGAATAGCTGGGATTACAGGCAGGTGCCACCATGCCCAGCTAATTTTTTGTATTTTTAGTAGAGACGGGTTTTCACCATGTTGACCAGGATGGTCTCGATCTCTTGACCTCGTGATCCACCCGCCTCCACCTCCCAAAGTGCTGGGATTACAGGCTTGAGCCACCGCGCCCGGCGTAAATATTTGTTATTAATCTTTTGGTTTCTCCTTGCACCCTAATAGGTTATCCTGTAATCTGATTCCATTCATGTGTATCAGTGTCCCATGCTGATCTTAGCTCCAGTCAATACCTAGTATGCGTTCTAGAATATTATATAATTCAGTTCATTACTCATGTCTTTCAGCCTATGATTTGACCTTTTTCTAATACCAGTTTTGGAAGACAGGCCTGACCCTTGCATATCATATCACATTTTGATTTTATAGAGTTGTGTTGTGGAAGATATGATTCAACTCACGTTTTATCTGAAATGTTAAGCAGCAAACTCATTACGATAGGACTCTATGGTACTGCTTTCATTAACTTGCCCTCAACTCCCCGCTAAGTTACTTTCTATACACACTCTCTGTTTGCAGGATTACTATCTGTTTTGGGTTAAAGAAATATTTTCTTAGACACAAAACTGCATTATTAACCAAAACAAAAGAGCTATTCTCCCTGATGTGTCTTCCTTCTTCTTCTTCCTGATCCTAGGACAACGAGGCAAAAGTTTCCAGCTGCTGGATCTGGCTTGGCATTTCTGGGATAAATTAAATGAGCACACTTGATTGAGGTGTAGCTGGACTGTATCACTGGCTTCCTATTATGCCAGGAGATCAAAGCAGAGCACAAATAGAGGCTTGGTCTTTAAAATATTCAAAACAGATGGCTTGTTCTTTTTGGTGAAAATTCAGGTTTTAAGGCAAAACACTTGTTAGCAAGACTTCATATCTTTTCATTGAAAGATAGTCACCACTGAACACATACCACTGTTTCTTCCTGAATTTCAAGACTAGCATCACAAATTTTTTGCAGGAGGAGGGATTTGGCAAGCCTAGAAAGGTATCAGACTGTCTGGGTTTTCATGTGAATAGAAAATAAATTATTACAATTTTGCTTTTGGCATTCTAGAATCAAATGAAAACATCTTATATTTGGTCCCATAATCATTTTGTTGTTGGGTCACTATTTAAAAATCTAGCGTCATATTGTTATTATCTTCTAAGAATTGAACAAGGATGTTTATCTCTGTTTTTATGTTTTAACTGAAAGTACATTCTCCACACTCTTTTATCGTTTACATCTGAGTCCTCAAGTGTATGTAGAATAATTCTGTAACTGTGATATAAAACTTTTATTATTTTGGCTTAAACTGACTGAAATGAGAAATAAGATTAATTCAAAAATATTATGGGGACATCTACCATGTGCCTAACACTTCATTAGGTACATGGTAAAAAATACATGTTTCAAGACATTGAAACAAATGCTAAATGATGGATTTCTCCAACAGAAAAAAATTATACAAGATGCAATAGAAAAACCCAGGTCTCCAAAGAGATTCAGGGGTTCACAGAGAAGGTGACACTTGAGCTAACTTTTGAAGGAGCAATAGTAGGCATTTGCTAGGCAGAAATAATTTTAGACAAAGATATTTGCAAAGATAATGAAGCATAAACAGCATAACAAATTTAGTATATTCTTGGTAGCTCATTCTAGATAGTACTTAGGGTGTATATCAATTATATGTTTCAACATAACACATTACCCCAAAGCTTGGCAGCATAAAACAACAATAAATGATTTTTATCTCAATGGTTCCTATGTGTCAGGAATTCAGCAGCAGCTTAGCTGGGTAGTTCTCACTTGGGGTCTCTCATGGGACTGCAATTATGTAAAACCCTCCCTGGGGATAGAACAGCCAATTCCAGGGTTGCTGACCCACAGTTTGTGCTGCCTATTGGGAGGAATATTCAGCTCCTCGCCGTATGAAATTTCTCCTTAGAGCTGCTGGATGTGGTGACATGGAGGCCAGCCTCACTCAAAGTGAAAGGTCCAAGAATTGAGAGCCAGAAGCTACAATGCCTTTTATGATCTAGAATCATAAGTTACACACCATCACTTCTGCAACATTCTGTTCCTTAGAAGTGAGTCACTTAGACCATCCCTTACTAAGTGGGGTATTAAGGCTTAGGCGCCACTTTTTGAAAGAAGGAATGCTAAATAATTTTCAGGCTTATTTTTTAAATTACTACAGGATGTCAGAGAGGGAGAAACAAGCCATTAGGTGGGTGCAGTCAGCAGCAGGTGGATCGTGAAGATGTTAGCATGCAATCTGTAGAGGATGAACAGGTGGAGAAGGAGGTACACGGGGCAGTGTACTGGAAACAAGACAGCCAGTTCAGAGCTCACTACTTTATCCTGGAGAGGGGTGCCAAGGGCCTAAATGGGTGCAGTGATAAAAGAGTTTAGAAGTGAGAATATGTTTATTATCAAGAAGCCCTGGTTCTTCCAGGGAATGTCCCAGATGGTTTCCAGTCTCTCTTGGTTTAGAAAATAGAGATCACCATCTGAAAGCCCAGTTATAATTCAGAAAGTTAACTTGCCCACAGGAACTACTCAGGTAAAACCAATGAAATAAAGCCTGAAAGTTCTGTAACCAGTCCAGGGGAGAAACACGAGCTGTGATGTGCTGATGCTGACTGAGAACTTAGCTCCTGGTCATCTTTGCAGATCAAGTCACCTCAGGATTTTGAACTTCTCATTTAGAAAGTTAGGCAAGGAGAAGGGGGTAGATGATCTCTGAAATTCCTTCCATCTTTTGTATTCTGTACTCAGAATAACCACAGGATGCTGATTTGATCCAATTAGTGTTTTAGACTTGTCTAACCTTGAGAACATTTGACCAGTAGAAACATTTAACCTGTTCAGAGATATTTAATGCAAGTTATACCAATGTCAAGGAATTTTTACTGTTTTCTGGAGCTGAAACAAAGTTAATATCTTGATCAATTTACACGTGTAGTTGAAAATGTTCAGATTTTTAAATTTTCTTATACTATGGAATCATTTTAATTCGTTTCAGTTCTTTTTCATATTTAAATTGTATTATTTTATTTATCAGAGTTTTTTGGTTTTTTGTTTCTTTTTGAGATGAAGTCTCACTGTGTCACCCAGGCTGGAGTGCAGTGACACAATCTCCGCTCACTGCAACCTCTGCCCCCCTGGTTCAAGCAATTCTCTTGCCTCAGCTTCCCGAGTAGCTGTGATTACAAGTTCCTGCCACCATGCCCGGCTAATTTTTGTATTTTTAGTAGAGATGGGGTTTCACCATCTTGGCCCAGCTGGTCTTGAACTCCTGACCTCATGATCCACCCGCCTAGGCTTCTCAAAGTGCTGGGATTACAGGCATGAGCCACCACCCCTGGCCTATAGATTTTACTAATTATAACTTCCTGCAACTGTCAGTTATTGTTTTATGCCTATTGTCAAATCCAGTGTTCCATTTAGCCAGGATTTTATTTTGTGTTAATATTATTCTTGATACAAGGAATTTTCATTGTGAATGGATATTTAAGATAGTAATTTTTTAAAATAATCTGTTAGAAAATTATAAGAATTTCTTCTTCAATATTATATTTCACCTATTATCTGAGATCGGTCTATTGTGGAAATTGGCAAACATTTTTTAATTATAGTAAATAGTGTATAGTTACACTTTTTGTTTTTTGTTTTTGAGACAGGGAGTGCAGTGGTACAATCGTAGTTTACTGCAGCCTCAACCTCCTGCCCAGTCTCAAGCAGTCTCCTACCTCAGCCTTCTGTGTAATTGGGACTGTTGGTATGCACCACCTTGCCCTAATTTTTTGAACTTTTTATAGAGATGGGTCTCCCTATTTTGCCCAGGCTGGTCTTGAACTCCTGTGATCAAGTGGTCCTCCCACCTCAACCTCCCAAAGTGCTGAGATTACAGGTGTGAGCCACCAGGCTCAGCCTATAGTTATGCTTTGCAAAGTATGTACTTCCTGTCAGAACAATTTAACTCTACTGTTGTGGTGTGAAAGCAGCCATAGGTAATATGTAAATGAATGAGTGTGGCTATTAACTAATAAACTTTAGACAGAGTAACTTTTTCCAGGTCTCCTACCTAGAATGTAACCTTGAAATCAAGCCATACAATGTGTCTCCAGAGCCCATGCTCTTCACCTCTGTATCACTCTGTAGTTCTGCTCTGTTGCACAGAACTATCAATACTGTGCAAAGATACCATAACACATAAGTGATACAAATCTGTCTCTAGTGAGGGTAGCCTCTGAGTTAAAAAAACAAAAACCAAAAAAACTTTTTTCACCACAGTCTCTGAAGTTGAATACCCAGTCATTAACATGATGTCATCAGCCAAAGGGCCTGCATGCTCCTGGCTCTACAGAGTTTGGATGGGTCCTATTTCTGGCCATAGCCACAGCAACCACATTGCCTTCCCTGGTAACTAAAGGATTGACTACTGTGTCTGCATCCACTGTAGTACTGTAAGGTGCTGTGATGCCACAGTAGCTGTTGCCAAAGAAATGTTCAGGTAAATGCAATTATTAGTTTTTTTTTTGTTTTTTTTAGACAGAGTCTCACTCTGTCGCCAGGCATCAGTCTGGAGTACAGTGGCACAATCTCGGCTCACTGCAACCTCCACCTCCCAGGTTCAAGAAATTCTCCTGCCTCAGCTACAGGCACACCACCACACCCAGCCAAATTTTGTATTTTTTAGTAGAGATGGAGTTTCACTGTGTTGGCCAGGATGGTCTTGATCTCTTGACTTCGTGATCTACCTGCCTTGGCCTCCCAAAGTGTTGGGATTACAGGCATGAGCCACCACACCAGCTAATTTTTGTATTTTTTAGTAGAGACGGGGTTTCACCGTGTTGGCCAGGATGGTCTCGATCTCTTGACCTCGTGATCTACCTGCCTTGGCCTCCCAAAGTGTTGGGATTACAGGTGTAAGCCACCATGCCCAGCCAATGCAATTATTAGTTAAGATTATAAGATGCAGAAGATCACCTAAATTAATTTAATTCCAGACCAATTTAGAAATTCGATGAGGGAAGTAACTTACATAGAGCAGATAAGGGCAAGCATCCAGGCAAACAGCTGTGCTTTCCTAGAAGGTACAAGTTGTAATTGCTCTAAGAGATGGCAGGATGTAGAAGTCCTAGTTCAGATGAGCCTGGCTCCAGCCAATCAGACATTTCGTAGCTATATGCACGTGTGTTTTAAATAGCATGTTAACCTGATGCTTTATTCTTGTGTACAGAAATATATAATCATTGAGACAGAATGTGTTAATGAAATCAGGGGAAGGTAAAAACCTTCATATACATAGAATATACAGCACTGAACTCACAGGTAGTCTCAGGCACACACACCCACCTTAGAATGGCTTTGCAGTATTCCTTGAAATGCTGCATCTGGGAAATGATGTAAATGGTTTGCTAGCTAGAGGATTATTAATTAGAAGTGTATCTGAGCAATGGCATGAGATTTTATTGCTTAAATGTACAAGATGACAGAGGCTTTGCTCCCTGTGGCTGGTCCAACAAAGGTTTTCTATTTCCTGTCAGCAGTAGCATCTCATGCAAGAAGATTACAACTGCTGAAGCCCACAAGGCAACTGAGTATGGAGAATTCCTCAAAACTGTATGTTGTGTCTAATTGGGCAGACTGCTTAAAGCATAGAGAGAGCTATTTCTTCTGTTAAGGTAGGAATTACTGTTAAAGTCTTTGATATCAAAAGTATACTCCCTGAGGATGAGGCTGCAGTGAGCTGTGATCGCAGCACTGCACTCTAGTCTAAGCAACAGAATGAGACCCTGTCTCAAAAAAAAAAAAAAGAAAAAAAAAAAGACTTAATCATTTCACTCTTCATTCTGTTTCCTATTTTCTAAACACCTTAGGTACTCTGATTATATAAAAAATGTGATCTCCATCCTTTGGACTTCCTCACTAAAATTGGTTGTGGCTTCATTTGTGCAGCTTTTTTTTTTTCCTTTTTTTGAGACAGAGTCTCGCTCTGTCACCCAGGCTGGAGTGCAGTGGCAGGATCTCGGCTTACTGCAACCTGCACCTCCCAGGTTTAAGCAGTTCTCCTGTCTCAGCCTCCCAAGTAGCTGGGATTACAGGCTCCCGCCACCTGTCCAACTAATTTTTTGTATTTTTAGTAGAGATGGGGTTTCACTGTGTTAGCCGGAATGGTCTTGATCTCCAGACCTCATGATCTACCCTCCTCAGCCTCCCAAAGTGCTGTGATTACAGTCGTGAGCCACCATGCCCAGCCACAGTAGCTTTTTTATGAGTACTAAAAGGTGGCACTGGTATGAGAGCCTGGGAGATTAACAAATAGATATATGAAGATTCTATATAAACTTAACTTTTTCTTTTTCTTTTTTACTATCAGGTCACTTTACAGCTGAACTAGGAGCCTGCTTAGTCTTTACTGGCTCATGTAGTTTCCTGTGCTTCAGTCTAGATGTGTACACCATGTATTCTTGGAACTTCCTTCTGTGGCCTGCCTGCACCCCATTTTTTCACTTGCCAGTACTCTGCTGTTCCCCCATGAGGATCAGTCAATTCTGTCAAATGCTAGGGTTTGTTCTTTCTGCACGTTTCATTTCCCACTTTCCAGTGGGGCTGCCCCTCTGCCACTACCCTTCAGAACTGATCTCCAGTTCGTGCTTAATAATCTTGTTTGTAGCAGAGCGAATCAGGGCACATGGGTCCTTCTTGCAGAGATGGGTGATACATACACACAAAGGGTCATCTGACTGGAAATCCTGAGACTCATCATGGTCCATGCTGTTTAATCTTGAATTCTCCCGGCTGTTAACTTAAAACATCAGCCACCATTTGTAGGATCTCTGGTATTTACCATGCTGAGCCTCTTTTGTCATTGTCAATTTTATATCTTGAAACAATAAAGCTTTGCTTAAGCATCCACAACTGTTAATATTGAAGTGGTGATGACCATCAGAGTTTGTGTTGTGCTAAACAATTTAGCATTTTGAGAGAGAGAGTAATTCAGTGACTGCATGGGTGGTTTTATTTTCAAATAAAGGAAGTTGGTAGAGAAAGCAGTCTTTCTCATGTTTGTTTTTCCCAAATCTTTTTTTCCACCCAAAGCCTGGATTACTCCCAAGGTGAAAGGGGTGATGTCTGGAAATCGTTAATCCATGGGATTTGTTCATGGTGTATAAAATTTTCAGAAAGAATTTGCTTTTTAAATATGATTTCCTGATTGACTGTAGCAGACATAAATCCAGGAAGTACAACTCTGTCAGAGTAGCCAAGATCCTTATTAGCTTCTCAGATGTATGAGATTTTTTTTAGTGCATGTGTGGAGTGGTAGAAAAGAGTCTTCCCGTGGGCAGGTTGGATGGAGAGAAGGGAGGCAGGAGAAGAAAGGAAGAGAATAATAGTACATAGACACAAAGCAAAGGTGCTAAGGTCGGGGGAGGCATGTGTATATACTCATAGCTTTCCTGGAATTAGCTGCTGTGCCCCTGAAAAAACAGCTTTACTTCAGTTTATAGTACTGACAGCAAGAAGCTAGGGAGACACCCTTAGTGCCTTCTGTCCTGGTATGTTTTCATTCTTGAAGTGCTCTTTAATAATATTAAGAAACATTTCCTCATCCTCTTGGTGATACAAAGTTCTTGTGCCACTATTTTCAGAGAAAACTAAGCTATACTAAGCTGAAAATATTAGCTGAAGGCCCTTTTGCTCATATTTCTCCTCCCATCTGGACTTCGTGCCCCCATGCATTCTTAAACACCAAATTACAACAGTTTCTCACCTGTTACAGTTTTCTGGTTGTTTCCAATGTTAGCAATTAAGAGTTCAGATTCCTGGCCAAGTGCAGTGGCTCACACGTATAATCCCAGCACTTTGGGAGGCCAAGGCAGGCAGACCATGAGGTCAAGAGATCAAGACCACCCTGGCCAACATGGTGAAAACCTGTCCCTACTAAAAATATAAAAATTATCTGGGCGTGGTAGCACTTGCTTGTAGTCACAGCTACTTGGGAGGCTGAGGCAGGAGAATCACTTGAACCTGGGAGGCAGAGGTCATAGTGAGCCAAGATAGTGCCATTGCACTCCAGCCTGGCAACAGAGTAAGACTTTGTCTCAAAAAAAAAAAAGATCAGATTCCTGTATGTAACTTTCCTGTCTCCAATGGAAAGATGTCCATTTCTGATATTTACGCACAGCTACAGATACATTTATAATTTCCCCTGGATTTTGGATGATAGCCATCTCTTCTTCCCTGCCACCTGTGCCCTCTTAGGCTGTGTTCTTGTTAAGCCCTCTAATGAGAAGCCATGTCTGCCACAGGCTCCAGACGCAGAATGAGGCTCAGTGGCTGTAGCCTAACTGTGAGCACTCAGCAGTAGACTTATATCTGCATAGTCTGTTCTGTTTGGTTTGACACTAGAGTTCAAATAATAAGGTGACTAATGGCAAATTGTCTCTGCTACTCCTCCAGCCCTTCCATGTACAGACAGATGGACAGACACAAACACACACACGCCCTCTTAACCTGACCTTGAAATAACTGCCACTCACAGACGTCTCCTCCAGAGACTGGCCTGTCTGTGGGAGCCTTTGTACAGATAAGCTATCAAATCTCATAGTGACTAGACAACCATACTTGGCTCTTCTTTGTAGTCCTACGGACTGAGAAGGAGCCAGTAAATGTGTTCCTCATAATTTCAGTTCACATCTTTGTTATATTGTTCCTTGTTTATTGAGATGCTGTGAAGGTCAGGAGGTCCCTTTTGTTTAAACTGGGTAACTTCGCTTGCCCTTCCCCTCCACTCCCAATGCCATAGGAGAGAAGGGAGAAAATAAAATGTGATGATGAGGTTATTACACTGTTGCCCAGTAGGCAACAAACTTATTGCTGTTTTTCAGATCCATCTGTCTAGCAGACATGTAATAATGCCAAAAGGTGCCGTTGTGTTTGACTGTGGCAGTTACAGCAGGGCACATGAGGCACCAGGCCTCAGAGGGTCAGAATGGAGTGAGAGTTATCAATTTCAGTGCTTACGTGTTCACACAGGCATGCAGGGAGTTAAAAGCCACCATTTTTCCCTGAGGCCAACTGCCTACCTAGCTTTTCCTTTGAAATCCAGCGTCAGTACTTGTTGGGCTTGCCTGCTCAAAAACTGTGACTCTTTACCCTCTTTTGCTTCATGTTTCTTCCACATGCCTAGATTTTTTTCCCCTAATGTCTTATTCATAAATCTGTAGTCCTGGAACTGTACAGTAGGGAAGCCATTGAGATATATATATATATACGTATCCGAGTGCTTATATAGAGAGCATATATATATATAGAGAGAGAGAGAGCACTTCTATTTAACTCCCATTTTTCACTAAAACACAATGAGTGATTTGTTGTGGAGAGGCAAGCCTCAAGCCAAGTGTTTTCTCATCTTTGTTAACTCTTAACAGCAAGAAAGAATTTTGGAGCACATTTCTGCCCCTGGAATTTCTGAGTGCAGCAGTAAGTGGCATTTTGAGTGGCTTTCTGAACTTCGTGACTCTGGTTATCTCATTGACTTTTAGCAGCCATCCTTTCAGGGTGCATACTGTATGTACCTTTGATTGCTTGGTTTGTAATAGCTTCTATAATTCCTAGTAGCATTGTCTTTGCCCCATTTCTATGTGCTGTCCCCATCTGTATATACATGTTAGCCCACCTTCTTGTGAATGACCTGGTTTTAATGTATCTTAAGTTTTCAAGTACTAAAGCAAGTATAGAGATGCCTACAGTCTTGACATCCTTTGTAGCATATGAAGAGATACATAGATACACTCAGCCAGAGATGTCCTTCCTTCACTAGTGGGCAAGCCCCTAACAGTCTGCTCCCTATGCACATCCCTTAGATTTCATTTGAGTAGCATTTGTTATAATGCATAAGGTAAAAGAGATTTTAACTGAAGGAATATTGAATAGGCAGAATGCAGTTAGCAGCGCTGTGGCAGCTATATAGTTGAAATAAACCTTTCAAGATTTATTTTATTCTGAACACTGTTTGATATCTCCTTACAGCTTTGAGGGTATAATGTTTTCTCTCCGTATCAGAGTACAGAAGTAGAGGATGTTTTGTTTTGTTTGCTAGAGTGGTAATGCATCCTTAAAATAAAATTGGCAACAGATTTGTGAGCTGTAAAACTAAGATGATAGGATCATTTGTTATTTTCAAAAATGATTCTCACATTTCTTCACATTTCAAAACCTGTAATCTTTTGTGGTTTCTATAGGCACACTTACACTTTGACAGACCATAAAGCCCTTTAAATCTGAAACCTCTGGAGCAAGTTTCTACTTTTAGAACCAGATTATTTCTATGCGTGGTGAGATTTCTGATTGACATTTATTCATCTCAGTGACCCAGTGGTCCCTGGACCTGAACTCCTAGTAGCAACTGAATTATAAGATTTTCTGACCTCTTCTTTCACAAAATAGCTGTGCTTAAATGAGAACGTAACACATTGCTTCAAACCTTTATGACAAGGCTTGATACACTGTTCTTCATTTTCCTGACCCTGACATACATTATTGACCAAGAAGATATCTTACTTATTGAGGGTAAAGACTTTGAGGCAGAATTAATGAATTTTATTTTCTTGCATCTTTTCAGAGTTTAGCTCTCAGCTGAGACCTATGGACAAGAATGCCATTCTAAGATAATATTTATGCAAAGTTAACTGTTAGTTATTCTTGGACTTTCTTAATGTACTCTACATGGAGAGACAGCAGTGCAATGATAGTCCAACAAGAAATCAAAACTACCACTAGCATTTATGCAGTTAATATATGGATAGTTGAATCTGCCTCTGAAGACTTCAGCAGGTAGGTAAAAAGAACAAAAAGATTTTGTAGCCACTTCAGGGCTGTGAGCTAGCCACAGAAGAATCATAGAAGACCTAAAAATAATTAGCCAGGAAGACAATGTGATCAATAAATGTTAGCTTTAAAAAAAAATGGCATCTTTCAGGCTGGGTGCAATGGCTCACGCCCCTAATCCTAGCACTTTGGTAAGCTGATACAGGAGGATCATGTGAGCCCAGGAGTTAAAGACCAGCCTAGGCAATACTGTGAGACCCTTTCTCTATAATAAATTTAAAAATTAGCCAGGTATGGTGGTACATGCCTACTTGGGTAGCTAGGAGAATTAATCGCTGAGCCCTAGAGGCTGAGGCCTCAGTGAGCTGTGATTGCACCACTGCTCTCCAGTCTTGTGACAAAGGAAGACATTGTCTTAATTAAAAAAAAAAAATTATTTAAAAAATGACGTCTTTCAAAGGACAAAATATTAGTACCCCATGAGCAAATACCTTAAGCCCCAAATAATACTCAGTACTTATTCATCTAATCTTTATGAGGAGGCTTCTGTGGCTAGCTCACAGCCCTGAAGTGGCTACAAAATCTTTTTGTTCTTTTTACCTACCTGCCGAAGTCTTCAGAGGCAGGTTCAACTGTCCATATATTAACTGCATAAATGCTAGTGGTAGTTTTGATTTCTTGTTGGACTCTCATTGCACTGCTGTCTCTCCATGTAGAGTACATTAAGAAAGTCCCAGAATAACTAACAGATTAACTTTCCATAAATATTATCATCTGAGAATGGCATTCTTGTCCAGACGTCTCAGCTGAGAGCTAAACTCTGAAAAGTAAAAGATGCAAGAAAATAAAATTTATACCTCTCAAAATGAGTTCTTAGAGTGACGATCTGGCACAGAAACCGAGTGGGAAGAGAAAAGCAGGCCTATTGGGCAGAACTTTCACACTGCACATTTCATCCAGGTATTGAAGTCACATGGGCCAAGAAAGTATGTTTAGATCTCATAGATAAATGAGTTGCAGAAATGGAATACTGTAGAATCTTCTGTTACTATTGGTATTGAATGACATGGGAACAACTTACCTGTCTTTCTAAATACCATTAGTTATCTAACCTCACTTAAGTGGAAACTAGGTCAAAATAAACACCTTTGGAAGATTACTGGTCTTGTCACTATGCCATCAAATGCTGGCCTCTGAAACCTGTTTGAGAATCTAATGCATAAAAAAATAAATCTTTATAAGGTGAAACAAAGCTCTTAGTACTTATTTAAATTTCCTTAACAATTTTGTAAATGTAGCATTGAGGCCATATTGACATTTTGGCATCGTATTTGGTACAAGCAAAGGTTATTGTGAAAAGTTCATTTTTTAACTTCTTTTCTCCTAGTGCAGAAAAATATATTTAACTATAGTTCAGCATAGCTGTACACCAATTTGGCCTGACCACATATTTGATGATTTTTAGTAGGACTCCTTGCCAATGTATTGAGGTTGTATGTGGAAAAAAGTTGTAACTTATGGGTCCTATATGACATTCTCTTTCTACTTGGCAAATGTCCCTCTTCCCTCTTGAGATTAGGCAATGGCAGTTTTACCTTGTGGGAAACACAGTTTCTTTTCTAAGTGGCCTGCTCAAATTAGATAGGGAGAAAAAGGAAGAGATAAGGGCATTTCCCACATGATTGACATGGTTCATGTGTTCCAGAGAGGCTTAAGTCGTTTTTTTTATGGATAGATTTGGGGACGATGCTAGCTGGGCAGTTCCATATGCTTTCATAAAATAAGCTCAATAGTTTTGTTTTTAAGACACTTCCCTTTGACAGGGGAAGAAAAGAATAGATACTCTAGTCATTGCATAGAATGAGGTTTGTTTGTTTTGTTTTGGAGTAAGGGTTTGTATTTTTTATTGATATATCCTAGTTGTATATATTTTGGGAGTGAATATGGTATTTTTATACCTCTATACAGCGGAAATGATCAAATCAGAGTAATCCAGATATCTATCACCTCAAACATTTATCTTTTCTTTGTAAAATGAGTTTTTATCCTGGATAAACTATTCAGAATTCCATTCTTTCTCCTCCTCCTCCTTCTTTTCTTCTTCTTCTTCTTTTCTTCCTTCTTTCTTTCTTCTTCTTCTTCTTTTTTTTTTTTTTTTTTAAGTAAAGACAGAGTCTTTCTCTGTTGCCCAGGCTGGTCTCAAACTCCTGTCCTTAAGCAGTCCTCCTGCCTCACCCTTACTTTTCTCTCTTTTTGTAACAGAGTCTCACTCCATTGCCCAGGCTGGAGTGCAGTAGTAAAATCTCAGCTCACTGCAACCTCTACTTCCTGGGTTCAAGCGATTCTCGTGCCTCAGCCTACTAAGTAGCTGAGACTAACAGGTATATGCCACCACGCCCAGCTACTTTTTGTATTTTTAGTAGAGATGGGGTTTCACCATGTTGACCAGGCTGCTCTCAAACTCTTGACCTCAAGTGATCACTCACCTTTGCCTCCCAAAGTGCTGGGATTGCAGGTATGAGCCACCACACCCGACCTCAGCTTTATTTTTTAACTTTTCAATTGGACTCCAAAATTTTTCAGAATATCAAATGCCATCATGTTTATTTAATCAATTATCCCTCAGCATAAAATACATTTAAGTCATTTTGATTTTTTTGGTTTGGTATTTTGTTTGTTTGTTTTGAGACAGAGTCTCATGCAATGCCCAAGCTGGAGTGCAATGGCAAGATCTTGCTCACTGCAACCTCTGCCTCCCAGGTTCAAACAGTTCTCCTGCCCCAGCCTCCCAGGTAGCTGGGACTTCAGCACGCACCACCATGCCCAGCTGGTTTTTGTATTTTTTTAGTGGAAACGAGGTTTCCCCATATTGGCCAGGCTGGTCTCAAACTCCTGATCTTAAGTGATCTGCCCACCTCAGCCTCCCAGAGTGCTGGGATTACAGGCATGAGCCACTGTGCCAGGCCGAAATTTATTTTTTATTAAGAATAAGGACCTAAAAAGTCAGCATCCCCAGTCAAAGTAGTAGTGGGAATGAGCTAATATCTTTTAAAATTCCATTTTACTGTAAGGAGCTTGACCTTCTCAATGTGACCATTTATCACATTGTCCCCTTTATTCATGGTCATACTTTTTTCTTCCGGTTTGTCAATCAAAAGTAATTACCTAAGATAATCAGCTCTTTCAGCCTTTGCAGCCCAGATGTAGCATTTGTCATGGCAGCTGTATATACACAAACATGCTTGTGTGCACTAAGAGAATGGGTATAAATTACACAAACCCAATGAAAATCCCAAAAGTGATTTTAAAAATCAATTTATCTGTGAAAGAAGATAGAGAAAAACCAAGCTTTTAAAAAATGAGGAATGAAATAGGGATGCATTACTTGGCATCATGAAGGATATAGTAATGGAACCATGATTAAACTGTTTCATCATTGATGCACAAAGTGTATTTCCAGTTAAAATAATGTTACCGAAGATGGCCCTTTAGGAGCAGCTCAGGATTGCAGCTCCCAGTGAAAGCGCAGAGGGTGAGTGGATGCCGCATTTCCAGACGGATCTTTATTGCCCACAGACTGGGAGATTCCCAGGCGGAGGAGCCCCACCGGTTGCCAGGGCAGCTGTTTTGGCCAGCATGGCTGTTTCGGCCAGTGCAGCTGTTTTGCTGGAGCCCTGGCTCAATGGCTCTCCGTACAAAATGCACTGGACTTCGGGCCGGGCGTGGTGGCTTACGCCTGTAATCCCAGCCTCAGGAGGCCGAGGCGGATGGATCACGAGGTCAAGAGATCAAGACCATCCTTGCCAACATGGTGAAACCCCATCTCTACTAAATACAAAAAAAAATTAGCTGGGCATGGTGGCACATGCCTGTAATCCCAGCTACTTGGGAGGCTGAGACAGGAGAACCGTTTGAACCCAGGAGGGAGAGGTTGCGATGAGCTGAGAATGCACCATTGCACTCCAGCCTGGGTAACGAGCAAAACTCTGTCTCAAAAAAAAAAAAAAAAAAAAAATACACTGGTCTGGTTGCCCTTTTAAGCTGGCAATTGGAGCTCCAAGAAGGCAGATTCGCCCATTCATCTGATTAAATGTGTCTGAAACAGAAAGCCAGGCCAGGAGACTCCCAGGCAGCGCCGTTGTTTCAGCCAGCGCAGTGGGTCACTGCACGGGAAATCACACAGATCCCGGCGCCCTTTCAGCAGGTGACTGGAACACTGGTAAGAGAGTCAACGGTTCAACTTAAAAAAAACGGCTCTGAGGCAGGGAGCCAGGTGATCAGGCTCGGCGGGTCTCACCCCCACAAAAACCAACAAACAAACCAACAAACAAACAAAACAGCAATTGGAAATGCTCAGGGTTGAGAGTTTCACGGCAAGCACAGCTGAACCCAGGACCATGCAGCTTGGTGGGGGAGGGGTGTCTGCCATTACTGAGGCACTCCACCCCTACGGAGGTAGTCTGCCATTGCTGAGGCAGCCTGCTGTTGCCAAGGCAACCCACGGTTGCCGAGGCAGCCCACCATAACAGAGAGAGTCTGCCATTACACAGGCGGGCCACCATTGCTGAGGAAGTTCTAACCACACCCATATAAACAGGACTGCAGGGAAGTTCACATAGCAGCAGGGCAGAGCCCACAGCAGCTCAACAACGCCTCTGCAGACAGTGACTAGGCTGCCTCCTTGCTGGGCAGGGCAGCCCTGAAAAAGAAAAAAAAAACAGGCAGTAGCACAATTGATACTCATAAATAAAGCCCTAACTCCCCGGGACAGAGCACCTGGGGAAAAAAAGGGGGTTTATGAGTTCTGCTGCAGCAGACTTAAATGTACCTGCCTAGCAGCTCTGAATGAACAGCAGAGCTCACAGCTCAGCACTTGAGCTCCTATAAAGTACAGACTGTCTCCTCATGCAGCTCCCTGACCCCCGTATATCCAAAGAGTCACCTCACAAAGGACTGATCAGACTGACATTTGGCGGGCATCTTTCTGGGACAAAGATAGCAGAAAAAGAAACTGGTAGCAACCCTCACTGTTCCACAGCTGCTACAGGTGATCCCCAGACAAGCAGGGCCTGGAGTGGACCTCAGCAGTCCTACATCAGAGGGGCTAGACTGTTAGAAGGAAAACTAAGAAACAGAAATACTTCATCATCAACAATCTGGACGTCCACTCAGAGACCCAATTGGAAAGTCAGCAACTACTCAGACGACAGGTGGATAAATCCACAAAGATGGGAAGAAACCAGCGCACAAAGGAGGAAAACACCCGAAACCAGAACACCTCGCCTCCTACAAGGGACCACAACCCCTCACCAGCAAGGGAACAAAGCTGGATGGAGAATGAGTGTGATGAAATGACAGAATCAAACTTCAGAAGGTGGGTAATGAGAAACTTCCATGAGCTAAAAGAATACGTTCTAACTCAATGCAAAGAAACTAAGAACCTTGAAAAAAGATTTGAGGAAATGATAACAAGAATGGACAATTTAGAGAGGAATATGAGTGAATTGATGGAGCTGAAAAACACAACACGACAGCTTCACGAAGCATGCACAAGTCTCAACAGCCAAATTGACCAAGCAGAAGAAAGGATATCAGAGGTCGAAGATCAACTCAATGAAATAAAACGAGAAGCCAAGATTAGAGAAAAAAGCACAAAAAGGAATGAACAAAGTCTCCAAGAAATGTGGGACTATGTGAAGAGACCTACTCTACGTTTGATAGGTGTACCTGAATGTGATGAAGAGAATGAATCCAAGCTAGAAAATACTCTTCAGGATATTATCCAGAAAAATTTCCCCAACCTAGCAAGTCAGGCCAATATTCAAGTCCAGGAAATACAGAGAACACCACAAAGATATTCCTCAAGAAGAGCAACCCCAAGGCACATAATCCTCAGATTCACCAGGTTTGAAATGAAGGAGAAGATGCTAAGGGCAGCCAGAGAGAAAGGTCGGGTCACCCACAAAGGGAAGCCCATCAGACTCACAGCAGATCTCTTGGCAGAAACCCTACAAGCCAGAAGAGAGTGGGGGCCAATATTCAACATCCTTAAAGAAAAGAACTTTCAACCCAGAATTTCATATCCAGCCAAACTGAGTTTCATAAGTGAAGGAAAAATAAAATCCTTTGTGAACAAGCAAGTACTCAGAGATTTTGTCACCACCAGGCCTGCTTTACAAGAGCTCCTGAAAGAGGCACTATACATAGAAAGGAACAACTGTACCAGCCACTCCGAAAACATACCAAATGCTAAAGAGCATCAACAAAATGAAGAATCTGCATCAACTAACAGGCAAAACAGCCAGCTAGCATAAAATGGCAGTATCAAATTCACACATAACAATATTAACCCTAAATGTACATGGGCTAAATGCACCAATCAAAAGACACAGACTGGCAAATTGGATAAAAAGCCAAAACCCATCAGTGTGCTGTATCCAGGAAACCCATCTCACATGCAAGGATACACAAAGGCTCAAAATAAAGGGATGGAGGAAGATTTACCAAGCAAATGGAGAGCAAAAAGAAGCAGGAGTTGCAATTCTCGTCTCTGATAAAATAGACTTTAAAGCGACAAAGATCAAAAGAGACAAAGAAGGACATTACATAATGGTAAAAGGATCAATACAACAAGAAGAGCTAACGATCCTAAATATATATGGACCCAATACAGGAGCACCCAGATACATAAGGCAAGTTCTTAATGACTTACAAAGAGACTTAGACTCCCACACAATAATAGTGGGAGACTTTAACACTCCACTGTCAATATTAGACAGATCAACCAGACAGAAAATTAACAAAGATATCCAGGACTTGAACTCAGACCTGGAACAAGCAAACTTGGTAGACATTTACAGAACTCTTCCACCCCAAATCCACAGAATATGCATTCTTCTCAGCACCACATCACACCTACTCTAAAATTGACCACATAATTGGAAGTAAATCACTCCTCAGCAAATGCAGATGAACGGAAATCATAACAAACAGTTTCTCAAACCACAGTGCAATCAAGTTAGAACTCAGAACTCAGAAACTAACTCAGAACCACACAGCTTCATGGAAGCTGAACAACTGGCTCTTGAATGTTGACGGGATAAACAATGAAATGAAGGCAGAAATAAAGAAGTTCTTCGAAACCAACGAGAACAAAGACACAACATACCAGAATCTCTGGGACACATTTAAAGCAGTCTCTAGAGGAAAATAGCAATAAGTGCCCACATGAGAAGAGTGGAGAGATCCAAAATTGATGCCCTATCATCAAAATTGAAAGAGCTAGAGGAGCAAGGTCAAAAAAACTCAAAACCTAGCAGAAGACAAGAAATAACTAAGATCAGAGCAGAATTGAAGGAGACAGAGACACGAAAAACCGTTCAAAAAATCAATAAATCCAGGAGCTGGTTTTTTGAAAAGATCAACAAAATAGACCACTAGCCAGATTAATAAAAAAGAAAAGAAAGAATAACCAAATAGATGCAATAAAAAATGATAAAGGGGAAATCACCACAGATCCCACAGAATTTCAAACCATCATCAGAGAATATTTCAAACAACTCTATGCACATAAACTAGTAAACCTGGAAGAAATGGATAAATTCCTGCACACTTGCATCCTCCTAAGCCTAAACCAGGAAGAAGTTGAAGCCCTGAATAGATCAATAACAAAATCTGAAGGTGAGGCAGCAATTAAGAGCCTACCACACAAAAAAAGCCCAGGTCCAGATGGGTTCACAGCCAAATTCTACCAGACACACAAAGAGGAACTGTTACCATGCCTCCTGAAACTATTCCAAATAATCCAAAAAGAGGGAATCCTTCCCAAATCATTTTATGAGACCAACATCATCCTGATACCAAAACCCAGCAGAGACTCAACAAGAAAAGAAAACTTCAGGCCAATATCCATGATGAACAAAGATGCAAAAATCTTCAGTAAAATGCTAGCAAGCCGATTGCAACAGCACATCAAAAAGCTTATCCACCGTGATCAAGTAGGATTCATCCCAGAAATGGAAGGCTGGTTCAACATACGCAAGTCTATAAACGTAATTCACCACATAAACAGAACCAAAAACAAAAACCACATGATTATATCAATTGATGCAGAGAAGGCCATTGACAAAATTCAACAGCCCTTTATGCTAAAAACCCTCAATAAACTTAGTATTGACGGAACATATCTCAAAATAATAAAAGCTATTTATGACAAATCAACAGCCAATATCATACTGAATAGGCAAAAACTGGAAGCATTCCCTTTGAAATCTGGCACTAGACAAGGATGCCCTCTCTCACCACTCCTATTCAACATAGTACTGGAAGTTCTAGCCGGAGCAATCAGGCAAGAAAAAGAAATAAAGGGCATTCAAATAGGAATGGAGGAAGCCAAATTGACTCTATTTGCAGACAACATGATAGTATACCTAGAAGACCCCATTGTCTGAGCCCAAAATCTCCTGAAACTGATAAGCAACTTCAGCAAAGTCTCAGGATACAAAATCAATGTGCAAAAATCACAAGCATTCCTATACACCAATAACAGACTTAAAGAGAGCCAAATCAAGAACGAACTGCCATTCACAATTGCTACAAAGAAAATAAAATACTTAGGAATACAACTAACAAGGAACGTAAAGGACCTCTTCAAGAACTACAAACGGCTGCTCAACAAAATAAGAGAGGACACAAACAGATGGAGAAACATTCCATGTTCATGGTTAGGAAGAATCAGTATCATGAAAATGGCCATACTGCCCAAAGTAATTTATAGATTCAATGCTATCCCCATCAAGCTACCAATGACCTTCACAGAACTGGAAAAAAACCACCTTAAACTTCATATGGAACCAAAAGAGAGCTCACATAGCCAAGTCAATTATAAGTAAAAAAGAACACAGCAGGAGGCATCACACTACCAGACTTCAAACTGTACTACAAGGCTACAGTAATCAAAACAGCATGGTACTGGTACCAAAACAGAGATGTAGATCAATGGAACAGAACAGAGGCATCAGAGGCAACACAACATGTCTACAACCATACAGTCTTTGATAAACTTGACAAAAACAAGCAATGGGGAAAGGATTCCCTGTTTAATAAATGGTATTGGGAAAACTGGCTAACTATGTGCAGAAAGCAGAAACTGGACCCCTTCCTGACACCTTACACCAAAATTAACTCCAGATGGATTGAAGACTTAAACATAAGACCTAACACCATAAAAACCCTAGAAGAAAAACTAGGCAAAACCATTCAGGACATAGAAGTAGGCAAGGACTTCATGAACAAAACACCAAAAGCATTGGCAACAAAAGCCAAAATAGACAAATGGGACCTAATCAAACTCCACAGCTTCTGCACGGCAAAAGAAACAGTCACTAGAGTGAATTGGCAACCAACAGAATGGGAAAAAATTGTTGCAGTTTACCCATCTGACAAAGGGCTGATATCCGGAATTTACAAAGAACTCAAACAGATTTACAAGAAAAAAACAAACAAGCCCATTCAAAAGTGGGCAAAGGATATGAACAGACACTTTACAAAAGAAGACATACATGAGGCCAACAAACATATGAAAAAATGCTCATCATCACTGGTCATCAGAGAAATGCAAATCAAAACTACATTGAGTTACCATCTTATGCCAGTTAGAATGGCAATCATTAAAAAATCTGGAGACAACAGATGCTGGAGAGGATGTAGAGAAATAGGAACACTTTTACACTGCTGGTGGGAGTGTAAATTAGTTCAACCATTGTGGAAGACAGTGTGGCGATTCCTCAAGGACCTAGAAATAGAAATTCCATTTGACCCAGCAATCCCATTACTGGGTATATATCCAAAGGATTATAAATCGTTCTACTATAAGGACACATGCACACGAATGTTCATTGCAGCACTGTTTACAATAGCAAAGACCTGGAATCAACCCAAATATCCAATGATGATAGACTGGACAGGGATAATGTGGCACATATACACCATGGAATATTATGCAGCAATCAAAAACGATGAGTTCGTGTCCTTTGTAGGGACATGGATGAACCTGGAGAACATCATTCTCAGCAAACTGACACAAGAACAGAAAATGAAATACCGCATGTTCTCACTCATAGGCGGATGTTGAACAATGAGAACACATGGACACAGGAAGGGGAGCACTACACACTGAGGTCTGTTGGAGGGAATAGGGGAGGGACAGCGGGTGGTGGGGAGTTGGGGAGGGATAGCATGGGGAGAAAGCCAGATATAGGTGAAGCGGAGGAAGGCAGCAAATCATACTGCCACGTGTATACCTATGCAACTATCTTGCATATTCTATACATGTACCCCAAAACCTAAAATGCAATAAAAAATAAATAATAAATAAAAATAAAAGTTACAAAACATAAAATAATATTACCTTTAAAGACTGCACTTGGAATTCCTTTTTTTAAATTTTCCACAATGTGTAAGTATGTAACTCTGTCGCCCAGGCTGGAGTGCAGTGGCGCCATCTTGGCTCACTCCAACCTCTGCCTCCTGGGTTCAAGCAGTTCTCTAGCCTCAGACTCCCGAGTACCTGGGAGTACAGGCACACGCCACCATGTCCAGCTAATTTTTGTATTTTTAGTAGAGACAAGGTTTCACCATGTTGGCCAGGCTGCTCTTGAACTTCTAACCTCAAGTGATCTGCCTGCCTTGGCCTACCAAAGTGCTGGGATTACAGGCATGAGCCACCATGCCCAGCCACAGCAAGTATATATTTATGCTCAGAAATAAAATACAATATTTTTTAAAGGTTGGCATTGTTTGCCAAAAGCTATCCAACTTCCCCACTCTAAATTCTCTGCTTGATTGAAACTCTCTTTTTTCTGTGACAGGCTGTGTTGACATCCCTGTCGTAGGTAGAAATTCCAGCACAGAACTGGTACCAGAAACCGCTGATTAGGAGTCTCTTCTAGAGACCAGGAGCCTTTCACAGCAGTACTTTAGTGTTTATCCTTTATCCTTAGAGAGAGAGAGAGTTTTAAAAACAAAAATAATGCTGGCCACACACACTGGCTCACACCTGTAATCCCAGCACTTTGGGAGGCCGAGGCAGGCAGATCACGAGGTCAGGAGATCAAGACCATCCTGGCCAACATGGTGAAACCTCATCTCTACTAAAAATACAAAAATTAGCTGGGTGTGGTGGCACATGCCTGTAGTCCCAGCTACTCGGGAGGCTGAGGCAGGAGAATTGCTTGAACCCAGGAGGCAGACGTTGCAGTGAGCCAAGATCACGCCACTGCACTGCAGCCTGGCAACAGAGCGAGACTCCGTTTCAAAAAAAAATTATAATGCTAAATTGATTCATTTTCTCTGGTTTGTCTAGCCAGACTCCAGCTTCTGTGTTATTTTATACTGTATAGACCTAAACTGAACTCTAATCTTTTTAGTAAACTAAAGATTGTTTTAGCCACTAAGCTCTTGCTCTTTATTGTCTCTTAATTATTTCCTGGAAATAATATTAGAAACAAGGGAAATATGCTGTATTTATTATGCAGCCATTGAAAAATATTTTCAGTCATATAATGCAGTGAACAGTACTCACAATACAATGTTAGTAAAAGAATGTGTCAAACGAAATGTGAAGTATGATACTGTTAGAAGCTGATTTATATAAATTTATTAAAAGACTTGGCATAAAAATTACCAAAATGTTACAAATGATTACTTCTTGATGGAAGTGTATGCAATTGTCTTATTTCCTTTATATTTTTCCTTTTCCCCCAATTTTTTGGAGTAAAATATATATTATTTTTATAGTAAAAACATAAAACTATATTTGCTTAAAAAACTCTTATTTAAAACGAAATAAAGGAAGGTGACAGGAGCAGTCCTCTGAGGGGGTCCAAGGAGGAATCAGTGTTACTGTGGAAAGTAATACCAGGACTTGCTTCTGTTGACTTGAAGATTATTGAGCTCCCAATTCATTAGTTGGGCCAGAGGTGTCCTGTTGATGAAAATTGCCAGGCTGGTGACATGCAACAGGTGCAGACCTCTGTAGTGTGAGCCCTGGGAACATACTGAGAACGGCCAGCGTTTTGGCAGTGCTTCGCAGCGCTCACAGCTGCTGTGTTTCAAGCAGGTGCTGTTCTAATGCTTCAGTGTTCTGTGATGTGAGGTCTGGCCCCACTCTCTTCCTGAACACTCCAGGCTTTGACCACCTCCCAAATACCTGCCCAGACTATTGTCACGAGAGCTGTCAAATGAAATCCTGAGGCAGGAGTCATCAGTCATTTAGTGCGCTTCCAGAAGGAATCAAGGGAGTAGCTGTTCATGCAGGGGAAAGGAAAGAGAAAAGAAAAAATGGAGAGCAAGCCTGTTCCTTAAGAAAAACACAGAACCAGTGTTACAACTAAGAATTTTAGAGTCCTTGGCTGTGAGTCAGGTGTTTGGTGTTATATAAGGATTTATCAGTCACTGTTTCAGAAGAGTATCGGATAACGTCTGTGAAATGAATGAGGGGAGCATAAGCCAGGATGAGGCAGAATTCATAATGAGTTCCCTCATCACATCTCTTGGCCAAGAAAAACATGCACTTTCTCCAGAGACGGAATTTTTCTTCCATTCCAGGAGGTGGAGGAATATCTGAAGTATATGTAGTCCAGGATTTCAGATGAGCAGCTTGCACTAGCAGTTTTTTGTAATCCACTCATACATAAGTGAAGAGAAATTGTGAGGTAACTGGAGTCTTTCTGTATCAGGAATAGCATCTCTGTAAAAACGAGTCAGTCCTGTGCCTAATCCCCGCCTCAGTACAGAGCTATCCGTCTAGTGTGGATATATTAAGCCAGCATTCTCTTTGTGTCTCCCAGAAGGGCAGCTGGGTGTGACAGCATAAATGTGTGACAGTGTGTGAAAGTGTTTCTACAAGCTTGAAGATTTCAGTAGTGATTATAAGAGCTTTAGTCTCTGGTCAATTTTCTTTTACTTGGGAGGCATAAAGGAATATTTGAGTTCCTCATTTCAGACTGACCTTGACTTTTCTTATTGTTATGATTTCTTTTGCCTTAGATCATCCAGCCCCTCTTAGAACTTGACCAAAATAGAAGTAAATTAAAGTTGTACATTGGACACCTGACAGCCCTCTGCCATGACCGAGATCCCCTGATCCTCCGTGGACTCACTCCACCAGCTTCCTATAACTTGGACGATGACCAGGCGGCTTGGGAGAATGAGCTGCAGAAGATGACCCAGGGGCAGGTGAGCCTCTCACTCACACTTTGACAAGAGCCTGTGAAAATCCGTTTGCTATGTACGTTGATGCAGTGGAGCTACCTTGGGGAATTGCATGTTCAGATTCAAGATTTTGGGGTGGTGAGGGGTTTCCAGATACCATTTTTAAAATCATTTTTAATTGCTTTTTTATTGTTTTATTGTTTTTAATTCACAAATTAAAAATGCGTATTTCTTATGTACAACATGTAATTTTGAAATGTCTGTCCATTGTGGAATGGCTGAATAGAGCTAAATTAACATTTGCGTTATCTCATATACTTTTCATTTTTGAGTGTGTGTGGTGAAAACAGTTAAAATCTACTGTCAGCAATACATTGTTATAAAGTATAGTCAGCATGTTGTACACTAGATCTCTTTTTTTTTTTTTTTTTTGGGAGACAGAATCTTGCTCTGTCATCCAGGCTGGAGTGCAATGGTGCGATCTCAGTCACTGCAACCTCCACCTCCCGGGTTCAAGCCATTCTCCTGCCTGCCTCCCAGGTAGCTGGGACTACAGGCATGCAGCACCATGCCCTGCTAATTTTTTAATATTTTTAGTAGAGATGGGGTTTCACCATGCTGGCCAGGCTGGTCTCAAACTCAAGTGATCTGCCCACTTCGGCCTCCCAAAGTGCTGGGATTACAGATGTGAGCCACCAGCCCTGGCCAGGTGTACACTAGCTCTCTTGAACTTATTCCTCCTTGTCTAATTGAAATTTTGAAACCTTTTAGCAACATCTTTCCAGCCCCTGGTAACCACCATTTTCCTCTAAGATTCAAGATTTGGAATTACCTTTTGAAGGAAATGCTACTCTATTCTTGCCTCAGTGTAACTTACTCAAGTATCAGGAAGGGCTGACATATAAGAGAGAAGGCTAAGGACAATCTGTTAACATTGATTGTCATAAGTTATTACATAGAAGTGGTAGCCACTGAAGGAAAGTATGAGTAGTTTAGGTTAATCCCATGTCTTAGTCCATTCAGGCTGGTAAAACAAAGTAGCACAGACTGGGCAGCTGATAAACAGCAGACATTTATTTCTCTCTGTTCTGGAGGCTGGAAGTCCCAGATCAGGGGCCCCGGCATTGTTGGTTTCTGGCTCCTTTTTTCCTATTGCATTCTGCTGACCTCATGAACTAATCACCTCCCAAAGGCCCACCTCCTAATTCCATCACACTGGGGGTTGGGATTTCACCATATGAATTGAGGGGAGGAGCGTAAACATTCCATCCATAGTACTCCCTATACTACATTTTCTGTTTACTGTCACCTGTAAAAATCCAGTGATTCTTTTTTTTTACATGTTAATGATTTTTAGTTCAATCAAGACAGGGTAATGCTAGCCTGGAGACAAAAATCAGGAATAAAAGAAACAGAAGACAGGATGGAAGATAGGGATAGCGCACAGACATGGAAAGGGAAGCAAAGAAAAAGTGGATAAACACGAGAAATAAACAGAAAAAGAGAAAAACAGGTCAGCTTTTTAATTTAAAGCTCCTTTTGCTTCTAGTTTACTGATAGAGGTCAGTGATATTCCTTACCCCTTTCAGACTTAATCATACCAACAGAAGTCTAAAGAAATGCGCAGATGTTGTAAACTTCCTAACACCCATCATCAGGACTTTGAAGCTATGCACTATTTCTAGCTAAATACTTTCTATTTGTTAAATATTGTTTGTTTACTCACGGTGTGTGAAGGTAAATTGTATTTAATACACAACTTCCTGTGGTATGATATTAAAGATAACAGTGACAACCCACCAGTCAAGAAATGCAACCTGGTGAGACTTAGAGCTGTACTTACTTTCCCATGATGTGGATATTGCCAATAGTTCATAGACATATTTCACAGCCTAACTAGTTATCCAAGGCACCTCATTTATTTGCTGCGAAAAAATAAGACCTATTCTCAAATTTAGCATGTTTCCATAGGAAGTTTATTTTCTTTTTCTTTTTTTTTTAAATAGAGACAGGGTTTCACCATGTTGGCCAGGATGGTCTCGATCTCCTGATCTCAGGTGATCTGCCCACCTCAGCCTCCCAAAGTGCTGGGATTACAGGCGTGAGCTACCGCGCCTGGCCCAGGAATTTTAATTTATTTCTTTCTTTCTTGAAAGAGGAAAAAAGTGTAAAGGACAGTATTAAATTCAGTGAGGTGCTGTGGCTTACACCTATAGTCCCAGCTACTCAAGAGGCTGAGGCAAGAGGATTACTTGAGCCCAGGAGTTCAAGGCTAGAGTGAGCTATGATTGTGTCACTATACTCTAGCCTGGGTGGTGACAAAATGAGACCCTGTTTCCAAAAAGAAAAGAAAGGGAAAAAAAAAAAACCGTATTAAATTCCTAATAGCTCCTTTTTATATTGATAACCATATAGTAAAAATGTATTGGAAATAAATAAATATATACATAATTACAATGCAATCAAAAGCCCGTCGGAAACAGGGCCCATGGCTATTCATTTTAGAGGCCTTTGCTTCAGAATTTTGCAGAAAAACAGTGCTTCTTAAAACCAGTGCTGCCAGGCACAGTGGCTCACACCTGTAATCCCAGCACTTTGGGAGGCTGAGACAAGAGAATCCCTTGAGCACAGGAGTTCAAAACCAGCCTGGGCAATATATTGAGACCTCATCTTTACAAATAATGAAAATTATCCAGACACGATGTCACATCCCTTTAGCCCCAGATGCTCAGGTAGCTAAGGTGGGAGGATGGCATGAGTCTGGACAATCGTGGCTGCAGTGAGCTGAGATCATGCCACTGTACTCCAGCCTGGGTGGCAGAGCAAGACCCCATCTCAAAAAAAAACCTTAGTCCTTCTTAATGTATTAAAGTTTAACTGGCATTAAATTATTGCTTTGTAAAATAGCTTGTCTTTGTTTTGTTTTTGTTTTGGAGACAGAGTCTCACTCTGTCACCCAGGCTGGAGGTAGTGGTGCGATCTCGGCTCACTGCAAACTCCGCCTCTCAGGTTCATGCAATTCTCATGCCTCAGCCTCTTGAATAGTTGGGACTACAGGTGCACAACAACATGCCTGGCTAATTTTTTGTATTTTAGTATGTTGCCCAGGCTGGTCTTGAACTCCTGAGCTCAGGCAGTCTGCCTGCCTCAGCTTCCTGAAGTGCTAGGATTACAGGAATGAGTGACCATGCCTGGCCAGCATGTCTTTGAAATGGAAAAGGTATTTCTTCTCAGTCTTATATTTTCAATATGCCTGGATGGACTTAATCTTACCAAAGGGGGAAAAAAAAAACATCTTCAGGGTGAGACCAAGATAGAAAATTTCAAACTAAGGATTTTTCAGCCAGTTTTGAGTGAATGAAACCTGATTAATAGACTTCCAATTGCACATTGTGTTATAGTCAAGTTACTGCACTCATCCAAACAATTGTGTTCACACACATGAACTCTGTTAATATTGTCATGTTTCCCCTTAATTGAGAATGTACTTCCGTTACTGAAGTTATCGTTTGAGGTGTGTGAAATTGTATTCTCCTCAAGTAGTCCCTGAGAAACGAGAGATCTGGGTCATCTACAGAGGAATACACAACTAACCACCTCTACTGTAAGTTTCTCCATAGCTTCTAAAGATTGGTGGAGAAACCAACCCGTTTCCTGCTTCCTTACCCCAAGTAAGAATGTAAGGGGGTAATGTAGGTTGTCTAACAATACAAGTTGACTTGCCTGTGAAAGTATTGTGATCAGAGTTTTGACTTCAGCTTTAAAGGCCAACAAACATAAGATGTGAGTCACTGCCAAATATGCATATTATTTTCTTTTGTGTGCAGGTTTTGGTTTTGTGATGCAGAGCCTTCTGCTCCTGACATTTGTATTTTTCACCTCATATCTCCAGTGCATTTCATGCCACCATGCTCCCCGCAGCACCACCCCCATGAGGACAAGACAAGAACTTTGTCTGTCTTTTTCAGTGCTAGGGCAGTGCAGAAGGGAAATGTGGGGTCAGAACTCCCACACAGAGTCCCCACTGGGACACTGCCTAGTAGAGCTGTGAGAAGAAGGCCACTGTTCTCAAGACCCCAGAACAGTAGATCCACCGCTGGTTTCCACCGTGCACCAGGAAAAGCCATAGGCACTCAATGCCAGCCCATGAAAGCAGCTGGCGGGGGGCTGTGCCTGGGACCCCACCTCTTTCACAGCGTGACCTGGATGTGAGACATGAAGTTAAAGATCATTTTGGAACTTTAAGGTTTAGTAACTGCCCTATTGGATTTTGGACTTGCCTGGGGCCTATAGCCTCCTCGTTTTGGCCAGTTTCTCCCATTTGGAATAGGTCTATTTACCCAATGCCTCTACCCTCGTTATATCTAGGAAGTAACTAACCTGCTTTTGATTTTACAGGCTCATAGGTGGAAGGAACTTGCCTTGCCTCAGATGAGACTTTGGACTTGGACTTTGTGGTTAATGCTGGAATGAGCCAAGACTTAGAGGGACTGTTGGGAAGGCATGATTGTGTTTTGAAATGTGAGGACATGAGATTTGGGAGGGGCCGGGGCAGAAAGCTATGGATCAGCTGTGTCCCCACCCAGATCTCATCTTGAGTTGTAGTTCCCATAATTCCCACATGTTGTGGGAGGGACCCATGGGAGTGTTTGAATCATGGGAGTGTTTACCCCCTCATGCTGTTCTCATGATAGTGAGTAACTTCTTATGAGATTTGATGGCTTTATAAGGGGCTTTTCCCCCTTTGCTTGGCGCTTCTCTCTCCTGCCACCATGATTGTAAGTTTCTTGAGGCTTTCCCAGCCATGCAGAATTGAGTCAATTAAACTCTTTCCTTTATAAGTTACCCAGTCTCGGGTATTTCTTCATAGCAGCATGAGAATGGGCTGATACACTATGTCTTTATATTTAAAGCAGGTTTCTTGTAGAAAGCATGTACCAAATCAGTAATTGTCTTCTGATTGAAATGTTTAGAACATTTGTACCTGTTATAATTATTGACTTAGTCAAGTTAAATCTATCATCTTTATATTTATTTGTTTCATTTACTGTTTTTCCTCTGTTTCTGTTTTCTTTTAAATTAATTATTTTTTACTATTTCATTTTATTTCCACTAGTGGCTTAAAGCAGAACTCCACCCCTTTTAAGTGATTGCTCTGTAGTTTAGAGTATACAGTTTTAGCTTATCATAGTCAAATCTTGAAAACATACCACTTCAGACATAGCACAGGAACCTGCCAATAGTACACTTCTGTTTCCTTTGTCTCATACTTCATGCTGTTGTTGGCATACATTTTATTCCTTTATATATTATAAACCCCATAGTACATTGCTACTCTTTTTGCTTTAATCAGTTAACTTTTTTCAAACATAAATTTTACCATCTTAAAAATTTTTACGTGTACAATTCAGTGTTATATTTATAATGTAAACTGTCACCACCATCTATCTCTGTAGCTCTTTTCATCTTGCGAAACTGAAACTCTATACTTGTTAAACAGTAACTCCCCATCCTCCCTTCCCCCACTATTCTGTCTTCTTTCTCTCTGATTTTACTACTCTAAGGGCTTTATGTAAATGGAATCATGCAGTATTTGTCTTTTTGTGACTGGCTTATTTCATTTAGCAAGGTTCATCAGGGTTTCTCTGTGTTGTAGCTTGTGTCAGAACTTCCTTCCTTTTTAAGGCTATTGTTGTGTACATATATATATACACCACATTTTCCTTATTCATTTTTCCCTTGATGGACACTTGGGTTGCTTCCACGTTTTAGCTATATTATCATGAATAATGCTGCTATGAACATGGGTGTATAAATATCTTTTTGAGACCTTGCTCTATGTTCTTTTGGTATAAAATCAAAAGAGGTGAAATTGCTGGACTATGTGGTAATCCTATTTTCAGGTTTTGGCGTGACCTTCCTACTGTTTTCCACAGCCACTGTACCAGTTTCTCACCAGCAGTATACAAGGGTTCCAATTTCTCCATCAGGCTAACATTTGTTATTTCGTGGTCTTTGGTGTGTTTTTTTATTTCTTATTTATTTATTTTGGTGTGTTTTTTAAATAGTAGCCATCCCGATGGGTGTAAGGTGCCATCTCACAGTTTTGATTTCCCTTTCCCTAATGCATGATGTTGAGCATCTCTCCATGTGCTTATTGGCCATTTGTATTTATTCTTTGGAGAAATATCTATTCAAGCTTCAGCCTATTTTTGAATCAGATTTTGTTGTTGTTACTGAGTTTTAGAAGTTCTCTACATATTTTGATATTTATCCCTAATCAGATATCTGATTTGTAAATATTTTCTCCCATTCTGTGGTTACCTTCTTACTGTTACTGTGTTAACAGTGTCTTTTGATGTAAAAATTCTTTTATTTTCGTGAAGTCTCATAACTTATTGAGACTGGGTACAGTGGCTCATGCCTGTAATCCCAGCATTTTGGGAAGCCAAAGCAGGAGGATTGCTTGAAGCCAGGAGTTGAAGACTAGCCTGGACAATGGCAAAACCCTTATATCTACAAAAATTTAAACTTAAATTTAAAAATTAGCTGGATGTAGTGGTGTGTGCCTGCAGTCCCACCTACTCAGGAGGCTCAGGTGGGAGGATCACTTCGGCCCAGGTGTTCAAGGTTGCAGTGAGTTATGATCATGTTACTGCACTCCAGCCTGGGCCACAGAATGAGACCCTGTCTCAGTAAATTAAAAATAAATTTTAAAAAGGAACTTTCTTTTAAATGTCTTGTAGTACACGTCACCTGGTAATGAATTCTCTTTTATTTGTCTGAAAAAATGTTTTTTTTATCACCTTTGGCTATGGCCGGAATTGTGTCCCCCCTCCTAAAATTCCTGTGTTGAATTCCTAACCCTCAGTACCTCTAAGTGTGACTATATTTAGAGATAAGATCTTTAAAGAAATAATCAAGTTAAAATGAAGCCATTAGGGTGAACCCTAATCCAGTGTGACTGGTATCCTTTTAAGAGACACACCAGGGTACACACACAGGAAAAGACCACATAAGGGCAAAGCAAGAAAGTGGCCATCTGTAAGCCAAGGAGAGTGAGGCCTCAGAAGAAATGAAACCTGCTAATACTTTGATCTTGGACTTCTGGCCTCCACGACTGTGAAAAAATTAATTTCGATTGTTTAAGCCACCCAGACTGTGGTATTTTATTGTGGCAACCCTAGAAAACGAATGCACCTTGTTTGTGAGATGTTCTCCTCTGGGCACAGATTTCTTGGTTGACAGGGATTTTTTTTTTTCCTCTTTCTTTTAACATGGTTCCGTTTTCTTTTGGCATGTATAGTGTCTGTGGAAGTCTGCTATATTCTTTTTTTTTTTTTTTTTTGAGACAGTGTTTCGCTCTTGTTGCCTAGGCTAGAGTGCAATGGTACAATCTCTGCTCACTACAACCTCCACCTCCTGGGTTCAAGTGATTCTCCTGCCTCAGCCTCCCAAGCAGCTGGGATTACAGGCATGTGCCACCACACCCAGCTAATGTTGTATTTTTAGTAGAGGTGGGGTTTCACCATGTTGGTCAGGCTAGTCTCAAAATCCTGACCTCAGGTCATCCACCCACCTTGGCCTCCCAAAGTGCTAGAATTACAGGTGTGAGCCACCACACCCAGCTGGAAGTCTGCTATATTCATATAGCTTTGTTTTGGGGTGAGTGGGTGGGTGGGTGAGTTGGCTGGTTTGTTGGTTGATAAACCATGTTCTTTTTTCTCCAGCTGCTTTCAAGATATTCTCTTTTTTTTTTTTTTTGAGACGGAGTTTCGCTCTTGTTACCCAGGCTGGAGTGCAATGGTGCGATCTCAGCTCACTGCAACCTCCGCCTCCTGGGTTCAGGCAATTCTCCTGCCTCAGCCTCCTGAGTAGCTGGGATTACAGGCACGCGCCACCATGCCCAGCTAATTTTTTGATTTTTTAGTAGAGATGGGATTTCACCATGTTGACCAGGATGGTCTCGATCTCTTGACCTCGTGATCCACCCTCCTCGGCCTCCCAAAGTGCTGGGATTACAGGCTTGAGCCACCGCGCCCGGCCAAGATATTCTCTTTATCTTTAATTTTCAACCATTTGATAATGTACTTAGTTGTGTTTTTCTGTATTTTTATCCTGTTCGGAATTATCTGAGCCCCATCTCTGGATCTGCATTTTGTTGTCTTTCATTAGTTTTGGAAAAGTATTGGCCATTACCTCTTCAGATATATCTTCTGCCTGCTTCTTTCCTCTCCTTTATAACTACCATTACGTATTTGTTAGATCATTTGAGATTGTCCCATATCTCTTGGATTTGTTTTGTTCTGTTTTCCACATTTTCTTATTAAACTTGAAGTTTTTTGTTGTTAGTTTGGATAATTTCTATTGATCTATCTTTAAATTCACTTTCTTTTTGTGTGCATCTCATAATTTTTTATTAAATGTTAAATAGTATCATTGCTTCTCGGCCTTTTGATACACTAAGATCAAGTGTATTAAATGTTAATAGTCTAAGTAAAAAGAACAGTAGAAACCAAGGTAAATAATACTTATATCGGAAATATACATTCCTCTTCTTCTGTCAGGCCATTAGCACTGGGGACTGAATCAAGTAAGTCTCTAATTGAGCTGGGTTTGGGCTTCTTTCCACTGTAGTTACCTTCATTGCGCCACAGGCCTTAAGATTTCCAGTGGTGGATTGCCACTTTCATATGCTTAATGTGAGCTCTGTGGTGCTGATGTTTCTGTTTCACATGCTTCTCTGTCAGCTTTCAACATATCCTTCGTGCCTGCACTGCAGAGGGCTTTCTCTCCACGCTCTTGTCCTTCTCCAAGCAGTAGACTGTTGTTACTACTCAATATAAGACTCAGGGTTGGTCAGGAGTGGCTTTTTCATTTTCCTGCTCGAGTCTCGATCTTGGTGCTTCTGTCCCACCTCCAATGACAGACAACATCTCCCCCTACTCAGCACAGGTCTAGACTGTTGGCAGTAGCAGCAGACTTCTAGTTTGAATCAGTTCATAATTTAGGGGGCCTACTGGACTCCCTGTCTCCTTCCTGGCAACAGTTTGCTTTTGCCTAACATCAGCACAAGAGGTAGGGCAGATTTTGTACTCCTTCTCTAGCCTAGGAACAGTGGCCATGAAGGTTTCTTCCCTGCCCCCAGCAGCGCACAGCTTTTTCTGTCACAGTAGGGCTGGGTTCCAGGCACTGAAGTGTTTCTTGCCCTTCTCTGGGTCTCCTGTTCTTAAAGAATGATAGCATGAGAATCAGAAGGGATTTAAGATGTTCTTTCTGCCCAATTTGGAAAATCTCTTCCCTGGCCCATTTCTTTATCTTCATATCAAAGGAAAGCCCAGGGAACAGGTGGAACTCATGAGCCTTGTCACCACTGGAGCCAGTCACATCCGTGCTCACGAAGGCCAGAGCATGGCTAGATTTCTCTCATGCTCCTGCTCTGCCCTCAGTGTTGGCAGGCCCACACCTCTGCACCATAGAGGAGTGCTCTCTCAGTTTCCTGCTGTGCCCAGTGTTTCCAACAAAGCCAGTGGGAGCCAGTGGAAGAATTGGACAGTGGGTGTGTACTCCTTTGTGTTTGGGGCTCTGAGGGATTTGAATCTGTCAGGCTCTTTTCTTTCTACCCGCTTTATGGCTGCCACCTCTTCCTCCAGTGTGCTACCAGAGGTGTGTCCCATCTCTTCTCAAATGGGTTCATTACCTGTGAATTCCGTTCACCTAGTTAAATTGGGATTGCCACTCCGATGAGCTAAAAAAAATTTTTTTTTAATTTTGTAGCTTGTTCAGCCTGTTCTTCTTAGTGTGGAAACAATGTTCTTTTAGAGATTTCTACTTTCTATGCAGTAGTGGAACTCCTTATAAACTTGGGTTATTGTCAGTTTTCAACGTAAAAGAAGAAAATACACAAAGGGACCCAGCACGGTGACTCACGCCTGTAATCCCAACACTTTGGGAAGCCGAGGCAGGCGGATCACAAGGTCAAGAAATCAAGACCGCCTGGCCAACTCGGCGAAACCCTGTCTCTACTAAAGATACAAAAATTAGCTGGGCCTTGTGGTGCGTGCCTGTAGTCTCAGCTACTTGGGAGGCTGAGAGGCAGGAGAATCGCTTGAATCCAGGAGGCAAAGGTCGCAGTGAGCCAAGATTGTACCACTGCACTCCAGCCCAGGCAACAGTGTAAGACTCCATCTCAAAAAAAAAAGAAAGAAAAGAAAATACACAAAGGGCATTATTTTAAGGCTTTCAGCATCTCCTGTTCCTTTGCACATGTTTACACAAAGTTCTTTCTATCCAGCACGCTCAAGTTCTGCCTACTTGGACAGCTGTAGTCTATTAAACTTATGTGCCAATTTTTAAAATACATTTCTGTATAGAATACATATAAAAGAGAGATGATTAAAGTAGCTAGTTGTCTATGCATTCTTAGGCTTTTTGAATGCTGATAGGTTACTGGTACTTTAATTTGTGCTTACTTGGATAAGCCAGATGGACTATCTGAACAGCAAGAGAGAGAACATGGTAACGTCACATGTCCTTAAAGAATGATGATATGAGGCCAGGCGCTATGGCTCACGCCTATAATCCTAATGCTTTTTGAGGCCAAGGTGGCCAGATCACTTGAGGCCAGGGGTTTGAGACCAGACTGGCCAACATGGCAAAACCCCTCTATACCAAAAATACAAAATTTAGCCGGGTGTGGTGGCACACTCCTGTAATCCCAGCTAGTTGGGTAGCTGAGGCAGGAGAATCCCTTGAACTCAGGAGGTGGTGGTTGCAGTGACCTGAGATCACGTCACTACACTCAGCCTGGGGGGCAGAATGAGACTCTACTCCTCACCCCTCCCCCTTAAAAAAGAATGGTAGCATGAGAAGAATCAGAGGGGAAACAAGGTGTTCCTTCTGCTCTACCACTTGGAAAAATCTTTTTTGACCAAGTAGAAATAAAACTCAAGGAACATACTCAAGAGAATGGTCCCCACACCTTACACTCTCTCCCCCTCCCCCCTCCTCCCCCTCTCCTCCTCCCCCCTTCCCCCCCTCCTCCCCTCTCCTTTCCTCTCTCTCCCTTTTCTCCCTCTCCCTCTCTCATACACACACACATAGTGCACACAGAGTGGCATAGTAGAAAAATAATGACCCCTGGTAAAACAGATCTGGGTTCAAAGTCCAGCTCTGTCACTTTCTGGCTTTGGGACATGGAACAACTTCTAATCCTTCTGAGCCCTAGTCTTTTCAAGTCTAAAATAGGGATTATACTTGGCCCCCAGGATTGCTGGCTTAATGAGGTATTATTACCTAAATAGTTACAAAGAAACACTGTAATGGTGTATTCAGGTGAATATCAGGACGTATGTTCAATTGTGAATCACTTCATCAGAGGTTCTCGCTATAGACTAGTTAACCTTTCTCAGTTCCTTAAGATTTTTTTTTTTTAAAACAGTTATACATTTGGCACTTGTTCTTGTATAACCCATAGTATTATAAAGGATACAAATAGGCTGGGCACGGTGGCTCACACCTGTAATCCCAGCACTTTGGGAGGCTGAAGTGGGTGGATCACGAGGTCAGGAGTTCAAGACCAGCCAGGCCAACATGGTGAAATCCCATCTCTACTAAAAATACAAAAATTAGCTGGGCATAGTGGTGCATGCCTGTAGTCCCAGCTACTCAGGAGGCTGAGTCAGGAAAATCGCTTGAACCCAGAACGTGGAGGTTTTAGTGAGCCGAGATCGCACTTACTGCACTCCAGCCTGGCTACAGAGCAAGACTCCATCTCAAAAAAGAAAAAGAAAAAAAAATTCAGAACAATGAATAAATCTAATCTTAAAAAAAAAAAAAAAACAGCCAGGCTGGCCACAGTGGCTCATACCTATAATCCCAGTACTTTGGGAAATGGGAGGATCGCTTGAGGACAAGAGTTCAAGACCAGCCCAGGCAACATAGTAAGACCTTGTCTCTAAAATGAAATAAAATAAATTAGACATGGCAGCACACACTGTAGTCCTAGCCTCAGGAGGCTGAAATGGGAGGATCACTTGAGCCCGTGAGTTCAAGACTGTAGTGAGAGCTATGATTGCATCACTGCACTCTCGCCTCAGTGACAGAGCAAGACACTGTCTCTTAAAAAAAGAAATCAAGAGATGAGAATATAAATTTTTTTGTCAGATATAAACTGAAAAATTAAAAGTCACTGCTATGAATAGATTAAAGGCAGAGCCTGAGAAGGAATTAGGAAGTAAAGTCTTATCGTTGTGTCAGAATTCCATAATTGTCTATTTAGGAAATATGATGATTGCTGTCATTTTATTCCTGGTACCGTACAGTTGGCTGAACTGGCATGGATTTACTCCAAGTAAAACATTCCTAATTTGAAAGTCAGATTATTTAAACCCATAAAATTATTAAGTTTTTTTTTAATCAGACTTCTGTGGTAAGTTAATGACAGTTACAGGATTGCTAGCTGGCAGAACATGATGAACTCCTTTGTACGTTCTCCCTTGAATCAGTTCATAGCAGTGACTTTCATTTTTGCATTTTGTAAGTCTGCCCCCAAATTTTATACTATTTGGAGTTTTCTTTCTTTCTTCTTTTTTTTTTTTTTTTTCTATTTGGAGTTTTCTTTGGGCATGATATATTCATTTCGATTGAACTGAATCGGTAGACAGGTACGTGGACGATAGGCAGACAGATGTACACAAATGCCACTTGCTATGGTGGCCGCTTCAGTGCATGTTGGAAGGTAAGGGCATACATTTTAGAGTCAGACAGACTTGAATTTGCTTTGTGTCCCCTCCACTTCCTGTTTGATCTGAATTTTCTTCACATCTCTATATCCGTTCCTTCATCTTGCAGTGGATACAATGCTGCTGTGAGGATTACAATGCTTAGAGGTTGTAGTGGTTATTGCTCTTATCATCATCATCATTTTCAGCTAGTATTTTCTTAAGAAGCAGCCTGATAGCCCCACATCAACTTTGGGATTTTTCCTTGTTCTAGAATGTTGAGTATGGAAAATTTGACCTTACATCTACTCACATCTGGGCTTTCTTAATGTCAAGCTCCCTGTCATTCTGTGTCCATATTGTGATCCAAGGAAGCAGTCTTAAACATGCTTATTTTAGGAGTCACAAAAATTATTTGCAGAGAATTCCAGAAGATTTCTTCTGTGAAAACCTTCACTTATCATTTTTTACATAATATATATATTATTTCTATTTTGGTCCCCAGGCTTTTTTCTTTATTGTGTGTGATTGTATCAAATTAATTTTAATGACATATTTCAAACATTTGGAAAAGTATAGAGATTAATATAACATTACTTTTATACCCAGAATTAACAAATATTTCTTTGTCCTATCTGCTTCAGATCTTTTTTTAATGCTAAATATAGTATGATATTATGATATAATAAGAAATATATATTTGATCTCTGCCCCTGGGTCCTTGTACATAGCTCCTAAAACTCTTGGAATCTCCAGAGTGCTGCATGTTTTTTTAATGCTAATAGATGATTGGTGGCTGGGAGCTCTGGATGGAGACTGGTTGTCAAGGGAACCAACCCTGTGATAAATGGTTGGGACTCTCCAGCCCACACCCCAGCCTCTAGGGAGAGGAGGGGAGCTACAGGTTGAGTTGATTGCCAATGGCCAGTGATGTAATTCATTATGCCTACTTGATGAATCTTCCATAAATACTCAAAGGATAGTATCCACATTAGTCCTAGATAGCCAGCTGAACACACAGAGGTGCTGGAGGATAGTGCCCAGAGAGAGCGTGGAAACTCCACACCCCTCTCCACATGCATTGCCCTATGCATCTCTTCATCTGCCTGTTCATTCATATCCTTTGAAATATCCTTTGTAATAAGTGGATAAATATAAGTAAAGTGTTTCTTTCCCCAAGTCCTATAAGCCATTCTGTCAAATTAACCTAATCCAAGGAAGGGATCATGGGAACTCCAGTTTATAGCTGGTCAGTCAGAAGCACAGGTCACAACCTTGGGCTTGTGATTGGCATCTAAAGCTGGAGGGTGGATATTGTGGGACTGAGCCCTTAATCTATGGGGTCTGACACTGTCTCCAGGTAATTGGTATCAGAATCAAATGAAATTACAGGACATTCAGTTGGCGTCTCCAGTGTCAGAAGAGTTGTGTTGACTGGGTGAGATTACAAAAAACACTGGTTTTTCCTGCCTCTAATAACAATTAAAGTCTTCTTTGTACTTCTTTTCAGCTGCATTTTTCTTTTTTCAACTACAGTGGTAGCCACTGTCCTAAATTAGTGGACGTTTTTATAGTCCACATTTTTAGCTTTTTAATACATTTTTCATGTTTCCTTAAACAATGTACAATATTGTTTAGTGTGATATAAATTTGAAATATATCATCTCATACTGCTTAGGCTGGCAGTTCATTATTACTTACTGAACTCCGGTCTCTAGTCATTTGATATTAGAAGAAAACATATTATTGAAATTTTTCAGAGAGGGTGATTCTTAGACCATTTTATTTATGGTCCTGGGGCCCTAAAGAAGCTTTTTTAAAAAAAAATAGATTGGGGTAATGTCAAGGTGGAACACTATTATGGTACAGAGTGTCTTGACCTAGCACTAAGAAAAAGGTTTTATTAAATTCAGGGTTTTTTCAATTGATACATCATAGATATACATAGTTTTGGAGTATGGATAATTTGATACATCCATATATTGTGCAATAAATGGGAATAATTGGAATATCTATCACCTTATTCTTTCTAATGCTAGGAACCTTGAAATTCTCTTCTAATCTTCATAAAATGTACAACAGATTAATATTAACTGCAGTCACCCTATTGATCTATGGAACACTAGGTCTTATATCTAACTATATTTTTACCCCCTAATCAACCTCTCTTCAGCACGCCACAACCCCTTTACTGGCTTCTCAAGTTCAGTTTTAGATTTAAACATCTTCTCTGTTTACTTTAGGACGCTCCCATATTTGACCACTGTGTTAGCTTTCAGAATCACAGTTCACTGAAATTCCAGGTCCAGGGGTTCTGCACTGCACTTAGAACTTCTCCTCATATATAAGATGCCCTGGTTGCACTGCCAAGCCCTATTGCCATCTGTTGGACAGGAAGCCTTGTTAGTGCCTCCATGAATTCAGCATTGACATTAGCTAACATAGAACTAACATCTACTCAGGGAGTTCCATTAGTGGCTTTTAGGTTGAACTCCATGAAAATTGGGAGAAGGCTGGGCGTGGTGGCTCATGCCCATAATCCCAGCACTTTGAGAGACTGAGGATCATTTGAGGTCGGGAATTTGAGACCAGCCTGGCCAACATGGTGAAACCCCATCTCTACTAAAAATTCAAAAAAAATTAGCTGGGCATGGTGGCACATGCCTGTAATCCCAGCTACTTGGGAGACTGAGGCAGGAGAATCGCTTGAACACAGAAGGCAGAGGTTGCAGTGAGCCAAGATCATGCCACTACACTCCAGTCTGGGCAACAGTGTAAGACTCCGTCTCAAAAAAAAGAAGGCCGGGCGTGCTGGCTCACGCCTATAATCCTTGCACTTTGGGAGGCCAAGGCAGATGGATCACAAGGTCAAGAGATCGAGACCATCTTGGTCAACATCGTGAAATCCTGTCTCTACTAAAAATACAAAAACTAGCTGGGCATGGTGGCGCACGCCTGTAGTCCCAGCTACACAGGAGGCTGAGGCAGGAGAACTGCTTGAACCCAGGAGGCGGAGGTTGCGTTGAGTCGAGATCACGCCATTGCACTCCAGCCTGGGTAACAAGAGCCAAACTCCATCTCAAAAAAAAAAATTTGTGAGAAATTTTCAACAAAAACTTTTTTGACAAATCATCTCTTGTATATAAATGCAAAGTTTTTCATTTTGAAAATTTCAAACCTTTTCATAGAACTCAGATTTGAGTCCTGCTGCATTTGTGAAGGGTAACAATGGGTTTTACATAAACATTGTATATGATTTTAAGAGGCAGTAGTGAACATGTGCTACACATTAATTCCTTCATTTTGAAAGATACAACAGAGTGGGAAAGTTCTATATCCACAGGTGCAGATACTAGAAAGACCACACTAAAGTATGTGATCTTTTCTCATAGGTGCGAGTGATTGTGTTCAGCTTTACAATGAGGTGAGGAAACATTTATGAGCCTCCTATGGCTCTCTTATTCATACACCACTGTGCTGAGTAACACAATTTTCCTACAACAATAAACTTCAACTTTTCAATTTGTCACGAGTGCAATGGCTCATGTAATTATAAAGTGAATATGGCAACAAAGTTGGGGCATATTGTTCTTCCAAAGTATCCTAGTTTGAAGAAATTTTATGTATCGTCATTTTATACACATTGGTCAGAGTCTAGTCTGATTAAGTAGATTTGGTTTTGGCTACCTATCTGTAGTTAATTCTGCATACTTTATTTTGGTTTGCAGGTATTTTTTGAAGACTTAAGTATTTGGTTTCTATTTCTTTGGATTTCCTGTCTCTAGATTCTATTAAGCTTATGTTGTTGAAATAATTAATTCAGGGCCACTTTATCTCTAGCTGCAATCCTGTCAAGTTCCAGCAGCTAAGTAAACTTGGACCAGGTCAGATTGGAGACACCTTATGACCAAGAAGATACTGTTCCTAAATATCTTTCATATGTGAAAGAACAGCCATTATTTTATCTCTTCAAAGTAATTTTCTTATTTAGTTCATGTGATTTTTTTACTTCTTTATATAAAATTGGAAGTTATATTCATAATATCATATAGTTGTAATATAAGGCTAAGGGGAGCACACATCAGAAGATGGAATAAGCAGGCAGAAACTTGGGTCTGAGTCTCACAGTCCTCCAGATGCAGTGAGTAGTTCTGGAGCTGTGCTTCTCAGAGAGGGTGGCAGCTGTCGGAGAGGGTGGGCCATCAGAATCGCCAGAAGAACTTTATTCTTTTCTGCATTCCCATCCCTGTAATTCTAATAATCTAGAGAAAGTGAAGATAGAAAAAGTAAGGTGAAGTCAGGAGTGAGCGCACAGGCACTGTCAGAGATTTAATTATTATCATGTGCGACATGACAATGTTTCAGTCAGTGACAGACTCCATATTCCGTAGTGCTCCCATAAGATGGTAATACCATATTTTTATCGAACCTTTTCTATGTTTAGATATGTCTGGATCTAGAAATACCACTGTGTTCCTGGTCACCTACAGTATTCAGTACAATCACATGCTGTACAGGTTTGTAGCCTATAAGCAGTAGGCTGTACCATATACCCTCAGTGTGTAGTAGCTCTACCACCTGGATCTGTGTAAGTCATTCTATGATGTTCCCACAACAAGATCGCCTTATGACGCACTTCTCAGAATGTATCACCATCATTAAATGACACGTCTGTAGTATGCAGTTTATAGTCTCCCACAAGATTAAGACAAAAACAGAAAAAAATCTCCCCCCATGGGTCCTCATAAAAAATGTAATTGTAAGCAGCATCTTCAGCATCCTTCCATATGTACAGCCATGAGGTTCAGAAGACTTCTTTTTTTAGGAAACATCTCAGCAATACCATAATGCCAAAGTACATTTCATTAAAACTATTTTCTAGGTGTCTCTAAATATTGCTGCCCAAGTACTCAGATATCTAACCTACTACTTAATATAGGGAATAAATTTTCAAGTATTTGGAAAGATTTAGGCAATACTCTCTAGATATTAGTTGTCTCAACCAAATTTTTTTGTGTATTAAGCAGCAATATGTTTAGGATCTACTCTTTTGACAGTTACCAGAATGTAGTTATTCAGTGTTCCTTTCAAGTATAGAGCCATATACTTTAAAAGTTAATTGAAAAAGGGAAAAAAATTAGCCAAGTGTGGTGGTGCATGCCTATGGTCCCAGCTACTTGGGTGGCTGAGGTGGGTGGGTCACTTGAGCCCAGCATGTTGAGGCTACAGTGAGCCAAGATCACACCACTGCCCTCCAGCCTGAGCCATTAGAGTGAGGCCTGTCTCCAAAAAAAAAAAAGGGGGAAAAAAAAGTCAATCTGCCCCTTCCCCTTTATTGTGGCCAAGGAACCACCTTTCATGGTCAGTGAGGCTGGTCCCAAGTCTTCAACTGATACAGCCAAAATGACTGACAGGACAGAGGCACAGGGTTTGACCAGCGTGGTTGATATATTTGGTAGTGGAGCTGGTCCTCAGGATCAGGCCGTGGGCATTTGGCAGGACCATGGATTCTGCTAGCATAGCTGGTGTGTTTGTCAGACTGGGACCAAGAAGCCAACCCAAATAGCCAACATTTTTGGCAGACAATGGCTGAAGACTTAGCTAGCATGAGTGGAAATAGCAGGCCAGGGCCAAGAAGGTAGCTAACATGGTTGAGAGATTGGTTACCTACCAGGATATCAAACAAATGCGTAAATTATTGGGGCTAATATATTGAGGATAATGTGTTTGTCATGATAGGAGGTAAGAGTAACAGATACAGAAAACCCTATCAGGTTGGATTGTTTTTAGAGGTATTGATATGAATTCATGGTTGTAAACAGATAAATAGATTGAGATTTCTGTGTGTGTGTGTGTGTGTATATATATATATATATATATATATATATATATATATATATACACATACATATGCATGTATGTATTTTCTAACCTTATTCTGCTGAAGTGACCTGAAAGTAGTGATACCCAGTAACAGAGAGCTCACTTAGTACCCAAATGTTGGTTTATTAGATGCCTTTTCTCACCAGAAGGAGAAATGACTGAGTCTAGGGCTATGTGTGGGAAAGCAGATGATAATCCCAGAAAGTAAGGAAGCATTCCAAGACTGGTGGGGATATATCAAAATAACATAGGGAAAATCTTGAGGAATTTGAGCATCAAAATAAGTAATGATAGTAACAGATTATAACAACACATTCCTATAATCCCAGCTACGTGGGAGGCTGAGGCAGGAGATTCGCTTGAACCCGGGAGGCGGAGGTTGTGGTAAGCCAAGATCGTGCCATTGTACTCCAGCCTGGGCAGCAAGAGTGAACTGTATCTCAAAAAACAAAAAAAAAAAAAGTCTCTAAACCTCATGGTTGTATATATGGAAAGATACCAAAGATGTCGCTTACAATTAGATTTTTTATGAGGACCATGGGGGAGAAATTTCTTTCAGATCTCAGGACTAGAAATAATCAATATTCTACTGAATAAAATAGAAATCTATGAGTCTGTGATGGTATAAAGAAATGAACAGTGAACACATAAATGGAGGAGAAAGGAAAACTCTACCCTGTACTTGAATGCCAGCATAATGTAGACGGAATTAAAGAATCTCCATTTGGCACCATTATAGTAGTAACTGATTTGGGCAAGTATCATCAATGATTGTGAAAACCACTGGGTACAGGTTTGCTAAGAACAGTCTATTTGCATAGACTGAAAATTTCTCTTCAAACACACAAAAATATATTTCAGTTAATTAGCACAAAATATTTATAATTTACATTAGAAAAATCTGACACACACCATCTAAACCAAGTGATTAAGGTTAGCATCTCCAATAATGGGACACATCAACATGTGCTTCTTGGTCATATGCACTGAGAACACAGGTGGTATTCTTGCCAAACAGTTATCACCTAATTTAACACTAAGAAACATTCACAGAGTGATACAGATAGAGACACAGATAAGGATACAGATATAGACAGATGTGAATACACATGTCTATTTATCAAGATAGAGAATTAATGAATGAATAGGCAGAAGACTTGAACAGACTCTCCAAATATACAAAGTAAGCACATTAATAAATGTTTATGCAAATGAAAGCCACAAAGAGATAGTACTACAGTATCACTAAAATAGCTAAAATTAACAAAACTGACAGTACCAAATGTTGGTGAGGAAGTGGAGCAACTGGAACTCTGATACGTTGTGATGAGAGTGTAAAATGACATAAGATTTTGGAAAACTGATAAGCAGTTTCCTATAGATGTACATCAGTCCTCTATTCCAGGAATTCCATTCTTACTCAAAAGAAATGAAAACATATGTCCACAAAAAGACTTGTATAAGAGTGTTCATAGCAGCTTTATTGGAAAAAGTCCAAAAGTGGAAACAACCCAAATGTCCATTAACAGAATAGGTATTTTAAAATGATTACGTATCATATGATGGAATACTACTCAGCAATAAAAAAGAATGAACTACTGATAACACATAACTGAATCTTCAAACACACTATGTTAAGCAAAAGAAGCCAAACAAAAAAATATGTACTAAAGGGATTATTCCATTTATATGACATTCAGGAACAGAATAAATTAATCTGTGGTGATAAAAATTAGAACAATGGTTACTTACAGAAATTGGCTGAAAGATGATAAAACAGAACCTTCTGGGGTTATGGAAATGTCTTATATTTTGACGGGGGAGATGGCCATATGGGTAGATATCAGAATTCATTAAATTGTACACTTATATTTAATTTAAAACAAAAAAAATCATACTCCACCTCCAGTCTCCTTTTGAACTGTTTGAAGTAGTACAACTGATAGATTCTGCTAAAAAGCTAAAAATGGAATTTTCCCCTAGAGTACAAATTCTTTTTTTTTCCCCACCATAAATGCCAGGCTCCCATCAGAGGCTGAACCACAGTAGAATGAACTTTCATCAGCCAGCCCTCTCTGTGGGTCATTGAGCTTTGGATTCCAGGTCCCTTTCCCAGCACTTAGTCCCATTTTTAATTTTCAGGAAGCATTGTTCCAAAACTTGGCTCAGACCTATCCTCTCCTTGGATTCCTTTCTCCATTTGTTTTCTCAGTTTTGCTCACTGGCTCTTTGACTGGCACCCCTCTTTTTTCAAGGTGTGGATTAAGGGTGTTAATGCTGGGGCAGTGTTAGGCACACAACCTAGAAGTCATCTCCCTCACTCAGGGACCACATCCATCATCAGTAGCACACATGACAGTTCATTCTTCCCTCCTGAACACGCCTGCACAGATGGGTGTTTCGCACAAGTAGCCAAATGAACATAGCTGTTGGGGGGCAGGGCCTGAGGGGCAGCAGGGAGAGAAAAGAAAGAAAGAAAAAAGAATGGCTCTTTGTGGGGTAGCAAACTTTGTTCTGGTTCCCAGCCTGAATGTTTCCGATCTGGTTTTCTTCTTTTTGTGATGTTTGAACTTGTTCCCTCAGCTAGAGAGACTCTTGTCCAAAAGCCTAAGGGCAGCATAGTGTGAGAGACTGTGGGAGGCAGGTCCATCAATCCAGCAAAAAGAATTGCAGAGCCATGAAGATAAATGTGTGTCTGTATTGGGACTGGGCTTGAGACTGGGGTGAGAGAGAGAGATGGAGAGAGAGGGAGAGAGAGAGAGAGACAGAGAGAGAGAGACAGAGAGGGAGGGAGTGTGTGTGTGTGTCTTAACAAACTGATGAGAAACACTGTAAAGTAGTTGTCTCCTCTCTGCCCTCACACAGCCTTTCTTCTTCCTGTGACAGCTGCCATTAACCTTTTAATGCAAAGACAAGGGTATCTTGCCAATTGGATGTTGAAATCTCTGGCAAGGAAAAGCTTCCTTTAAAAAAAGGCGGGGGCGGGGGGGAATATGGAGAAGAGCCGGGCAGATGCACCAAAGGTCATGGGAAGGCAGGGTACTAAGTTGGACCTTAGGATAAAAAATGGCTGCCTTCTGACAAAATCCTCTCAAATGAAGTTGGGGAAAGAAAGAGGAAATGGGGATGTGAGTATAAAGGAAATAAGGAACTCTTTTACATAGTTGAAATTACACAGATATTGAGTATTATTTGCAGTTCATTTCTGATGGATGTTGAGAACAGCCTCATGCAGTTTTGGTATATATGTGGGACCTTGTAGTACATGTAGAATATATCTTGTTTGTGCAGAAAGGGAAAGAGAAAATATTAGGAGACCTCTGTGGACCAAAATGTTTCGATACAAGTGTTCCAACCATTTCCTTCTACCACTCTTCTTAGAGAAGGGGAGTTCTGGTGTTTGCAGTTCGCCTATTAGGTCTTTCTGTCCACCTCTACGCTAGGGCGGCTCTTGGTCCTCGTTACCAGTACCTACCCCAGACTTACCAAGCCTAAATGAAACTGAGCATAAAAATGCCTGTTCTCAATTCAGCTCTCAGGTGCCTTCAGCTTTGCAGCAAAGAATGCAAAGCCTTTTTTTTTTTTTTTTTTTTTTTTTTTGAGACAGAGTGTCGCCCAGGCTGGAGTGCAGTGGTGTAATCTTGGCTCACTGCAACCTCTGCCTCCCAGCTTCAAGCAGTTCTCCTGCCTCAGCCTCCTAAGTAGCTTGGACTACAGGCACACACTACCATGCCCAGCTTATTATTTGTATTTTTAGTAGAGATGGGGTTTTACTGTGTTAGCCAGGATGGTCTCAACGTGATCCACCCACCTCGGCCTCCCAAAGTGCTGGGGTTACAGGTGTGAGCCACCGTGCATGGCCACAAAAGCCTTTTTAAATCTAATTTTTATTAGCTTGGCCTCACACTGGACTCTTTAGAGTTCTAAAATATGGAATATTTTATAAAATACAAAGCTCTGCGTTGATGGAGATCTTAGTGTCTTTAGCTGCCCTAATTGCTTTTTTCCTTTGTGTTGAACGTATTCCCATGAGAGAATAAAGTTTACCCTCCTGAGTCCCTGAGCTCCTGCAGGAACAATTTGCCATCCTGGAATTTTAATGAGTCTTGACAATTACTATAATCCAAGACACTGAACACGAGTCTGTCGTCAGCAATGTCATCTTCCAGAGAAAATGCTCCCCCAACTGAGCAGAGAAGAAAATAAGTCCTTGTGAATGCCAAGAAAACATGAACAAGACCTGCACAGGCACTGCAGACCCAAAGCCAGGGGAACTTGGACACTCTGGAAATTTAACTTTTCCGGTCCAGTCAGAGCATCTGAAATAGACTGCCCAGTTTTCTTCCAACTTTTAAATTCTTTACAAAAGGTTTGGTGGTGCCAATCTTACTGAGACAGCCTAGGAATATAAGCAACTTAAATTTCTTACAGAGTGTCTACAATGGTGCATGCCAGGGGCACTCAAAACACCTGAAGGATGTGAAGCTCCTGTAGGAACAGAAGCTATGTACAACAGTAATCTCTAGACAACCAGTGTACATTTGAACAAAGGAAAAGGTGTGGGGCCACACCCTTCTCCCAGTGGGGCATGACTGCCCAGTTGTAAAATCAGACGGGAACCCTGAACTATGAACCATCTCCAGTTGACAGACAGACACTGCTGCTGTTCTCCAGTTGACTCCCCTGTGCCCATGCCTGAAAGCCTCACTTCCCCCAGAGAGTCAAGGGCAGTGTTGCCACAGCCACTCTTCCCACCATACCACCAGTACCAAAAGTCCCAGCCCTCCACAGCAGCACTAGTCATTGTTACTATTACTCCCTGAGCCTTCTGGAGAGTCTCCTACATGCCTGGTGAGAATGTCCTGATGCTGGGGCCACTGCCACAGAGGTGGTGTTTTCTCCCAGACCCCCTTCTGGTGCCAAGTAGGAAAGATGGGACCAGGCTACATTCTGTTGCCACTGAGACAGGTGAAGATATATTCCTGATGTCTGGAGTTAGAACCCAGAAGGCACCTTGCAGTGTATAAACTGTTAGAAATGGTGGTTAGGTCCTATGGCACTGCACACCAACAATACTATAGGAGCTTGCTCAGGCTGCCGTAACAAAATGCCACAGACTTCGTGGCTTACACAACAGAAGTTGATTTTCTTATGGTTCTGGAGGCTGGAAGTTGAAGATCAAGGGGTTGGCAGGGTTGGTTTCTCCTGAGGCCCCTCTCCTTGCTATGCAGATGGCTGCCTGCTGACTGTGTCCTCACATGGTCTAAGCTTGCTTCCTGTGCACCCCAGTGTCTTTCTGTATCTCCAGATTTCCTCCTCTTAAGAGGATACTGGTTATACTGGATTAGGAACCACCCTAACTGCCTCATTTTAATTGAATCACTTCTTTAAAGGCCCTGTCTCCAAATGCGGTCACATCATTCTGAGGTTCTGGGGATTTAGGCTTCAGCCTATCAATTAGGGGAGGACACAGCTCAGCCCATAACAAACATTATGGGTAAAATAGGCTGATGGCAACAACTTTCAAACCTAACTACTACTGAGGTTATTGTTAAGGGTTTCAAATAACTGACTGCCAAACAAGCTCTGGAAACTGCATTTCAAATAAACTGCTGGGCTCTGCCTGTTAAAAGGTAGGGGGTCCTGGCGAATCTGTATGTCCACTAATTACTGAATACTCCCTTAGGGGCTATTCAGGGTCTGCTGGTTAATTCAGTAAAAAATGCTGTATGAAAGGCACTTAGTGACTGGCCCTTTCTAAAAGAGCTGTGTAATAGACATAAAGCCATAATATATGAAGTAGATGCTTGTTTAGCAAGTGAATGAAATCAAGAATTTTTCTGGAGATAAGATTATGGTATTCTTCTACACTGTATAAATGTTATCTTACTGCTTTGTTTACCTCTTTTTATACAAAAGACCACCTAGGCACAAAAGGAAGTGCCCCTACCTCTCATATGCTGAACTGGTGAAAGAGGGCCTTTAATTTTAACACTAAAGATAACAGATCTTGCTGTAAAACTGCAGTGATGCTTAATAGCCCTAAAGATCAGGTTCTGATTGATGGGATTTTTCATGGTGTTCTTGTTAAAGATAAATAGTCGTTTTTAATGTTATCAGACTGGAAAAATCTTACTCTTTTCTAATGTAAACTCTAAACCAAACTTCAGACACCACCATCTTATTGCCAACTTAACAGAAGAGTGTGATGGGATATTGGATAAGACTCCTGCCTGACTTTATCGCTCCTACCTGCATGCCTGTGATTTCATTAGTTCGATTCGTTCCTTTGGATTAGGCATCTCTGAGGCACTGCCTTTGTGAGTGCAAGTTTTCTAGGAAGGGCGGCATGTTGTCAGTTTCTCCTTAGCATGCCCAGTGTATCTAGGATGATACAAACAGAGACTGGGAAAAGGAAGGTTCAAAAAAAGGATGCAGCGGCCAGATTAAAAACCATCTTGATTTCTTCATTGTAGCCCAGGCCTGATGATTAAGCATCTTTATTCTTAGGATTCTCTGGCTTTAGGCTACCTGATACATCTAGAGCAGTGGTCCCCAACATTTTTGGTACCAGGGACTAGTTTCATGGAAGACAGTTTTTCCACAGACAGGGGAGTGGCGGGGAGGGGATGGTTTCAGGATGATATAAGTGCATTACATTTATTGTACACTTTATTTCTATTATTATTACATTGTAATTTATAATGAAATAATTACACCCTTCACAATAATGTAGAATCAGTGGGAGCTCTGAGCTTGTTTTCCTGCAACTTGACAGTCCCATTTGGGGATGATGGGAGATGGTGATAGATATCAGGCATTAGATTCTCATAAGCAGCGTGCAACCTAGATCCCTCACATGCGGGGTTCACTAGGGTTTGCACTCCTGTGAGAATCTAATGCCGAGGCTGATCTGACAAGAGGCCGAACTCAGGCGGAAATGCACGCAGTCAAGAGCGGCTCTAAATACAGATGAAATTTCACTCCCTGGCTTGCCCTCACCTCCTGCTGTGTGGCCCATTTCCTAACAGGGCCTGGACCAGTACACGGGCCACGTACCAGGAGTTGGGGACTCACGATCTAGTATATGAGAAATCACATCAACCTTTTACAAGGATTGAGCCTAAATTTGAATCAAAAACTACTTACTTCTTAAAGTAAGTTGGCCACAGATAGATGTCAGAATACAAATAGTAAGAAGGTAGGACTCATGGAAAAGATGGAGTAATGAGTTTTCTTAGCACTGTATGATACAACGCAGAAAAGCTGCAGGGGAAGCCTTCACAAAAGCAAAGAACTCCAACTAGAAATAACCTGCAGGGGCCAGGTGCGGTGGCTCATGCCTGTAATCGCAGCACTTTGGGAGGCAAGGCGGGTGGATTACTTGAGATGAGGAGTTCAAGGTCAGCCTAGCCAACATGGGGAAACCCTGTCTCTACTAAAAATACAAAAATTAGCTGGACATTATGGTGCACAACTGTAGTCCCAGCTACTCGGGAGGCTGAGGCAGGAGAATCGCTAGAACGGGAAGGCGGAGGTTGCAGTGAGCTGAGATCGTGCCACTGCACTCCAGTCTGGGCAACAGAGCAAGACTCCATCTCAAAAAACAAAAAGAAGAAAAAAACGGCCTGCAGGCTCTCAGTTGAGGAATCACTGTTCTACTGTTATTTTATAAGGCAAACCAGGGATGAGCTATATTTAGTCACAGATTATTAAATGTGGAAAGAATTTAGAGATCATCTAATCTCCGCCTTTCTTAATACACATAACAAAGCTGAGGCTAGAGAGTACGCTGAGGCTCAAGACAGTAAAGCTAAGTGCCAGAGTTAGGACTAGACATTTCTTCCGCTTCAGACCTTTTCTCACTACTTCCCCATGCAGCCTTGGGAAGAAAGTCCTCAAAGCCTGTTGGAAGCATCTCTGGCTGTAACTGTTCTCCTTCATGAAGGTTAACTCCTCTGCAGGATGCCACAGGGACATTTGCCTTCTAGCTCAAGCAGAATATTTCATTAAACCGTGACAGCAGAGAGACATGTCTGTCTGTGCTAGGTGTTGTGCGCTAACCAAGCACTATGGATTTCTTGGGGGGAGAAAAAGGAAGAGTAGATAACTAAGAATATCTTATTAAGAATCTCCTGCAGGCTGTGACTACGTGCAGCTCTCTTGCTCCCTGTCCTGCTGGTGGACGCCATGAGCCCAGCTCTTGAGCACTCTGTGGTGCGGCACCATGCAGCCCGCAGGCAGCTGTGGTAAAGTGCCACACATGGGAGTAGCTGGGACACCTGTTGAGTGGGATCAGCCTCCACGGGCTATGTGCAGTGGGGCGATTCAATGCCTCTGGGCTCTGGAGCTCCCTCTCTCTCTTGGCTCCTTTGAGGGGTGGGCCCACCGCCCTCTCCAGCTGTTTCCTTGGGAAGAGAAGCAAAGAAGGAAGACCTAGCGATCCTTCCAGAGCGCTTGCTGTGGTATGAGCTTTGCCCTCCCTCCGTGTGAAAATAAAGCTGTGTGAAGCCACATGGGGCCTGGAGTGCCATGGCTTCACCCACACTTTCTGGGGAAACTACACTCACAAGTGTGGTGAGCCTTAAGCATGTGGTGAGCCTTAAGCATTCGTTGAACCAGACGGGACTGGAAATTTCCCAGAGTCCCTCATTCTCACCCTTCTTCACCTAAGTAAACACTCACAGCAGAATTCTCTGAGCTTTAGGGGGCTGTGGGAATATTTTTCTTTCAACCCCAACCTTCCCCAAGAGCTTTCAAATCACATCACATACTTTCTTCCCTTTAGCAATCCAAAATTAGTAACATGCAACTGCAGACCCTACCCCGCCCCCGCCCCTGCCTCCTCAGCGTCAGCCAAATCAGACACAACTTGCCATATCATTGTGGTGTGCCATGAACTGGGCAGGCATGCCCAGGGGTCACTCAGAGCAACCCACTGGACCCCAAAGCTCTGGCAGTCATGGAACCCTTTCCATGGCCCTTGTGAGTTACTGGGCCAGGAGTTGATATCACATTAAAGGGTCATTTCATCATCTCACCAGGGAGTCAGGAGATACCACTCAGGGAATGTATCGGGTTTATACTAAAAAAAGAGAATCCGGCAAGATCCATAGCTCTCTGTGGGAGCCTTTCCAGTCTCTCCCTTACACACTGGCCCTGGAATCAGATACCATGCACTGGAAATAGCAGAGTGCTGTCCTGGACATAGAGGGTGCATTGAGCACGTGCCACGGTGGCTGTGGGGGAAACTTCCTTCTCTTTTCCTGCCTGGCCAGAGAGATTGGCTGGACGTGGATCAGGCTTTGTGCTGGTTTAGCACTTAAGTCTCAACTGCAACAAAGCCTTGTTCTTACCGCCCTGACAGTTTCAGCATTAGATTTCTTATTAGTTGTTTGGGTTTGGGGTTTTTTTTTTTCTTCATCTTCTCCCTTTTGACACTTTTCATTTCTGAGAGCCAAACCAAATACACTAGGCTGACTGGCTAACCTGGCTGTGTCTGCAATTCCCAGAGCCCTGCTGCTGTTCTGATGGGTCCCTTCGGCAAGGAAGGAAAGTTTTCTCCATTTTTATGATGACGGGCCCTTAAGATGAATGTCTCTGTTCACTTCAGTTAATAGATTTGTAAGAAATAATGTGAGATATTACCAAATCACCTTAGACAACTGGATTAAAATTCTGCCTAGCTGGGAAATCTGGTTCTTTGTTTAGAATACCCCATACTTTCTCAAGCCTATATCAGCAAATCTTTGGCCTGATAACCTTCTAGAGTCCACCCATCCATCCATCTCTTGCTTCAGGACTGTATTTCATCCAAGCATTCCACACAGAAGGGTAACTGGCTTGTTCTTTGAGTGGGATACCACGTCACAGTTTCTTTGGTGTCCCAGGGACATTTCTACACAAGACGTGGTTCCCTGTTTTCTTAGTGTTAAGAGGCCCATCAGAACAATGTAAATTTCCTGTTGAGTTTTATTTTATTTCCATTTTTGTCTTTTACACTCAGATTTTCTGTTTTCTAGCCAAACCCTCTATTCCCCTCCCTTCCCAACTTGCTCAGAGAAGGTATAATACCCACATCAAGATAAAACCTGCTGAGCATGGTGGCACACACTCGTAGTCCCAGCTGCTCAGGAAGCTGAGGCAGGAGGATCACTTAAGACCAAGAGTTCGAGACTCACCTGAGCAACATAGCAAGACCATTTCTCTAAAAAAATTTTTTTGAAAATTAGAAATACATAACTTTTCAGGAGAGAGGATAATCTGGAAAGTTGCTGTAGGTACTGTATATCAGATAGAAAAAAATGAGATTATCTCAGCTAGGGAAGAATGCTTTAGGCAGGAAGACAGCCAGAGTTTTATTTTTTTTTTCGAATAACCTGCCAAAATGCATTTTTACACTTTATGCTCAGAATCTCAATTTTTACAATTTCCTGTAGTCTCTGCAATTGTATTCAAACAACCCATGTTTTCAGCTCCATTTGCTTCTTTAAAAAAATTTTTTTTTATTGCATTTCAGGTTTTGGGGTACATGTGAAGAACATGCAAGATAGTTGCATAGGTACACACGTGGCAGTGTGATTTGCTGCCTTCCTCCGCTTCACCTGTATCTGGCATTTCTCCCCATGCTATCTCTCCCCAACTCCCCACCACCCGCTGTCCCTCCCCTATTCCCCTCAACAGACCCCAGTGTGTAGTGCTCTCTTTCCTGTGTCCATGTGTTCTCATTGTTCAACACCCGCCTATGAGTGAGAACATGTGGTATTTCATTTTCTGTTCTTGTGTCAGTTTGCTGAGAATGATGTTCTCCAGGTTCATCCATGTCCCTACAAAGGACACAAACTCATCGTTTTTGATTGCTGCATAATATTCCATGGTGTATATGTTTTTGATTGCTGCATAATATTCCATGGTGTATATGTGCCACACCTGTCCAGTCTATCGTCAATGGGCATTTGGGTTGGTTCCAGGTCTTTGCTATTGTAAACAGTGCTACAGTGAACACTCGTGTGCATGTGTCCTTATAGAATGATTTATAATCCTCTGGATATATACCCAGTAATGGAATTGCCGGGTCAAATGGAATTTCTGTTTCTAGGTCCTTCAGGAATGGCCACACTGTCTTCCACAATGGTTGAACTAATTTACACTCCCACCAAGAGTGTAAAAGTGTTTCTATTTCTCCACATCCTCTCCAGCATCTGTTGTCTCCAGATTTTTTAATGATCACCATTCTAACTGGTGCGAGATGGTATCTCAATGTAGTTTTGATTTGCATTTCTCTGATGACCAGTGATGATGAGCATTTTTTCATACGGTTGTTGGCCTCATGTATGTCTTCTTTTGTAAAGTGTCTGTTCATATCCTTTCCCCACTTTTGAATGGGCTTGTTTTTTTCTTGTAAATCTGTTTTAGTTCTTTGTAAATTCTGGATATCAGCCCTTTGTCAGATGGGTAAACTGCAAAAATTTTTTCCCATTCTGTTGGTTGCTGATTCACTCTGATGACTGTTTCTTTTGCTGTGCAGAAGCTGTGGAGTTTGATTAGGTCCCATTTTTCTATTTTGGCTTTTGTGGCCAATGCTTTTGGTGTTTTGGTCATGACGTCCTTGCCTACTCCTATGTCCTGAATGGTTTTACCTAGATTTTCTTTAGGGTTTTTATGGTGCCAGGTCTTATGTTTAAGTCTTTAATCCATCTGGAGTTAATTTTAGTGGAAGGTGTCAGGAAGGGGTCCAGTTTCTGCTTTCTGCACATAGCTAGCCAGTTTTCCCAACTCCATTTATTAAACAAGGAATCCTTTCCCCATTGCTTGTTTTTGTCAGGTTTGTCAAAGATCAGGTGGTTGTAGATATGTTGTGTTGCCTCCGAGGCCTCTGTTCTGTTCCATTGGTCTATATCTCTGTTTTGGTACCTGTACCATGCTGTTTTGATTACTGTAGCCTTGTAGTTTAGTTTGAAGTCCAGTAGTGTGATGCCTCCTGCTGTGTTCTTTTTTGCTTAGAATTGACTTGGCTATGTGGGCTCTCTTTTTGTTCCATATAAAGTTTAAGGTGTTTTTTTCCAGTTCTGTGAAGGTCATTGGTAGCTTGATGGGGATAGCATTGAATCTATAAATTACTTTGGGCAGTATGGCCATTTTCATAGTACTGATTCTTCCTAACCATGAACATGGAATGTTTCTCCATCTGTTTGTGTCCTCTCTTATTTTGTTGAGCAGCGGTTTGTAGTTCTCCTTGAAGAGGTCCTTTACAATCCTTGTTAGTTGCATTCCTAGGTATTTTATTCTCTTTGTAGCAATTATGAATGGTAGTTCATTCTTGATTTGGCTCTCTTTAAGTCTGTTATTGGTGTATAGGAATGCTTGTGCTTTTTGCACATTGATTTTGTATCCTGAGACTTTGCTGAAGTTGCTTATCAGTTTCAGGAGATTTTGGGCTGAGATGATGGGATCTTCTAGATATACAATCATATCGTCTGCAAATAGAGACAATTTGGCTTCCTCCATTCCTATTTGAATGCCCTTTATTTCTTTTTCTTGCCTGATTGCTCTGGCTAGAACTTCCAGTACTATGTTGAATAGGAGTGGTGAGAGAGGGCATCCTTGTCTAGTGCCAGATTTCAAAGGGAATGCTTCCAGTTTTTGCCCATTCAGTATGATATTGGCTGTTGGTTTGTCATAAATAGCTTTTATTATTTTGAGATACGTTCCATCAATACCTGGTTTATTGAGGGTTTTTAGCATAAAGGGCTGTTGAATTTTGTCAAAGGCCTTCTCTGCATCAGTTGAGATAATCATGTGGTTTTTGTCTTTGGTTCTGTTTATGTGGTGAATTACATTTATAGTCTTGCGTTTGTTGAACCAGCCTTGCATCCCTGGGATGAATCCTACTTGATTATGGTGGATAAGCTTTTTGATGTGCTGTTGCCATTGGCTTGCCAGTATTTTATTGAAGATTTTTGCATCTTTGTTCATCATGGATATTGGCCTGACAGCCAGAATTTTAGAAGTGTCTAGACATACGTACGTTAGAAATTAAGACATGACTATGTTGGTGACATCTGCAAGTACAAAATATAATCATCAGAAAGCAAACATTTTTGCTGGTTTATGTCCAGATAATGGTTTAAAACTGAATTGTTGCATCTATTGTACTGCATGATTCCAGCTCCTGCTAATCTCATGTATGAGGAGATTAATTTGGAATGACAGGTGTTAGCAATATGTTTATCTTTGTCCTATAGATTGCCACTGACCCCAATTCGTTTATCCACCTTTGCTTGGGTTACTTGGCCTCTCAGTTGTTGACTTTCACAAAATAATGGTTGACTCTAACCTTCCAAAGAATAATAAGCAACTGTGAGTGATGTGACAGCTCAAAGAGATCTGATAGCTAGCAACACCAGATTCCTTGTAAAGCTTTCCTCTGAGGCAGGAAGACTTCCTTTTTCTCCATGGAGAGCTTGTACACCTGGATGCAGTACAGCCTGATCCTCTAACCATGCCAGGTTTGATAGATACATATTATGTTCTCCTACAACAGATAGATCTATCAGTCCAACCTGTGTAACCAGCCCTGTACCTCTTGAGATCTCAGCTGTCTTACTTGTAATGTTAGAGAATGGAACTGGTACTTCTTGTAGCTCACTTCTGGGCTGATGAGTCTAAATTTAAAAATTGGCCTGTTTTGGGTGTAGCATTTGTCTGCTTGTTCCATTGTTGGGTATTTGCCTGAGCTGCAGATGGAGGACAGGGACAGGGTGGAAAAGTAAATGATGAGCTATGTTTTTTATAGAATTCACTAGAAATCTTAATGGTTTTATTTATTTTTGAGCTGGGGACTATCAGTGTCAGCTGCAGAGTTTTCAGTGCCATACCTGGGAAACAGGCTCTTGATTTGTTTGTGGGTTTCTTTTGATTTATTTTTTTAAGACGGGGTTTCACCTTCATGGCCAGGCTGGTCTTGAACTCCTGACCTCAGGTGATCCACCCACCTTGGCCTCCCAAAGTGCTAGGATTACAGGCATGAGCCACTGTGCCCTACATGTTTTGTTTCTAACCCTTAAAAATGAGTGGTAGAAATATATGATGACCTAACATTAAAAAATCTAGACCAAGCTATAGACATGGCTTATGTCTATAATCTCAGCACTTCGGGAGGCTGAGGTGGGAGGATTGCTTGAGTCCAGAGTTAGAGATGAGTCTGGGCAACATACTGAGACCGCCTCTCTACAAAAAATTTTAAAATTAGTGGGGTATGGTGGCCTGTGCCTGTAATCCCAGCTACTTGGGAGGCTGAGGTGGGAGAGTCAGTTGAGCCCTGGAAGTAGAGATGCAGTGAGCCATGATCACAGCACTGCACTCCAGCCTGGGCAACAGAGTGTGACCCTATCTCAAAAAAGAAAAGAGACAAAGGAAGGGAGAGAGAAAGGAGAGGAAAGGAAAGAGGGAGGAAGGAAGGATGATAAATCTAGCTACCCTAAGGCATATGGCTAGCATTCACTCAATAAATATTTAATGAACACTTACTACATGCCAGGCATAACGTGTTGTTGATAATACTAGAAAGTAATTACATACTTGAGATTCCCTCCCATCCAGGGAATCCCATCTTCTATCATGAGGGAAGGAAAGGAGGAAGTCCCTTTATATCATCACTTGAATCTGGAGGAGATTACTATAAACTATCAAACTCTTCAGCAGTGGAATTTTGACTTTGGATAGACAGACCTGAATGAAGCCAAACTCTTGTTTTTATTATGCCATTTGTTCAAGGTTAGTCATGGGAGAGCAGTAACATCTTACTTACTTTTGATTGAAGCAACAGCCTTTCCTTCCTGTAAAAACAAATTCATACATTGCCTGGCAAAGGAGTCCATCACAAAGTAAAGAGGGGAGCAGGGTGTGGTGGTGCGTACCCGTAGTCCCAACTACTCGGGGGTCTAAGGCAGGAAGCCTTAGAGTTTGAGCCCAGGGGTTCCAGGCTGCAGGAGGCAGTGGTCTTTCCACTGCACTGCAGTCTGCGGGGGGAGAGTGAGGCCCTATCTCAAAAAACAAAAAGGACAGGGAGGGAGAAGAAGCCCCCATAACAACCTCACAATCATTACCACTTCCAGCCCACCTGCACAGTCTGCTGCAAGTGCAGACTGGAAACAGTAAGGAACAGAGGACTTTGGAGTTAACTTTACTCTATGGGAAATAACCATAGGATAAATTCCTCAGGAACAATTTTAGTTTTCCCTGGTACTAAAGGGATTCTGTAGAGTAAAAAGGTGACCAGATGCCTATAGAAAAATAGATGTCTGGGCAAAAAGTACTTAGGGTTAGAGAGATTACAGATCCCTCTAACCATGTAAGTTTTATTTCTTATTCAATAGATGCTCTTATGGCAAAATATATTTCCACTTATTCCAGTTGTGTAAAATTCCAAACTAGGAAGTAATTTTGTCTCTTCATATCTCCTAAGAATCCTGTGGATTCATATTAGGGGCTTGTGGGCCAGACCTAGTCAGGTCGGGCACCATTTCCACTTGACCTGTCAGCTCCAAAAGGCTCCGACAATCATGCCAGGTTATAGCTCAGACCTCACGGCCTACACATCCTGGGACTTAGCTGTTAGAACCTCAGGTTTAGATTCTTGTCTGCTTACACCAAACTAGGCATTTCTGAATAATTTCCTGCCCTCCACCAAACCATCTGCAGAAATGAATTAATCTGAGTCACTGCCAGCCACAACGGAATTCATTCGGTGACCCCTCTTGTAACTGTCCCTTCTTTATACCCATCAGTACATCCTCCCTTCCACCTCATGCTTTGTGACTGTGAATAGAGTTGTTTACCTTGAAATCAGGCCAAGTCTACAGAGCTCTTAACCGTTTTGGTTTTTTTTTTTCCTCTTTTATGAATTTATTTCACGGAGTTCTAGTAGCTCTCTCTAACATCTTTACTGGAGAGAAAATATTGTGCCTGTTCTAAAATCATGACTTGTGCTGAGCAGTAAATATTTGGGGCAATCTCCCTGAATCAAGCAGCTCACCCCTGAACTCTGCTTCTCTTTCTCCATTCAGCCCCCTTGCATTCCTTATTCTTTAGACTGTCAGCTTGTTCTCTGGCAGTTATCCTAACACTGAAAGAGGGAAAGGGGCTTGAGCCGGTTCCCTACAACCAGCCATAGCCATGCTTTTGTCCGGCATGTGCTTGTTCTGAAGTGTTCCTGTTCCTCAGCGCTTCCTCTGTCTGTTTCCTCCCTGCAGTGGTAGACGCTCCGGCATTCTCCCCTTCCCTCTGCTGCATGCACTTCCAGCGTGTATTGCTTTGAGCATTCGGATTGAGTTGCTGTTGCATTTGTGATTCTTGGCTCAAGTCCCTCTAGAAATCATATTACTACTCTGAGTTCAAGGAGGGCTGGAACAGCTACTAAGAACAGAATTCATCTTAATAACATTTAACACACAAAAGCCAGAAAATTTCTGCCAGAGGCCACCTTTGTATCCTATACTTGTCCCATATTCCATTTCTTAAGAACTTTAAACAGAGTGGGACACTGTACTCTGCCGTCTACCACAGGGCCGGTATCATCAGACTGTTTCGGTTTGGATGTGCTTCAAAGTTGATCTTAAAGAGCTCTTTAGAACATTATCAAGGCCTTCCCCAGAATTAGTATCTATTCCATTATTTTACTCACCGGTCATTTTCAAATTGTCTGCTATTTGCAGGCCTTTTGTTAGGTGACTTGGTATACAAAAAAGAATTTGCCAAAGAGCTTTCAGAACAGTTGAAGAATTAAACATATAACCAACTCTTGAAAGAGGGGGCAAAATGAATACTGTAGCAGTATACACTTCTAACTAGGGATGCCTTACAGAGAAAAGGGGCAACTGAGCTCAACAGTAAAGGATAAGAAAGAAGAAACGTGTAGGAAGCAAGATTGTCCACATTCTAGAATGAGCGAAAAGGAAAAGCAAAGACAAGGAACGGCAGGTCTGCACCGGGAGATGAAACTGGAGCAGTGGCTCCCAGCCATAAAGCTTAGTCTTTTATTTCGTAGGAAGAAAATCACTTAAGATATTCAAAGAGGAGGAAGAAACTGTTCCAGCCTATTTTAGAAAGATTATTCTGACACCAGGGTTGAAATGGTTATGAAGCTATTGTAATAAGCAAAAGATGCTGGGACATGAGAGCTTGAATTAGGACTGTGACAAGGGGATCAGAAATGAAAAAACTAGGTTAGGTGTGGTGGCTCATACCTCTAATTCCAACATCATGGGAGGCTGAAGTGCGAGGATTGCTTAAGGTCAGAAGTTCAAGAGCCTGGGCAACATAGTGAGACTTTGTCTCTTTATTTAAAAAACAAACAGGCCGAGCGCGGTGGCTCATGCCTATAATCCCAGCACTTTGGGAGGCTGAGGCGGGTGGATCACGAGGTCAAGAGATCGAGACCATCCTGGTCAACAAGGTGAAACCCCGTCTCTACTAAAAATACAAAAATTAGCTGGGCATGGTGGTGCGTGCCTGTAATCCCAGATACTCGGGAGGCTGAGGCAGGAGAATTGCTCGAACCCATGAGGCGGAGGTTGTGGTGAGCCGAGATCCTGCCATTGCACTCCAGTCTGGGTAACAACAGCAAAACTCAGTCTCAAAAAACAAACAAAAAAAAAAACCTTAGCCAGGTGTGGTGGCACTCTCCTGTAGTCCTAGCTACTCAAGAGGCTTGAGGTCAGAAGTTGGAGGTTACAGTGACCTATGATCACTTCCCTGCACTCTAGCCTGGGCAACAGAGCAAATCTCTTTCTCTTAAAAAGAAAAAAGAAAAAACTAAATTAGAAGTAGCATAATCTAGAAAGAGTATTAATAGGAAACTCAAGAAGTGGCCAATAAATATATATTTTAATGTTTTACCCCAGTTTTTGGCTTTACTACAGATGGGAAGAACTTCAAATGAAAACAGTGCTGTCATACTGGGGAGGTTGGGACTGGTGGATATGTCTGAGTCCCCAGTATGTTGAGAGAGTGGGAAAATGCACACCCTTATTTCTTGCTTATAGGCTGAATATTAGTACAGCTATTCTACAATGGTCTGGTTACTTATCAAAAGCTTTACACAGGTTTATGCCCTTTGACTCAGGAATTTTAAGTAAAAAATCATAAACATGCAAAGATTTATGTATGGGAAAATATAATACATTAATATTTATAGTAATGAAAACTTGAGAACAAGCTAAATGTCTAATGGAGTTAGTTAAATAAATTACAATATATTAATAAAATGGATTACAATGCAGCCCATTATAAATAATTTTAAAAGACTATTTTATCACATGAAAAACTGTTTAATTCTTAGGTGAAAAGAACAGTTCATTAAATAATATGAACAGTATGATTTGATGTGTAAGGGAACATTCACCAAGAGATGTTTATCAGGCACTGGAAAGATGAGAGTCTGAAACTCAGTAGAGAAAGAAACTAGAGTTACAATTGTGTTGACCCGCCTTCATAATGGCCACATGTAGATGGTGGACATAGAAGAGTTATTATGTTTGTTTTGTATACATGAGATATTTTCTGTGATAAAACATTTTTTAAAGAACAAATGCCTACCTCAAAAGAAATAAATTTGAAAGAAAGTGGATTAAATATGTGAATGCACTAAAGCACTTAGAATAATACTTGGCCCATAATAAATGCCCTGTAAGTTAATTGCTGTTATTATCATCACCCATTTTAAAGCTAAAGGTAAATAAGATTCCCTAAGCAGAGGATCTAAGAGGAAGAAGAGTGGACAATCTCCTTAGACCCCGGGAAACCTCTGCACATGTGAGACTGAGCAGAAAGAAGAGGAACAGCACCAGGAAAGGAAAGAAATGTTGGGGCAGGCAGAGGAGAATCAGAAACATGTGGGTGTTGGGGGCTTCTAGGACAGACAGCCTTGCAGGTGTTTTCAGAGTCAGATTGGATTGTACAGTCAGATCATCCTTGGTGGTTCTAGGTGGGTATTTTTTAATTTTCAAAATATAACTTTCATACAGAAAAGTACACAAATCGTAAGTATGTAGCTGAATTACATATTGATTTAGCATATTCTTAGAACAAGCAGTAGAATGTTCCCAGTGCCTCAGAAGCCCCTTGTCATCCTCCTTCCAGTCACTCCTCATCCTCCAAGGGTAACCTGACCTCAAATACCACAGATTAGTTGTGCCTGTTTTTAAACTTTCTATGCCTGGAATCGTACCATATAGACTCTAACTGTGTGTGGCTTCTGTCATTTCACATCATGCTTATGAACTGTTACCTGTTTTGTTATACGTATAGTTCATTCATTCTCATTGCTATATGATACTCCATTGTATGAATGTGCCACAAAATATTTATCATCTATTTATCATTCAATATGGACATTTGGGTTGTTCCCAGGTTTTAATACTGTTATCAGTGTCTTCAAGTGAATTTACATATACCTGCAAGTCCACTTGTTCAGCCTTGACATTCAACTTTAGTAGATACTGCCAGCTGTTTTTCTAAAGTCGTCGTGCCCATTTACACTCCCAGGAGTGGAGAGAGGTCAAGTAGTTATACATCCTTGTCAGCACTTGGTATTGTCTGTCTTTTTAAATTTTAGCCATTCTGGTGGATATTTAGTAGTATCTCCTTGTGATTTTAACTTGTATTTTCCTGATGACTAATGAGTTATGTCTTTTTATATGTCTGTTACCCTTTTATATGTCTGTTAGCCATTTCAGTATACTCTGGTGAAGTGGTCATTCAAGTATCTTACCTATTTTTTATTATTAACTGTTGTTGTTACTGCCTTATAGGAGTTCTTTATATATTGTGGATATGCATCTTCTAGGAGATATGTATTTTCTCCTGTCTGTGGACTGCCCTTTCACTCTCTTAATGGTGTCTTTAAGAGACAGAAATTCTTAATTTTAATGTAGATACAGTTTATCAATTTTTTATTTTTGTAATCATTGCTTTTTGTGTTCTGTTTAAGAAATCTTTACATTCCCTAAAGATGGTCTCTTATATGTTCTTGTAAATGCTTTATTGTTTTACCCTTCACATTTACATATGTATTCATCATGAATTGATTTTTGTGAATGGTGTGAGCTAGAAATCTAGATTTGTTTTTCATTTATAAGACTATCCTTTCCCCACTGCACAGTCAAGCGGCCATACATACGTAGGGTTTTTGTGTATTCTCTTTTTGTCCCATTGGTCTGTGTGTGTGTTCTCATGCCATTGTTACATATGTTCATCGCTGCTGCCTTGCAGTGACAGTCTTCTTCCAGAGAGGAACATTTGTACAACTTTGTTCTTGGAGGCTCTCTTGGCTTTTCTTGGCTCTCTGCATTTCCACTTACTCTTTGGAATCAGCTTGTCTATTAACATACACACCTGCCAGTTTTGATTTGGCTTGCATTGACTCTATAGATTCATTCAGGGAGAATTCACAGCTTTACAGAATTGAGGCTTCTAATCCTTGATCATGTTTATTCCTCCATTTAAGACATTTTTAATTTCTCCAAATATTTTATAGTTTCAATGTAGAGGCTTTTGTAATCTTTCAAGAAAGCATTTCAGTGAAATAGCAGAAACTAAATTTTTAGTTATTAGGAGAGAACTCAGAAATGCAGGTAACACATGTTGACTATTCTTTTGAGAAATTTGGTGATGGGAAGAGAAAAGTTGCTACTAGCTTGAGAGATGCAGATTCTGAACATCTTTTCAGGGCAGGCAGGATTCAGTGCCCTTAGAAGCCATAAAGAAAGACCAGAGGACGGGAGGCCTTGGAAACATAGAGTTCATTGAAAGGACAGAGACATGGAGAGTTAGCTCAAGAGTATGGGCAGGGAGCCCTGCTGGCCTGGATAAGCCAGATGGGGTCATTTTGAGGCAGGATGGCTCCAATACAGCATTACCTCAGACTCCCCGGGTGCTCACATAGTCAACAACATGGAGCCATTTTGAGCACTGCCTTTGCACTGAGTGCAGCAGCAAGACCTGTTTCCCTCATGGCTGTCCTCAGCCACACCTCCAAGCCCCTGAAATACTGAATTTGTTATTTTGACAGAGCATATTCCACATTTTCTCTATTGGAGGAACATACTCGTGCATCTGTCATTCCAACAGTCCTTTCCTCCAGAGTATCTTAGTTAATGTAAGGTTTGGTGGAAAGGGGGCATTTTTGCAAAATCTTGCAGTGCGCAGGAGGCTTGAGGAACATTTTGTAGTAGAAATTTTATATGTGGAGGAAACTAAGGTGCTGAGATATGAGGCTTCATGCTTAAGTTACAGACACGGCTGGCAGAATTCATGGAAACAAACTTGTTTTGCAGTTTAGTAAAAATTGTTTTACTCTGGAGGTGTTTTAGGTGTTTTGTTATTGCTTGGTTTTAGATACAAAGCTTTCAGCACATGCACAGAATGGCATCTGCATATCTAGGGAGGTGATTGGGTAGATTTTTGTGCTACCCATAATTATGGTGTTTTTAAGAAAGTAAACAAGAAGACAGTATATTTCACTGTCATACTTGCAGTGGTGGGATTACTTGCCAGTATTAGAAAATGGATAATGGAAAATCTCATTGGATTACTCCATCTTACATCTACTACCTTTGGATTTGTAGCCTTAACAAGGCAATAAAAGGAAGGGGAGAGAAGGAATCAATTCATTGTGACTAGAATGTAATGAGCACTTCCATTATATCACAATTCAATTTGTACTCTTTGGGAAATTCTTTTCTGGTTTTAAGCCTAAAGGGCCTTCCTTGAGGAGGAGGTGAGGAAGATAAGCAGGTGTGGGAGGGGGTGTGGGTAACAGACAAGTGGTAGAAGAGAGCAAGACTATCTCCAGTAAGATCTGTTACGGGAAGTTTCAGACACTAAAATACACCTTTCCCAACTTGTCAACAGAATCCATTGCATTCCAAAGCCATACAAAAACTGCCTTTTTTCATGCACATGCTGAAGAAATGCTAAGTCCTCCCTTACTCTGTGGGATACGTTGCAAGGCCCCCAGCAGATGCCTGAAACCATAAATGGTACTGAAGCCTACAGATACTGTTTTCTCCTAAACCCAGACACCCCAGATAAAGTTTATTTTATAAATTAGGTACAGTAAGGGATTAATATTAGGACAGTTGTAACAAAACTCAGAACACCATGCACTGTAAAACTTATGCATTATTTCTGGAATTTTCCATTTAATATTTTCAGATCACAGTTGACTGAGGGTAATTGAAACCATGGAAAGGGAAACAGTGGACAAGGGGGCGCTGCTGTATTTTACTATAATGAGGTTCTAATCCATTTCGGATTTTGTTTTCACACCTGTGCTGTGTAACACATCCATATAAGTTTTTAGTTTGGTTTCTTCACATCGCCTCTCTTTCCTGAGCAATCTGAAAGCTTTAACAACACATGCCTGTACTCCTTTGACTTCAGAATGACTAAAGCTTTACAACCAAAGTCAACAAAATAAAAATCGTCATTTTAAAAGTAATCACAGTTACACAAGAGAAGTTGATCTTTGAGATTCTTTCAAGCCAAGAAAGAATATAATGGATCAAGTGCCAATGAAATCTCTCTCTGCTCAGCTGTGCCCACATTTAATACTGCTTTCAGATAAAATTTGAACCATGTGTAATCCCTGGAGAACAGAGAAAGGCCTACCAGATGGAAAGCAACTCCAGCTAATGAAGGAGCACTTCCTTCTCTAAACTTTGCGATTCTGTGATTCCCCCTATTTTTAAACACCTTTTCCGAGGTATATCGTACATTATACCTTGGAAAAAGCATAGTGTGCCCCTGGTTTTTCTTCCTCCTTAATCTTATTCCACCGCTTCTAGTTATACTTCCTCCTTCAGTGCTAAATCACTCATCCCCCTTCTTGTTTACACCCTCCTGGCATTTGTAGGTAATAATCACATTTCCCTGCCCTTCATTTTTACTTACTTCAGGTCTACATGTTTAGTTTTTCTAATCCTGCCTCATAAAATGATTCTTTCAGCTTCTTAGTCGTGCTGCCATTTTTCTTTGAACTTACTCCAGTTTGTCTCCATTTTTCCGGTAATGAGGTGTCTGAAACGGAACACAGTGCCCTTAAGGTGTGGCCTTGTTGAAACTGTGTAATGGAATGGGGGTCTGCTGAGGAGTGGTGCCTGTCTGGCCAGCCCAGGGGCCATTTTTCTCTCTTGAAGAGCTAGAATTGCTTCCGTCAAGATCCAGTGATTCCTGTGCCCCAGAACTGCAGTGAGCAGCACAGTGCCTTTCCTCCTTTGTGCCTCAGCTCACACTATGTTTCCATTTGAAATGACCCTTTTCTGGCCTCTGCTGTCAAGAAAATACACACTCCCGCCCCCCCCGCCCACGAACCCCCATCTTCCTTTCTGTCCAAACTAAAGGCCACAAACATCTTTGTGGGCATTCACTACACAACATTTTGCATAGAGCACTCAGTCAATTTTGTATAGTTTCGTTTGTTTGTTTGTTTGTTTGTTTATTTATTTATTTAGCCGGAGTTTTGCTCTTGTCACCCTGGCTGGAGTGCAATGGTGTGATCTCAGCTCACTGCAACCTCCACCTCCCGAGTTAAAGCAATTATTCTGCCTCAGCCTCCCAAGTAGCTGGGATTACAGGCACCCACCACCACAACCAGCTAATTTTTGTATTTTTAGTAGAGACGAGGTTTCACCATGTTGGGCAGGCTGGTCTTGAACTCCTGACCTCAGGTGATTCATCTGCCTGGGCTTCTCAAAGTGCTGGGATTACAGGTGTGAGCCACCATGCCCGGCCAATTTCTTATAATTTTATTAAGATGTAATTCACTTACATATAATTCACCCATTGCAAGTGCATAATTTGGTAGATTTAGTGTGTTCTCAGAGTTATGCAGCCATCACCATAATCAATTTTCCAATATTTTTGTCATCCCAAAAAGAAGCCCCCCGCATTAGCAGTCAACGCCAATCACCCCATCCCGCTCTAGCCCCGAGCAGCTGCTAATTTTACTTCCCAACTCTGGATTTGGCTACTCTGGAATTTCATTAAGAATGGAATCAGGCTGGGCATGGTGGCTCACGCCTGTAATTCCAACACTTTGGGAGGCCAAGGTGGAGAGATCACTTGAGCCCAGGAGTTTGAGCCCAGCCAGGGCAACATGGCGAAACCCCATTTCTACAAAAATCAGCCAGGTGCGGTGGCATGCGCCTATAGTCCCAGCTACTTGGGAGGCTGTGGTGGGAGGATCACTTGAGTCTGGGAGGCGGAAGCTGCAGTGAGCTGAGATCCTGTCACTGCACTCTAGCCTGAGCAACAGAATGAGACCCTGTCTTGAAAATAAAAAAAGAATAGAATCATACAATATGTGGTCTTTTGAGACTGGCTTCTTTCATTTAGCATAATGTTTTTATATGCTTTACATAGTGTAGCTTTACATAATGTAACATGTGTCAGAACTTCATTCCTTATTTTTGGCCAGTCAGTTAATACTTTCTCAGTGGATATTTTATACACTTCACTTTTTCCCTGCTTAAGATCATAGAATATCAGAATTGTAACTTTACAAGTATATACAGTTTTTTTTTTTCTTTCTTTCCTTCCTTAGGAAACCATGTGTTAGTATATACAGTTTTTAAGGAAATTTATGTTATATATTTTTGTTTATATCCCTCATTGCAAAATTGATGTTGCTTATGCTATAAACAGAACAAAAGTATGTACAGTAAAATTGAAACTCCTTCCATCCACTGAGGTTTTCAAGTTTTTTTGTTTTTGAGACAGTCTCCCTCTGTCACCCAGGCTGGAGTACAGTGGCGCCATCTCAGCTCACTGCAACCTCTGCCTCAAGTGATTCTCCTGCCTCAGCCACACACCCCGCCCCCACCCCACCCCCAGCCAAGTAGCTAGGAATACAGGTGCTCACCACCACCACACCCAGCTGATTTTTTTTTTTTTTTTTTTTTGTAGAGACAGGGTTTCACTATGTTGGCCAGGCTGGTCTCAAACCCTTGACCTCAAGTGATTCACCCACCTCAGCATCCCAAAGTGCTGGGATTACAGGCGTGAGCCACTGTACCCAGCTGTGAAGCACTTTTAAATTGCAGAAAAATCCTGAAAAAAGGTTCTTAAACTAAATTGTATCCTTTAGTAACTTCATGATTATCTACTTAACATAACAGAAGTCCAATTAGAATAAAGAGTATTTCATGGGAAATAAATAAGCGATTTGTAGAGAGTGAAGAAGAGATACCTGGCTCAGAATAGAAACTAGAATTGTCTGGAATATTCCTGGGAAGGATCGAGATGGGACACTGAAGCAACACTGCCCCACAGCCTCTTCTGTAGCTTGGTTGATGTCAGTTCTACTGAGACTTGAGAGTTTGTAGCCTTTTCACTTAGCAGCATTTCTGGGTTTTCTATGCACTGTATTTACAAGGTACCCAGCCTCCTGGCTTTCCCTGTTGAAGAGATCCTTTTTCATGTGGCACAGCCAGAGCTTGAGATGTACCAAGACACTGTGGTCTAAATGTGGCCCCTCAGTGTCCTGGTCTTTTAGTCACCATTTAGGAGAAAGAAGATTGCTAGGTCTGTTCTTAACTCTTTGATATGTTTAAAATGTGCTGTGCTAATTCTTGGCTCAGAGCATCTAGATTCTTTTTTTTTTTTCCCCCTGTATTGTGCTGAGCATCTAGATTCTTGCAGTGGCATTAAAACTTGACTCTCAGTTTGCTTTGCCTTTTTTTGTTTATTTGTTTTAAGATGGAATCTCAGCTGGCTCGAACCTGTAATTTGAACATTTTGGGAGGCCGAGGCAGAAGGATCACTTGAGGCTATGATTTCAAGACCGGCCTGGGCAACATAGTTAGACCCCATCTCTAAAATACAAAAATTAGCCAGGCATGGTGGCACACACCTGTAATCCCAGCTACTTAAGAGGCTGCAGCAGGAGGTCGAGGCTACAGTGAGTCTGATCAAACCATTGCACTCCAACCGGGACAATAGAGGGAGACCCTGTCTCAAATAAATAGAGAAAGGGAGAGAGGGGAAAGGATGAAGGGAGGAGGGAGGAAAGAAAAGAAACAAGAAAGAAAGAAAAATGGGGTTTCACTGGGTTGCCCAGGCTGGACTCAAACGATCCTCTTACTCTCAGCCTCCCAAGTAGCTGGGATTATAGGCATGCACCACTGCACCCAGCTCTCATTTTGCTTTTCAATCTATATGCTGTTACTGGGTGATCTTACCCATTTAATAACAGAATACCTAACATTTGTCAAGCATTTTCTATGTGTTAGGCATTACACTGCACTTTGTATGACTATCTCATTAAATCCTTAAAGCAGCCCTCTAAGATAGGGCACAGTAGCTCATATCTGTAATCTCAGCACTTTGGGAGGCTGAGGCAGAGGCAGGAGGAACACTTGAACCCAGGAGTTCAAGACCAGCGTAGGCAACATAGACCCCCATCTCTCCAAAAAATTAAAATTTAAAACATTGGCCTGACGTTCTTATTGCCTTATTTTACAGAGGAGGAAACTGAGACTCAGAGAAGTCAAGGTCAGATAAAGTAATTGGCAGAACTGACGTTGAAACCCAGGCAGCCTAACTCCAGAGCCTATGTTCTTAACTATACTTTATATTCCATTTTTCATTTTCCTCCTTTCCTTCCTAAAACCTGCTCTGCCTCCTACATTTTCTTTCTTATTTGTCCAATATCCCCAGCTAGAATTGTCAGAAATGATTCTCCAATTCTCCCTCACATAAGTCGTCTTCCTTTCAGTCCTATGTGTCCTTTTCAAGTCACTGTCCCTCCCTTGGCTTCAGCCCTGCCTAAACCCCACCTGGGCGGGGAACAGGAACCGCCCTTGACGGACTCTTCCTTCTGCTCAGTCTATCTCTTACATCTTCCAAGTTGTCATCTAAGAAAGTGAAGATGCTCGTGTCACTGTACCACTTAAAAACCCGTGGACTCCTTTTTTTGTGGTTTTGGTTTTGGTTTGGTTTTTAAGCAGATCACACTGGAACTCTCTCACTTCACATGCTCAGTCAGGTCCTCAAGTGTGTCTTCAGCTCCATTTCCCATCATTCTCCACCCACTTCCCATGCCTTACACTGCTGCCATCCTGAGGCTTCCCTTTTCCTAAGACCTGGGCCAGCCCTGTCCTCGCTCCCTGCATCAGCCTTTGTTCTTCTGCTCTCAGCCTCTTCTGTCTTTGATCTCCCAGGTAGACTCTAGTTAGCTCTCAAGATCCAGACCCCATGCCCCTTTAGTAGCTTTTCCTCAGACTCCTCCAGGGTGAGACAGTCACTCTTAGGGCTGCCCCACACATGCTTAAGCCTCAGCTGTGGTCTCACTCTGCTGGGTGGTCGTTTATCTGTTTATGTCCTTGTCTCCAATGGGTCTTCAGGACAAGGACCAAATCCCTTCAACTTTTAGCACCCAGCACAGAGTAGCTCAATAAATGTTGGTTAAAATGCTTGAAGGAATGTGAAAGAGGTTGTTAAAAACAACAGGAAGTTAGAACTATACTTTCTTCTAAACAAAGGGATTATCTGTGTTTCTCAAAGTAATCTCTTTAGCTAAATCAGCAGGCCTCAGGTAGGATAGGCTAATGTACCGAATGAAAGTGATACATGCAAATGGAGACATCCTTTAATTATAAGTTCCTCTAGGGCAGGGGTCACTTGACAAGGTTAAGATCCCATCTGAGATCATAGCGCCCCTCTCTCCCACTCCCACCCGCATTCATGAGTCTGACCTGGTGGAAAGAACATTCTGTTTAAAGTGAGAGGCCAGGGCTGAAGTCACAGCTCTGCAAATGATCCGCTTTGGGCCTAGAGCCAGTGACTGACTTTTCAGGCTTCACTTTCATGAAGACACATTTGATATTGACTTTTACACTTTTCTTATGGTTAATTTTGATGCAGAGACACTTCACATAGAAAGTGCCTTTTTTGTCATGTATTGATGAACAATAATTCTTAGCTCAGTGCAAATAGGATTGTTGTATCTGAAACCCATCTTCCTTTTCCTTTCAGCTTCAGAATGAGTTAGAGAAAGGTGAGCGGGACAACGCGGAGCTGCAGGAGTTTGCCAACGCCATTCTTCAGCAGATAGCAGACCATTGCCCCGACATCCTAGAGCAAGTGGTCAACGCACTGGAAGAGTCCTCCTGACCCTGCTTTGTGCGGAAGCCTGAGGTGGTCAACCCAGGAGCCAAGAAAGGAGAACTACAAGGAACAGGCACCCGGAACCTTCTTGGCACCAAACACTACAAACTTCATCCCATCTTGCTCACTTGAAGAAGTGTGATTCCAGCACTGTTTCTACATCTGCCATCTTACTCTGCCTTTCTGCTTTGGATGTGGTCTCTACACTAATCTTCCTGATGTTCAGGATGGATAAAAGGTCAAGTCTCTCTGAAGAAGTGCCACCTGGTCGTCCGCAGTGGAGAACTCTGGGAGCTGGTGGCTCTGCCCTGACAGAGGGCCATGGAGCAGAGGAGCCTCTCACCACCTGTCCTCTAACATGAGAACAAACCAGGAATCTACTTGGAGTTCACTGGGCTGAGAGGATGCCTCCAGTGGACCAGAGAGCTGATTGTTCTAATATCACATTAGGTGCTTTCTCCTAAAAGGGTAAAAAACAATCTCAAAAAGAATATTAGAAAAAGAGAAAGGGGGAGGGAAGAGAAAATCGACTCTTCTTTTTACAGTGAGATGCTTTATACAAAGGAGCTCTGAGCAGGCCTCGCGATGGCTTGGGAGTGCTTGTCTGCCACAGTCTGAGTCTTCACCCAGCCCTGCCTGTCTGTCCCAGCCTTCCTCACTCTGTTCCTCAGCCAGTTAACAAGAAGATAGTGTGAACTGTTCTCCACCAGTCTCTCCTGTTTGAGACTGCTGACCTTATCATAGTGAGGTGTTAGATCAAATATCTCTAATTGCAGGAGAGCATATGAGGTTGAAAGAGAACCAGCCAGGGCAACATGGCGAGACCCTGTCTCTACAAAAAAACTAAAAACAGAACATACAAAGTTGACATCTGAGGCCCTGTTGTGCCCACCTGCAGCTGTGCCCCAGTAGCAGATGCCCTGATCATCTCCAGAAGGCTGCCTGCCTACCCCACACCCATGTCCCAAGTTCTGTGGCCCAGTGACCACTGATGTTTTGATCTGTCACTCATCCTGCTAGCTCTGCCCTTGACTCATCCTCTCATAACCTCAGCCTTGTGCATTGCCTGGAACCTTCTTCTGGCATAAATGAAGGTTTCTCGTTCTACACATTCCTTCCTTGATCATTTCATTCAGAGAATATTTATGAAATGCCTACTGTGTCCAAGTCACCCATCCTTGAAAAGGCCACTTTTCAGTGAGGGAGAGGTGTAGTGGAGTCTGTGAGACATACCTGCCTGAGCAGGAGCTCTAAGTAGCTTGCCCTTTCCTCTCCCTTTCTTAAGAAAAGGTATCTTTTCTAGAAAAGTTCCCTAATGGAATTCCTAAGTTTGGGGGCCTCAGTCACCCACTTGCCTATAGGATTCTATTTGATAATTCTGGATTTTTGCTGTTCGTTGTTGCCCTTAGAGAGACTCTGAGTATCTACTTGTGGGTGGCCATTTCCTACCACCTGCATGTACCTCATGGAACTCAGCCAGCTTCATGTTGCAAATCAGAAAGCGGACCCCAAGACTGCAAATCCAATGGAAGGTACTGGCGTTAAGGGCATCTTCCCAAGTATGGACAGTGGCAGTCATAAGTAATTAGGCACCAAGAAGTAGCCCACTTAGCCCGAATGTAGCCCTTTGACCACCTCTACCACCAGAACCCAGCAGACACATCTTCTGATAAGAATTGCTTGCTGGACTCTAAAATGTTTTTGTTTTGCATTTTCTCGTCACCTTCCCCACTTACTGAGAGAATTTAAACTCTCTAAAGTCAGCACAGCCCCATCAGTCCAAGAACTTCCCACCACCAGCCCTTGACTGTCTCATTAACTTATATGGTCAGCTCTCCAGCTCCCCTTATTCCCTGCTGTAAAACAATTCCTCTCCCTGTGAGAAACTGTGGAGCATTTCTTACTGAAGGTTTAAATGGACTCTGCTCATAAACCTCTAACTGAGATGCTTCCTGAGAGCAAGGCTGGTGAGAGAGGGGTGCAGGAGTTAGTAAGTGGTGGTCCTTTGTGGTCAATTACCTCAATTCTGTTTATTGCTGGGCCCCTAAATCACGTGGAAAGCTCCCAGTACTTCAAGGCAGGAGTATTAGAATCTCACTTTATCTACCATAATGTAAAGGAATGGGGTATGATAACAGCCATCACAGGCCACAGCAGAACCAAGAAAGCAGGTGAGGCAATGCCTAAAGTGGCCTGACCCTGGCCCTGGCCAGCTGTTCTCCCTCTGGTCTAGCAGCAAGGGCATCAAGCAGACATCCCAGATCCCACCCACGTGGCCTTTCTCATCAGGTACAGCACCTCCACTCTCACCTGCTGGGTGAGTGACTCTCTCTTCGTCTCAACATTCTCTATCACTTCCCCTCCAGAAAAACTTACAAAAGGAAGCCCTCTGTGACCGTGCTTCTGAGAAGAAAATTTCTGGGACAGATGTCATCTGTCTGGTCTCTATGAACAGCAAGGAATCTTCTTGGTCCCTCTTGGGCACTGGTCTGGCATCTCCAATGATCTGGAGCCTGGCTAAGAGTTCAATGATAAACATGGCCTGCCTTTACGCTGTAGGGCAAGTGGATGCAGTTTGTAGCATTCAGAGTATCTCACTGAGTCTAGAACATTCACTGAACCAATACTTACCAAATGTCCCACTCCCGTCTCACTAGGACTTGTCATTCCATGGCCCTCTCCTAGTAGTCATGGTTTCATAAGGTCACACACGTGCTTCTGACGTTACATAGCCTTGAAAACTCACTGTGGGTTGCCCTTACTACTCTTCCCCAGACTCATCCATTGGCAAGTCTAGTTGCCCTTTGCACCTAAAGATCTGTACCCCAAGTCAGTGTCACTGTAAAGAGGGCAAGAAGAAGAGTGGGTGTGATCCCAGAGGGGTTTTGTAACTGAAGAATTGAATCACTGATGAAGGGTCTCCATTGAGATTTGCAAGGACTTTGATACCATTTGAAATGGGAAAGATTTTGAATGGGCTTTAACCCATTCAAATATGGATGGGACTGGGCATAAGAAATATGGATGGGACCGGGCACAATGGCTCACACCTGTAATCCTAGCACTTTCGGAGGCTGAGGTGGGCACATCACCTGCGATCAGGAGTCAAGACCAGCCTGGTCAACATGGCAAAACCCCATCTTTACTAAATTAGCCAGGCTTGGTGGTGGACACCTGTAATCACAGCTACTTGGTAGGCAGGAGAATCACTTGAGCCTGGGAGGCAGAGGCTGCAGTGAGCCAAGATCACATCAGTGCACTCCAGCCTGGGTGACAGAGCAAGACTGAGCTTTTAGGGAGGCAGAGGCAGGAGGATAGCTTGAACCCAGGAGTTCAAGACCCGCCTGGGCAATATAGAAAGATCCCATTCTCCACAAAAAGGAAAAAAAAAGAAATGTAGATGGGAATCACCAAATTCATCTCAGCTCTAACCTTTTAACCTTTGTCCTTGCACTTTACAATCTAAAGAAGATCTGCGGATGGCTCTCCGCCCTCCTCATACTTGGGTTTTAGAAGTAACTTGTAAAGCAGACTACACCCAAGGCCGCCTCCAGTGTTGAGAGTGGCATTGTGATTTGCCATTTTTTGTCAGTTGAAGTCTGATTTTCCATGAGAAACTTGCAGGCTCACCCAGCCCCAAAGTGAGAGAAGAGGAAGGCAGAGTCATCACAGACACAGTCTTAGCCACCTGTTGAACTAATCCCTCCCCTATTGAGGGTCAGGGTTGTGAAGGAAACCATAATGTGTCACCCCAAAACACAAATGTTTCCAAACTGCCCATCCACTGGCATTTGGATTTGCTGCAGAGTCCCGTTCCTCCCGGAGCCATCCCGCCCTCCTGATGACCGCGTGACTTCGGTGTAGGCCCTGTGGCTACCCTCGGAGTCTTTGACGGAAGAGCCAAGTGGGAGACCTCGCTGCATGGAGTGCGACACCACAAGGCATTTCCCAAAGCCCAGGGGACCCTGTGTCAGCAAATACCAGTAACTTCACATCTGTTCCTGGCCTCATCCTCGCCTGCCTGGGTTCGGAACTGAGGGAAAAGGATGAGGAGACTGCAGTGCATGAAGCATCCTCTGTAGAGCAAGGCCAGCCCATCCATCACTGCCAGCCCTGGGCTTCTCAGGAAGGGACATGAACCACTCAAAGGAATGTCTTAAAAAGAATCTGGAGTTTCCCCCATGCAAATTAGGGAATAATTAGGCAAGAAAAGACATACATTACAGGGAAATCCTTCTGAACAAAATGGCTGTCTTTACTCTTTTTAAGCAAAAACTATCTCTGACTTTTTAGTGTCAAAACTGTAACCAACTGTCTCCTGATTTTTTCTAATGTGTTTGGCAAGTGCTGTGACCCTGTTGTAGGTTCTTCTCCTGACTCTTGGGGGAGAAGTGGTTTTAGGGCTTGATTTGGGGGAGCGGGTTTTTGTCCCATCCCACCTCCTCTCTTCTTTCTCTGCTTGTCGATATTGTCTGTGTGATTCAGAGAATTGGGACAGTTACATTGTGTCTATTATTGAGATTATTAAAAGATTAAAACGTAGTTGTAGAAATGAAAAATTAAAGAGCTGTGTTTTTAAAATGCAAACCAATATTTTGTTAATAAAGGAATTCAAGCTATGGGGCAGCCACATTCCCCTCCTCCTCCCAAGCTGGCATAGGTGGCCCCGGGCTGGCAGCTTAGGTAGTGACTGCTTGGGGGAGAAGACACCTGCTGAGCAAAGGGAACGAGAATTCGGGGCTCAGAGCCTCGCACTGTGCCAGGTTTTTCCTATACATGCTCAGGATCTCTGGGTAGAGGTTTCACAGTTTGTGACCCCATAACCACCCTCACCCCACGTGGGTCCTAGCTCAGTGTGCCTAATACTGCATGGTAACCTGGACTTGACCCTGAAGCCCCTGCCTGGCAGGCCACAGGACCTCTCCTGCCCACTTGGTGCTATCTCATCCAGTGACCCACCCAGCATAGGTGAGCACTGACCAGCCTGGAGCCTGCATTCCAGGTGGAATGAACTGTACTCCATGTCAGTTCCTTCTGGCTTCAGGCCCTCGATTATCTCCCTTTGAGCTTTTTCAGACCCCAGATCTCCTAGGCCCAGGCTCGCTCTCTTGGCCCCAGAGATGCCACTGTCGATAAAGGAAGTGAACCCTCCTGAAGCCAGAGATTCTCCCTGACCAGAGCAGGACCTCTGGGTCCAGCCCCTCTTTCCACACCACGCCAGTATTGCATCCATCTACTGCAGCCACACGTCCTGAGGGCAGCACCACCCACTCTGGCCTGCTGGCCCATTGCAGGACTGGCCCGGGCACTGCAGCATGTCCAGTGGGGCCTGTGGTTTGCTCCCCTATGCATCAGAAGAGAAGTGTTGCACTTTATGGAGGAGCTGAGGAGCACCGGGCCCGCCCCCTTGTAGCTTGAGTTCCTTTTGGTAACAGTAGCAGCCTCCATGGTGGTGTCTGTGATGCAAATGCACCCGCTGCCTTCAACTGTATGTGTGTGTTCCTGCTGGAGTTGTGTTACTGACAGGATAATGACATTACAAAAAAATCGTGTTATATTCAACTTTGCCTTGATAATTATTGTAAACACTTTGTTCATTTTTTCTTTTTTATTCACAAACTAAATCCACCAGGAATTATAAAGTTATTTAAAAACTGTGTGCTGTGTCCTTCTTTGAGTCTCACCCAGCTGATCATCTAGGCAAGATGTGTCCTCAAATGCTACAAAAGATGAATGAGGCCGTAGTTCCCAAGAGGCCAACTGCAGTGGTAGGCAACCGGAGAGCTGGGGGTCCCAGGGTTTAGGGTGGGTGTGGGAGTCACCACCCTAATGGGCATGGGGCCGCATCCCCCCGCCTGTTGTGACCTCAGAAGAGTGAGCCTCCTTTCCCTTCCCGCCTGATCTCCAGGTTTGCATCTTTCAATTCCCAGTTCCCTTTTTCCTGCTTTACATCCGCAGCCCCAGGCCAGGTTTTCCATGTCATATCTCACTCGTCCAGAGCTTAGAGTAGGTGCCCGGCGTGGAGGGATGGGGTTGCTCTCATGCCAAGATAGAAGAGCTGTGAGGACGGTCCACTGAGGGAGGGCTTTGCCCAGAACTGGGACTCAAGCTTCAGTGGGGCGTGCTCTGATGCACTGACTCGGTCGTGCAGGCCGTGTCAACAGAAAGTGTGAGTCCGAGAGTAAAAGGAGCCAAGAAACCCTGTGCTTGGACACGGCTGTCATTTCCAGCTTTGGTGTTTGTCTTGGGCCTTATGCTCAATAAGAAATTATTCTGGGAATTTTTTTTTTTTTTTTTTTTTTGAGGCAGTCTCGCTCTGTCACCAGAGTGGAGTGCAGTGGTGTGATCTGGGCTCACTGCAACCTCCACCTCAGTTCAAGAGATTCTTCTGCCTCAGCCTCCCCAGTAGCTGGGATTACAGGCATGTGCCACCACGCCCAGCTAATATTTTGTATTTTTAGTAGAGAAAAGAGTTTCACCATGTTGGCCAGGATGGTCTCGATCTCCCGACCTCATGATCCACCCTCCTTGGCCTCCCAAAGTTCCAGGATTACAGGCATGAGCCACTGCTCTGGGCCCGGGAATATCTTTTATGAGAATTACTTTTTTGCTTAGCCTCACTTCTTTGTCTACCCCAGAAAGGAATCATGTCAACTTCCTGCATTCCTTCCCTGTCCCATGTAAATTCTGTCGTGCACTGGGTGTTGGCACTTGGGAATTTTAACAGGCGAGTCCACATTCATTCCTGGTCAGCCTTCCCAGTGTCAGGGTCCCACCCTGGCCTCCCTCTCTGCAGCCAGAGCAGCTGTTGGGAAGCTCTGCCAGGGGAGGAGTGCCCAGGAGACAGGGCCGCAGGGCTGAGGTTGCTTGTACTTTCATCATATGAAGCAGGAACAATTTTACTAGCAAACCATGTATTATTCTGCACAATATAAAATCACAGCCACAAGCAGATGTGTCCACTGAAAACTGTCAGATTACACTGTAAGCTGTTTGCAGGGTTTTCCATTCATCTTTTTTTACTATTTATTCACCCTGCGTTCTACCAGCAGTGAGTTGCCAGCAAGTGGATGCAAAGACAATACATTTAAGGAGAATGTGACAGCGTTAAGAATTCCATCCATTAATTTTTTTTTTCTGAATTGAGGAAAGGTTACTAATACTTGTTTGTTTGTTTGTTTGTTTGAGTGGAGTATCTCAGACTGGCTCGAAAATTATTAAGAACTAGTTAGGGACTGGGTGCTGTGGTGGAAACTTTTTTTTTTTTTTTTTGAGACAGAGTCTTGCTCTGTCACCAGGCTGGAGTGCAGTGGTGCTATCTCAGCTCACTGCAACCTCTACCTCCCGGGTTCAACTGATTCCCCTGCCTCAGCCTCCCTAGTAGCTGGGACTACAGGTGTGTGCCACTACGCCCGGCCAAGTTTTTGTATTTTAGTAGAAACGAGATTTCACCATGTTGGCCAGGATGGTCTCCATCTGATCTTGCGATCCACCCGCCTCAGCCTCCCAAAGTGCTGGGATTACAGGCGTGAGCCACTGTGCCCAACCAAGTGGAAACCTTTAATCCCAACACTTTGGGAGTCCAAGGTGGGAAGATCACTTGAGGCCAGGAGTTCGAAACCAGCCTGGACAACATAGCGCAACCTCTCTCGCTACAAAAAAATGTAGCTGGGCATGGTGGCATGTGCCTGTAGTCCCAGCTGCTCTGGAGGCTGAGGCAAGAGGATGACTTAAGCCTGGGAGATTGAGGCTGCAGTGTACTGCAGTGATCACACCACTGCACCCCAGCCTAGGAGTGTAGAGAGAAACACTGTCTTAAAAATAATAACTAGTTAGGCTCTGGGGCTAAGGAGAAGCGGGTTTGCAGTTTGTGAGCTTTCCTGGGTGTCCTGGAAGGACCTGGACTTGCAGACTGCAGCCCCTTGACCTCCCAGCCTCTCCTTCACCTCTGAAAGAATGCCTTCATCCCTGCCCGCAGCCTAGGTCATAATGAAGATGCCATAGGTTGATCTTTTTCCTTTTTGAAATTTCCTTTAAGACTAGGAGCATAAATTACTTTCTTCACATCTGTGATTTGCTTAAAAAGCATGTCTGTTGGGGAGGAGCAAGGATGAGGAGCAGGATATGGAGACAAAAAGATGGGCCAGAGGTTGGTAATTATGAAGCTGGGGAACTGGGTGCGTGGGGTATGTTAGTTCTTTCTCCTTATTCTTGTGTTTGAATTTTTCCTGAATCAGTTAAATATTCACATCCTTCAACTGTACTTGCCCAAGCAACATATACAGGCCTCTTCCCCACCGATCCAAGCAATCTGCATTCGGAAATGGCCACCACAGCGCTCCATTCAGAATTCGTACTCCCCTATGTTCTAGACTCCAGGCTACAAATAATAAAAGCGAGTGACATGTGGACCACCTGCCAGCTTCAGTTCTGAGCACTGGGCAGGTTTGGTGTCAGTTCACCTGTGTAGCGGTCCTACAAGGTAGGTACCGTTACCCCCTTTTCCAGGAGAGGCACAAAATGGACGCATGGCCTTCCCAGCATCACACAGCGTGTTAGTGATGAAACTAGAATTCACACCGGCTCTGTCTCCAGAGTGTGGGTTCTTCAGCCCACTGCTGTGGCCACTTCCCAGGGAGGACAGTCTGCTGGGGACAGCTCAGCCCAGTGAAGTGCAGCAGGGCACAAGAGCAGGCAGTGCTCGTCACAGAGCTTCGACAGGCGGATTTTACCAGAAAAGGAGTTAAGGGAGGCCAAAAAGACAGATGAGCAAGACCAGGGAGGTAAGGAAGTACAAGGAGGACACTTGGGACAGCAAGGGGCCAGTGTGGACAGAGAATATGTGTACTGCCTGGCTTCAGAGCGACGAGGAGCAGACATGGTGGCCACAGGTGCAGCATGAAAGTGGGTCCCTAGGGCCCCAGGAAGGAGGCCAGTTTAAGAGACACAATCTCACAGCCCCAGCTGTCCTGACCCCTCCCCAGCTACTGATGAAGAAAAGCCCCCCAGGGGCTGATATAAAAAAGAAAACACCGCCGGGCGCAGTGGCTCAAGTCTGTAATCCCAGCACTTTGGGAGGCCAAGGCAGGTGGATCACGAGGTCAAGAGATCGAGACCATCCTGGTCAACATGGTGAAACCCCATCTCTACTAAAAATAAAAAAAATTAGCTGGGCACGGTGGTGCATGCCTGTAATCCCAGCTACTCAGGAGGCTGAGGCAGGAGAATAGCCTGAACCCAGGAGGCAGAGGTTGCGGTGAGCCGAGGTCGCGCCATTGCACTCCAGCCTGGCTAACAAGAGCGAAACTCCGTCTCAAAAAAAAAAAAAAAAGAAAAGAAAACACATCTGGACACACCCACTCTGGAGTTACCAGCCTGTGACCTGAGGGAAGCCTTCCAGGCTGTGCGCAGAGAAGCTATGGGAGAGAACACTGCTCCCCTAAGGCAAGGAGGATGTTCTTATCTATACATTTAGAGACACTTCTGGCTCTGTCACCCAGGCTGGTATGTAGTGGTGCAATTATAGCTCACTATACCCTCCAACTCCTGGGCTCAAGTAATCCTCCTGCCTCAGCCTCCTGAGTAGCTGGGATAACAGGTATGTGCCACCATGCCCAGCCAATTTTTTAAACTCTTGTAGAGATGAGGTCTCACTATGTTGCCCAGGCTGGTTTGAATCCCGAGCTCAGGCGATCCTCCCACCTCAGCCTCCCTAAATGCTGGGATACAGGTGGGAGCTGTTGTGCACAGCTGATATGTGACATTATTTAGCAGAGCTTCACTGCATCCAGGCAGGTGGGCCCTTTTGAAAGGACATCACTTCATCTTCAGTTACTCAACAGCAGGTGTGTATTTTGCCTCCCTTCACCTGCTTTTCCGGCAGAGAAACTAGAAATCAAAGATTCAGTTGCCCTGAGTTACACAACAACTTAACTGGACCTGGGTTCAGAGTGGCTCCATCAGCTTCCAAAGCTTTCTCTGGCCTTAGACTCCCCGACAGACTCAGAGCAGTGGAGGCATCAGGGCCATCCTGGGGCTGGGGGCTTCAGAGGAGAGACGGAAATACCATGAGTGGCTTGGTCACCGTTAGAGTGGATGTGAGTCACACCAGGATTTCAGGCTCCATTTGGCTCTGGGCACTGTATTTCCTAGGAAGGAGGCAATGAAGCCCTATGAATGTTCTCTCCTTCAGGCCCTTGACGGGACAGGAATGAGGTCTGCAGGCTTGGTGATGCCCTGCCAGCCCTCCCTGTCCACAGGGACCATTCCTTTGCCATGTCATCTGGGGAAGAAGCCATCCCCTGCCATAGGCAATGGCTTACAGTGTGGCTTGATATACCCGCAGCCTTCGGCCAGTTCCAGCCGTGAAGCAGTATTCTTCCATCTCTTCTGATGTTTCCAGCATGCACCGTTCATCTTTCCCTTTAAGTTAACACTCAGTTCCGTCTTGGCAGCGCTGGCCCCTTCCCAGCCCCTTGGTCTCAGTCTCAGCCGCACTTGGTCACCTCAGCCTTGCTCACGCGGGTGAAGAACTTGAGCCTCGCTCCTTTGAAACAGGAGAGTCAGATGTGTGCAAAAAAAAAAAGCATCAGATGTCTGAGAAACTTCCATAACGAAAACCTATCTCCGGCATCTGAAAGAATTCACACTTGAAAGATATTCCTGCTGGGTTCATCTTGGACTCACGCTTTTTTGTTACCATGGTCTTATTCTTCAGGGTTGTGGGAATCTGCATCTTGACCTGGCCTTGTGCAGGCTATAATGGGTTGGCATGCCCGGACTCCTCCCTCTGCTTTTGTGCAGGCTCCTGTGCCAGGAATACAACCCAGAATTGAGGACTTCCGTGTGACGGCCCCCCAGCTGCCATCTCGTCTCCCAGGGCAGCCAGGGTTAGGCCTTGAGGTCGGCGGTAAACCCCAGTGTACACAGGCAGCGACCTTAGCCAAGCAGGGCAGGTCCAGGTGAATGGGTGCAGGGAGGCGTGCCACGTCTCTCCATCCCAAAGTTCTTCTTGGTTTTTATCCTAAGTACAGATGTCAGGATGACCCAGCAGCTTTGAGGAGCCATCTGGCCCTTTAGGCAAGAAGCCAGTCAGCCCTGCTCATCCCACGGTCAGGCCTCGGCACTCTCATGGGGCCAGCTGCAGGGGATGGGGGAGGCTGGCTCCAGGGGCCACTGACCTGTCTCAGGGGAGGCTGCCTCTGACTGCACTGGCCTCCCGGAGCACAGCCTCTGTGGGACCTACATGCTGCGAAATGGCAAAGAACCAGCTCTCCATTTCAGGGCAGAGTGGGGCCTGGATTGTGGGAACCTTGGCCTTGAACATGAAGGCAGGTGGGCAAGGGACTAGGGGCCGCATGAGCCCCGACGCACACACAGCAGGGCCCAACACCCCTGGTTGTGTTCAGTTGGCCTTGGCGGGCTGGCTCCTGCTTGGGAACTGGCTGGGCGGTGTCTGCGGTGAGTCAGTGGCATCATCCCCAGGGGCTGTGAGGAAACCCTCAAATCATTTGTCCTAAAGCCTAGAATCCTGAGAACAGGACCATCACCCTTATGGAGGTCATCCCGCTCTGACTAGATCCTATTCCAAGGGCCATTTCCTGAATCTAAAATCCTCCATGAGTATAGAAGCCATCTAGAGACGGGAACACTGAGGCCTGGAATGGGAGCTCTCCTGGATGCGTGAGGACGGAGTGGCCTCTTCCTGCTACCCCTGCCCCAAGCCCCTCCAGTCCTCACAGAGGCTACTGGGCCCACCTTCCTGGGAGGCCACTCCAGGCGGGGCTGTGGTGCCCATCCCACCCCACTGTCAGGGAGCCAAATGCCCACAATCAGATTGTCACTGCTTGAGGAGGGAAAAATAGCCCAGATGCCAATCCACCAGCCTCATCACCTGGGGCCGAGTCATCCTCCTGCAAGGAGGGGCTCTTTTTTTGTTGTTTGTTTTTGTTTTTGAGATGGAGTCTCGCCCTGTTGCCCAGGCTGGAGTGCAGTGGTGCGATCATCTCTCACTGCAGCCTCCGCCTCCCAGGTTCAAGTGATTCTCCTGCCCCAGCCTCCCAAGTAGCTGCTGGGATTACAGGCGCCTGCCACCACGCCTAATTTTTTTGTATTTTTAGTAGAGACGGGGTTTCACCATGTTGGCCAGGCTGGTCTCAAACTCCTGACCTCAGGTGATCCACCCGCCTTGGCCTTCCAAAGTGCTGTGATTGCAGGTGTGAGCTACCACACCCAGCTGGGATGGTCTCTTGAATGAGAGCTTTGTCTGCTCTGCCTATTGCTCACTGTGACAAAGGGGACCCAAGGAAGCTGGAGCCTAACATTGGATTCTTTGTCAGGACGTCGTGTCATGGGGTTCAGGCTGCAGAGTGCAAGACATCCCTCCTACACTAGACATCCTAGGCTCCAATATCTCTAAACTCTCCTACAGAGACTAAACGTTGCAAAAGGCCCTCAAAGCGTCCCCAGGCAGCCTCCGCAGCGAGAGAACACTTTGATCTCCGTTGCCTCCCACCTAAAACAAGCAGCCTGCTTTCCCTCTCCTGTCCCTTCACTGACTGCAAGCCCCCCTGAGGGCAGGGCAGGTGTCTGTTCTTGCTCTCGGGTCCTCTGCACCGCCAGTGGAGCATGCTTGTACACACACTGGCCTTGCCAAGTGAGCAGCACTGATTTCAGGACTTGCAGGCTTCCCAGGGCTTCCTATTCCAGGGCCTTCTTTTCCATAGCTGGCACAGTTCTAGCCCATGTCGCTGGAAATGTCGGGCCTTGAAATATTAGCATGGACATTGTTATGACCCCAGCTTCCCCTGTGGGCGGGGCAGGTCAGAGCAAGCCTGCACTGTGGCTGCCTGATGTCAAGGGGAATCCCATCTACGGCCTCTGTGGAATTCCTTATTTCCAGGCCAGGGTCCGGGACAGCAGGGGCTGCTGCAGCCTGAGCTGCCTTGGTGCTGGGCCTGACTGCGTCTCCAGTGCAAGCGGCCGGGAGAAAAGCAGCTGGGGCTCGACTCCGGAGCCTCCAGATCCTGTGTGAAAATCTGACTACGGCCTCCTCTCCTCTCCTCACTCCCCTGCACTGACGTCTCCACACAGGTCCTCTGGTGCTCTTTAAACTTGTATTTCCTCCCCGGGGGCACACAAGAGACCTGATGAGACTCCTTCCTTACTTCCCTGGAAACATTACTGACTGGTGAGGAAGCAGATACTCAAAGTCTACCGCAGGTGTTAGTGCTGCAGAGGAGGCTTTCTGCTTAAGGGCTCATTTGATGTTCTGGAAACTCGCCAGGTACTGAAATTCAGCCAGTCTTCCCAGAGATTCCTCCTCTCCTCTGAGTGTGTGTGTATGTGTGTGTGCAGCCACACAACCTGACTGTGTCAACATGCACATGGGCCCTGGCCAAGTGTGAGGGTCTCCACATTATGTAGGAAATGAGTAAACAACTTCAACATTTTTGTTTCCCTCTGAGGCTTGCAAAGAAGGTGTTAAGAGCACAAGATTTAAATCATAAACGTTATTAAAAGCCAAACAGGCCAACATGCGACTCTTGCCAACTTGGACAGAGTCTTTGGGGTAATGCTACACTGAGCTAATCCAGAAGGAATCAAGTGGAGGAAGACGGCAGGGTGGGGGTGAGTCCACATGTCACACCAGGACAGGCAGAGCAAGGCACAGCCCGACGCAGCCACCCACCCGGTGGCCAGAGCAGGATGGCGCAGGAGCCTGCCAAGGCCTCTAAACTGTTCCTGCGTCTACTCGCCTCATACTGTTTCCTTAGCGAATGGAGACTCCTTCGTGCCTACAGGGCCCAGAGCAAGGCAGGGGAGGGCCAACTCCAGCGAGACTGAGAACTGGCCAGAATTGCCCACTTGCTAGGCTAGCCAGAGAGCGAAGTCCCAGTGGGTCCCCCCACCGACAAAGGACACCTGTTCCTTACCCCCCACCTAGAGCGACCCTTCCTCCTCCAAACACAAGATGCTGCTTCAGCAGGGGCAGGGACCATGTCAGCTTCTCACAAGACACACATAGGAGACTCCTGCTTTGAGGGCTCCGCGCCCAGGGCAGGAATCAGAATGAAGATACGACTCAGCAGTGAGCATGGGGCTCGGGACAGGACCCGGCGCGGCAGACCTGCCAGAGCTTTCACAGCGCAAAGAGCTGGTTCCACCTCCACCCAGAGCGGGCTCCATGGCTCCCCACAAGTGCCCTGCCACTCAGGCACCTCCCCACACCCACTCAGCCTTTAAACTCCGGAAGGCTTGGAATTGATGACGTTTCTGCACCACGAGAGACTCTTGTGATTCTGCATCGCTGAACTTGCATCTCCTCCCCACGATCGGACATAAGCTTGCCAAGGACAGGACCTTGTGGCACCCAGGACAGGGACCACCCCATCCTACATGTGACAAAGCCGGCCTCCATGGAGCTGGCATCTCTGATTTCCTGGCCTGAGGGAAGCAGTGAAGATGGAGGAAGTTGGGGGGGGGGGGAGTCCTGGTGGTGGGCACGGCTCTGCGTGTGCCTTTCTCTGGCCACCTAGACTTCGGTGGCCAAATGGCTTCAGGAGACCCACTGGTCTCTCCTGTTTAAACGAAAGTATTGGTAGTAGCATTAGGTGTTAAGAATTATCAGCACAGCTTGAGACTGGCCACAAAATTCTTCTGAATCTCCCCAGGATAATCTCATGAGAGCATGGGTGCTTTGCCCAGAATCTCTGCAACCTAGGAAGGTCTGTGGCATGGGGTGGGCCCTGGGAGGCTTCACCTAGACCTTCAGTTCATTCCCCACTCACGTGTGCATGTAGGTGTCTCTGCAGACAGTGATTACACACTCTAGACTGGACACCAGGTCTGCAAAACAGAGTAAATTCAGTGAATTTACCTCTTCCTGGAGTTCCTCTCTGTAAGGCCGCTTGCCTCTCCGGGAGCTCGGGCACGCCCATCCCCTCTCCACGCCTGAAAACTACGTCACCAGAATCTGCGCCAACGCACGCCCACTTCTGCACTCTGCACCAGAATCTGCACTCAACACGAAACTCTGCACTCGGCACCTAGCCCGCCGTTGGAAAACCCCGCCAAAACCTGCCCAATAGCACAGCCCACTCACCGGAAATCCCGCCCACCTACCAATAGCAGCTCACTCCATCCACGTCCTGTTTCTCCACAGGCAATCAAACGCCTTCACTCCCTATAACACCGCACGCCCGAGCGGAGTCAGGCACGATTTCTCTGGCCTCTTTCCTCAGGACTATAGAACCTCGCTCTGGAGTTAAATAAATTGGCATTGTTCTTATACTGGCCTCAGTTTCTTCATTTTAAACTCGGCAGTAACCCTTACACTCTTAATTCCTCTTCCTTAATAGCAAGACACTAGAGGCAGCACACACAGGCTGGAGTGGCTGCTTGCACTTGCATTTGACCCTTGGCAGCATAAACCCCGTCTTGAGGCAGCAGCAAGGGAGAAGTGCTCCGCCCGCCCTCCCTCGACACCCTGGCCCGCTTCACCTGTACCCGCCTCCTTGCGTGATTTCACCTATGCTTGCCTCACCTGCGCCCGCCTCGCCTGCACCTACCTCACCTGCACCCACTCTTGCCTGCTAATTACCAGCTGGGTGGGCTCTGTGGGGATGCATCTCTAACCCCAAACCTGTCAGGCCTTTGCCCAGAGTTGCCCTTGTTTTTTCTTTTTCTTTTTCTTTTTCTTTTTTTTTTTTTGAGACAGTCTTGCTCTGTCTCCCAGGCTACAGTGCAATGGGGCGATCTCGGCTCGCTGCAACCTCCACCTCCCAGATTCAAACGATTCTCCTACCTCAGCCTCCCAAGTAGCTGGGATTACAAGCACCCACCACTATGCCCAGCTAATTTTTGTATTTTTTAGTAGAGATGGAGTTTCACTGTGTTGGCCAAGCTGGTTTCGAACTCCTGACCTTGTGATCCACCCACCTCAGCCTCCCAAAGTGCTGGGATTACAGGGGTGAGCCACTGCGCCCTGCCCCTTGTTTTCTTTCTCTCCCATTTTTTCCTATGCTTAAAAAGATCCCACCACAAAAATGTTTTCTTCTCTTCCTCCATCTGTAGTGACCAGGATCAGGAAACCACAGGGTGGAAATCGTGGGGGCCTATGGCCCAGAGTTCTCCTTATTTGGGTGCCGCTCAGGGCTGGTTTCGGAAGATTGGAAGGAATTTCTCCTGGGTCTCAAGGACACAAAATCGCAGCTGTCTGCAGCTGGGCCGAGTTGGTGGAGGAGTTTCCTTACCCAAGCCCCATTATTTACATTCTATGTCCCTCACTTGCTTTTGTTGAAATGCCCTTTGAGGTTTGCTGGCATGTGTCTCAGGTTTGCGTCAGTCACTGCACTGTCAGGGACTCTAGTTACCAAACCAACCCGGGTCAGCCAGCCTCCACCTTGCTACCTCCCACCACTCGCACCTGTGTGGACGCAGGCGGCCCACACCCATGGGCTGTGCCTGAGGTACTCTGGCCTTCTTTGCCCATCCTGGCCTTCACACATATGGCTCCTTGCTCCACACCAAGCACCCCATAGATTTGTTTGTGTTTTTACACAGTGGCCCTCTCTGAGTATTTCTTTTTTTTGAGACAGAGTTTCGCTCTTGTTGCCCAGGCTGGAGTGCAATGGCTCGATCCTGGCTCACCACAACCTCCGCCTCCCAGGTTCAAGTGATTCTCCTGCGTCAGCCTCTCGAGTAGCTGGGATTACAGGCACCGCCATCATGCCCAGCAAATTTTTTGTATTTTTAGTAGAGATAGGGTTTCTGCACGTTGGTCGGGCTGGTCTCAAACTCCTTACCTCAGATGATCTGCCTGCCTCGGCCTCCTAAAATGTTGGGATTACAGGCGTGAGCCACCGCACCCGGCCTCTCTGAGTTTTACAAATGGGAATTAGAGGCCCGTTGTGGTGGCTCACACCTGTAATACTAGCACTTTGGGAGGCCAACGTGGGCGGATCACAAGGTCAGGAGTTCAAGAGCAGCCTGGCCAACATAGTGAAACCTCACCTCTACTAAAAATACAAAAAATTAGCCTGGTGCGGTGGCAGGCACCTGTAATCCCAGCTACTCAGGAGGCTGAAGCGGGAGAATCGCTTGAACCCAAGAGGTGGAGGTTGTAGTGAGCCAATCGCGCCACTGTACACCAGCCTGGGCAACAGCATGAGACTCTGTCTCAAAACAAACAAACAAACAAGGGAATTAGAAGGGAGTTCTTTATATGAAAACCGCAACAGGAGGTTATTCATACAAGAATATACAGTATCCTTGATCAACACACACTCCCAGCTACCGAGTTCACAAAGTGCTTATGATGGGTCAGGCTGAGCTTGCCCTTCCCATCTGTTACCACCTTCCATGCAAAGTTGAATGAGAACATGCCCACATCTGCGTTATCATCAGACATCCCTGTGCTTAGGAGGGTGTCCCGAGCATTCTGGGTGCTCAATAAAAATGTTTTCCCTCAATGGGCATGAGGGAAACTGAGGCTCGGAGCAGCAATGCCACTTACAGAGTCGGGCAGCCCAACAGTAGTCCGGCCAACTGAAGCCCAGGCCTCCTGTCCCCAAGCCAGAGTGCCTCCTCGGCCGCCTCCCTGCATTGGCGGCAGCGTCTCTGGGTGTAGCTTGTGGTGCTCTTTCAAAGACCACCCCAAAATGGTACGGTGGGGTTCCTTAAAAAGAAAAAAAATCAAACACAGAATTGCCCTGTGGTCCAACAATCCTACTTCTGGGCATATACGTAGAATAACTGAAAGCAGGGCCCCGGAGAGATACTTATACCCATGTTCATAGCAGCTGCATTCACAATAGCTGGAAGGTGAACCCACCCAAGAGTCCAGCTCCAGATGACCTGATTGGGAGTGATGGTGCAGACATACACGTGCTAGTCTGTCTCCAAAAAGGGTTGAAGTTCTGACACATGCCACAACATACATGAACTTGAAGACCTGCTGAGCAAAACCGGCCGGACACAAAAGGTCAAATACTGTAGGATCCCACTTAGAGGAGCCACCTAGGATAGGCAAAGTGACAGAGACAGAGCAGAGCCTTTCTGTCCATTCTACATGCCTCATAGAACTCCTGCTTGCAGGGTCTGGGGAGGCCAGAACGGGCAATTAGGGTTGAATGTATACAGAGTTTCAATCCAGGAAGATGAAAAAGTCCTGAGATGAAGGGTGGTGATGGTCGCAAAGAATGTAAATGTGCTGAATGCTACTGACCTGTGCGCCTAAAAATGGCCACAGCGATAACTTTAGTGTAAATTTTCACAATAAAAAATGAATGAAAGGTAGCTAGAGACAGAAAGTGAGGGAAAGGGAGGAAGGGTGAGTTATTATTTAATGGGTAGAGTTTTTGTTAAGGCTGATGGGCAAAGTTTTGGGTGCAGATTGTGGTCATGGTTCTATAATGTGGTGAATGTATTTTAAACTGCTTATGGTGTACTTGTGTACTTATGAATGGCTAAGATGGTAAATATTATGTACATTTTACCACAACAGAAAATTAGTGGGCTGGGCGCACTGGCTGACGCCTGTAATCCCAGCACTTTGGGAGGCTGAGGCGGCTGGATCACAAGGTCAGGAGTTCAAGACCAGCCTGACCAAGATGGTGAAACCCCATCTCCACTAAAAAAATACGAAAATTAGCCAGGCTCAGTGACAGGCACCTGTAACCCCAGCTACTTGAGAGACTGAGGCAGGAGAATCACTTGAACCTGAGGGGTGGAGGTTACAGTGAGCCAAGATCAGGTCACTGCACTCCGGCCTGGGCGACAGAGTATAAGAGTCTGTCTCAAAAAAAAAAAAAAGAAAAAAATTAGTGAATTTTGGCCAGGTGAATTCTGGCCAGGTACGGTGGCTCAGCGCTTTGGGAGGATGAGACAGGTGGATCACTTGAGGTCAGGAGTTCGAGACCAACCTGACCGATATGTCGAAACCTCGTCTCTACTAAAAATACAGCCTGGTGGCTCATGCCTGTAGTCCCAGCTACTTGAGAGGCTGAGGCAGGAGAATCTCATGAACAGGGGAGGCGGAGGTTGCAGTGAGCTGAAATCGCACCACTGCACTCCAGCCTGGTGACAGCGTCTCTAAAAAAAAAATGAAATTAATGAATTTGAAAAGCCAATTTGCTGGCTTGGCACCAAGGCCTCTCCCCCGGACAGACCCCTGGCCCAGCACCCCTGGGCCTGCCAGGGCTGGTGCCTACCCTGGGCCGGGTGGAGGGTGGTGTCCCTGGGCTGCTGAGAGGCTCCTGGACCCCATGCCCGGCCCTTCCTCCCCAGCCCTGTGGACCCAGGCGGTCTAGCCGCTGTGCCGGCTCCCTCCCGCCCAGTCAACAGGCATCTCTGAAATGTCTTCTGTTTCTGAATGGGGAATAGGGCACAAGGAGGTTGAGTAAACGACTTTTTACTTGATTTGTTTGATTTACAGCGGAAACCTCCTGAGAAACTCATTTTATATAAAAATAAAGGAAAGGCTGCTTTCTATTAAGGGCACCACAGGAGGGCAGTGGGGGGTCACCCCAACTTCCCTCTGGTCAAAAGAATCCCCTCCACGCACATATCCCCTCTACCTCACGACCGCAGCCAGTCCTTTTTTTTCTTTTGAGACAGAGTCTTGTTCTGTCACCCAGGCTGGAGTGCAGTGGCACAGTCATACCTTGACCTCATCTTCCTGCCTCAGCCTCCTCATTAGCTGAGATGACAAGCATGTGCCACCACACCTGGCTAATTTGCTTTGTATTTTTTGTAGAGAGGGGTTACACCATGTTGCCCAGGCTGGTCTCAAACTCCTGGCCTCACGTGACCTTCCTACCTTGACCTCCCAAAGTACTGGGATTACAGGCGTGAGCCACCATGCCAGCCCAGTTCTATTTTTGAACAGATTTTTATGTTAAAAAATTCTTCCTTAAAGCCTCATAGATGATTAGAGCAGTAAGGGAATTTAGAAATAATCCTGTCCAGTCTCTTCATTGTAAACATGAGCAGGTCTCAAAAATGCCACCATGAGCAGGTCTCAAAAATTCAAGGTCACACAGCCATGCGTGGCAGCACCCAGACCCTGCCCCCTTGGCCGCAGGCTTCCTCCAGGCATGCAGAAGGTCTCGGAGCTGGGGCACGCTGGCTCTGGCTAACCTGGACACCAGCTAATGTGCTCCCTCAACAGCCATCTCTTCCTTCTGCCTTAGCCCTGACAGTGTGCTCCCCTGCTCTGGGAGCCTCCCTGTCCACAGGAAGTGAAGAGGGTGTCTTTCTAAGATTGACTCAAGAGCTGAGCAACTAAACACTGGTCATGGATGGAGCCTGAATCCCATCCCACAGTCCGTTTCTACCTCAGTAAGTATAAATCTGTTCTATCAGAAATAATAGCAAAGGTCAGTCAGGTGCGGTGGCTCACACCTGTAACCCGAGCACTTTAGGAGATCGAGGCAGGCGGATCACCTGAGGTTGGGAGTTCAAGACCAGACTGAGCAACATGACAAACCCCATCTCTACTAAAATACCAAAATTAGCCGGGCATGGTGGCACATGCCTGTAGTCCCAGCTACTCAGGAGGCTGAGGCAGGAGAGTCACTTGAATCCAAGAGGCAGAGGTTGCAGTGAGCCGAGATTGCGCTATTGCCCTCCAGCCTGGGCAACAAGAGCAAAATTCCGTCTCAAAAATAAAAGAAAAAAATAATAGCAAAGGTCAATACTATTTGTTTCAACCAGAACAGAATTCCCCATTGTGATCTCCTACAGAAGCTACATGTCACATTTTATTTAATAAGCTGATGTCATCTGGTGGCGACAGCAAAAAGCAATGTGATGCTTCCAATTGCTACCATCACTCAGATTCTAAAATTCAGCTGCTACGAAGTATAGACATGAGCCTTTGGGGATGAAGATCGGGATTCACTCATTCCCTAATTTTGAGCCATAAACTATACTGGCTGCCTTGTATGTACCAAATCTGATGAATGCCTCTTATAAAAAATGCTCATATGCATCAACTTGATTCATGACCTCTGAAAATGGTTGAGAAAAAGTCCAAGACTTGAAATAACTTTCAAAAGTAACTTAACACAATTATAAAGCATCTGAAGTAGTTTTTTAGGCAGTATTTAGCTCTATCACCCAGGCTGGAGTGAAATAGTGTGATCTCAGCTCACTGCAACCTCCACTTCCTGGGTTCAAGTGATTCTCCTGCCTCAGCCTCCCGAGTAGCTGAGATTACAAGCATGTGCCACCACGCCTGACTAAATTTTGTATTTTTAATAGAGATGGGGTTTCACCATGTTGGCCAGTCTCGAACTCCTGACCTCAAGTGATCTGCCCACCTCAGCCTCCCAAAATGCTGGTAATATAGGCGTGAGCCACCGTGCCCGGCCTGAAGTACTTTTGAATGAACTATTATGGCGACTGAAAAATAAGAAGAAATATTTACACATTTAATTTAACTTCATGCATGAAGAAATTGTCACACAATTTTCCTGATAGTTTTGGTATTAATATGGATGGCTGCCTGAGTTGAAGGGCTGCTGCACAGATCTGTGGCACTCACCTGCTCAGCCTCACACACCCTCCCATCCCAAAGGTCATTTTGTCAAAAAAGAAAATGAGTCTGATTTGAAATTATGTATGTATTTATTCATTCATTCATTTATTTAATTTATTATTATTTTTGAGATGGAGTCTTGCTCTGTTGCCCAGGCTGGAGTGTAGTGGCACGATCTTGGCTCACTGCAATCTCCACCTCCCAGTTCAATCAATTCTCCTGCCTCAGCCTCCCGAATAGCTGGGACTACAGGCACGTGCCACCACGCCCAGCTAATTTTTTGTATTTTTAGTAGACATAGGGTTTCGCTGTGTTAGCCAGGATGGTCTCCATCTCCTGACCTCACAATCTGCCCCCCTCGGCCTCTCAAAGTGCTGGGATTACAGGTATGAGCCACTGCGCCTGGCTGTTTTCTAAACTTTAATTTTTTTGAGACAGAATCTCGCTCTGTTGCCCAGGCTGGAGTGCAACGGCATGATCTCAACTCACTGCAACCTCGACCTCCTGGGTTCCAGTAGTTCCCCTATCTCAGCCTCCCGAGTAGCTGGGATTACAGGCGCCCACCACTGCGCTGGCTAATGTTTAGTGAAAACCCTTTTAGTCTCTACTAAAGGTTATGGTATTACTTTGGGATACCATAATTTTCACCATGTTGGCCAGGCTGGTTTCGAACTCCTGACCTCAAGTGATCCACCTGCCTCGGCCTCCCAAAGTGCTGGGATTACAAACATGAGTCACCACACCTGGCCAGAATTATTTATTTTTAGTCAACCCATAGTGGGTCCTACTCATTCTTTTCCAAAGTATCCAGAAACACTTTAATAATTTCTCCTGGATTTTTTGCTGGAGATTAACATTAATAGCATGAAAGAAAATAGAAAAAGTTTGTTGGTATTTTAGCCCTTACAGCAAAGGTTGGCAATTTTTTTCTGTAAAGAGCTAGAGAGTATTGGGAAGCCAAGGTGGATGGATCACAGGGGCAAGAGATCGAGACCATCCTGGCCAAGATGGTGAAACCCTGCCTCTACTAAAATACAAAAAATTAGCTGGGTGTGGTGATGCTCGTCAGTAGTCCCAGCTACTCAGGAAGCTGAGGCAGGAGGAATTGTTTGAACTTGGGAGGCAGAGGTTGCAGTGAGCCGAGATTGTGCCACTGCACTCCAGCCTGGTGAAAGAGCAAGACTTCATCTCAAAAAAAAAAAAAAAAGGCCGGGCGCGGTGGCTCAAGCCTGTAATCCTAGCACTTTGGGAGGCTGAGGAGGGTGGATCACAAGGTCAAGAGATGGAGACCATCCTGGTCAACATGGTGAAACCCCGCCTCGACTAAAAATACAAAAAATTAGTGGGGCATAGTGGCGTGTGCCTGTAATCCTAGCTACTCAGGAGGCTGAGGCAGGAGAATTGCCTAAACCCAGGAGGCAGAGGTTGCAGTGAGCCAAGATTGCACCATTGCACTCCAGCCTGGGTAACAAGAGCAAAACTCCGTCTCAAAAAAAAAAAAAAAAAAAGCTAGAGAGTAAATATTTTAGTCAGGGCTGGATTCATAGGCAATCACACAGGACTCTGGGTTTAGGAGCTACACTTGGTTTAATGCTCAACTGCTGCCATTGTGGAATTCTTAAGAATTTTTTTAAACAAGGGACCCCACATTTTCATATCATATGTCAAATTATGTGGCCAGTCTTGATTTTAGCATATGCACCCCATACAGTCTCTGTTACCACTATCAGAGCACTAAAGCGACACATAGAAGTTTGCACATGTTGCAATAAAACTGTGTACATGGAAATTTAAATTTTATGTCATGAAATATTATTCTTAAAACTTTTGTTTTCAACCACTTCAAAATATAAGTCATTTTGGCTTGCAAGCCCTACAAAAATAGGTATGGAGCTGGATTTGGATTGGGAGGCATAGCTTGCCAACACCTGCCTTAGAGAAACCTTTGGGGATACCACAATTTTCCTCTTGTTGCAATTCTGCATGGTGGCCCAGACTCCTGGGAACCTAAGCCTTCTCCACACAGTGTGTGCTAGCAGCCCACCTCACTGGGGCACAGGAATGAAGTGTCCGCAGTAAGCAAGAGCTGCGTGTGTCTACGCCGCTGTGAGAGGAGGGAAGTGCACCTGCGTCACCTATTTCTTTGACACCCTGGACCTGACCCACATGAGGGCAGTAGAGATGGAAGTCGGGCCATTTTGTGAAGCCCCCACTCCCTTCCCCTTCCTCTCTCACTATACAGAGTTGCTCTGGTCTCCAAGGTTATGATCCTGGTTCTCCTCCTCTGCCTGAGCAGACTCAGCAGCAAGACACACATGGCCGAATCCTTCACTAGAGCCTTTTTGCATGGATCCCACAGTGCTTTCCTTGGGAAGGAGGTTGAATGTTAGAATCCCAGCCTGACTCCTGTGCTCCAAGGCTCAAGAACAACCAGAACGCTCCTCTGAAAAGCCCCCTCGAGCCTCAAGGTCTAACAGGCTCAGGAGGGTCTCCAAGCCCTGCGATGCTGGCTCAGAGAACCTGGGTGATGGAAAGGAGAGGCAGCTCTTCCCACTCACTGTCTCTGACACAAGCTCATTCTCCCCAGTCACCTGAGTTTCCCAAACACCTTCCTCCCTTTGGCGTGTCTCTCTCAAGCCTCAGTCCAGCACATGTGATTTATGAAAGGCTGTGAGGTCAGGCCCACTCATGGCACTAGCCCCAGTCCCTTCCCCAGCCTCTAACCCACTCTTCAGTTAACGCTTTCCATGGTTCCTTCCTGATTTGCTCATCCCCAGAGATGGATGACCAGGGCTGTGAGCGCTGGTGTGTGAGTTCATTCCAGATGCAGGCTTGAAATGGAAGGAGCCAAGTCAGCCCTGCAAGGAAGGCTATAGTTGCTGAAGGAAATAATGAGGAGGGGGGTGGGTGGATGGGTTACGGCTAGGAGACTGTGTGTCTTCAGATCTTGGCAACTCAAACTTCTCCAGGAAAGCAGAGGAAGAACAAGGAGAAAGTGGCAGCTGGACCCCAAGCCCACCAGCACCCCACCAGTGACTGTGTCTGAAGCAAGGTCATCCACATAGATGACTGCAGTGAGAGTGGATACTCAGTGCTGAGTGAGCATGAGCTCTCATTGTTGGTGGCTGTTTTAAAATCGTTTAACCAACTGGGCTAAGGGCTGCTGAGAACATAAAACAATGTAAGCCAAGGAACTTTCCATCTGGTTAGAAAGGTAAAGGCAATTTATAAATACACACTGAATCCAAATAAAAGGTCATATGTGATAAGTTCATAATGAACTTACTCAACAAGCCTGTACTGAGCACCTACTGTGTGCTAGAATGTGTTTCAAATATATATATAAATTATATATATAAATTTAATACTTTTTCTTAAACAAGGGGCCCCACATTTTCATATTTCATATATATATGTGTTGGCCAATTCTGTCTCTTAGAAATTCTGTTCAGATCCCTTGCTCATTTTGTAATTGAATTATTATTTAGATATTAGCCCCTTATTAGATGTAAGGTTTGAAAATATTTTCTCTCAATTCATGGGTTGCATCTTCACTCTGAATTATTTCCTTTGCTGTGGAGAAGCTTTTTAGTTTGATGTAATTTCATTTGCCTATTTTTCTTTTGTTGCCTGCACTTTTAGAGTCCTAGTGAAGACATCATTGCCCAGACCAATGTAATGGAGTTTTCTATGTTTTTTTTCTAGTAGGTTTATATCTTCAGGTCTTTTTTTTTTTCCACACTCTCCCCCACCCATATCTTCAGGTCTTACAATTAAGTCCTTTATCCATTTTGAAGTGATTTTGTGTATGGTGTGAGATAAGGGTCCAATTTACTTCTTCTGCATGTGGATATCCAGTTTTCTCAAAACCATTTTTGAAGAGACTGTCCTCTCCTATTGTGTGTTCTTGGTACCTTTGTTGAAAATCAATTGACTGTAAATATTTGGGTTTATTTCTGGGCTTTCTCTCCGTTTGATTGGTTAATGTGTCTGTTTTTATGACAGCATCATACTGTTTTGTTTGTTTGTTTTTGTTTTTTTTTAAGAAGATAAAAAAAGAAAAAGAATGAAAGAGAGAAAGAAAGGGGAAGAAAAAGAGGGAGAGAGAACAGGATTCTTGCTTTATTGCCCAGGCTGTAATGCAGTCTAAAAATGAATATTGAAAACCTCTTTTATGCCAATAATTGTGCTTAGCAATGGAGACAGGAAGGAATAAGGGAGGAAAATAACAAACAAGCAGCCAACCAATATTTCATTTAAACCTGTGAAATGCTATGCAAATACTGAGGAGTGATTTACTTCCAATTATGTAGTCACTTTAGAGTAGGTGTGATGTGGTACTGATAAGAATGTATGTATTGTGTATTTGGGGTGGAGAGTTCTATAAATGTTTATTAAGTTTACTTGCTCCAGGTCTGAGTTCAAGTCCTGGATATCCTTGTTAATTTTCTGTCTCGTGGATCTGTCTAATATTGACAATGTGATGTTAAAGTCTCCCACTATTATTGTGTGGGAGTCTAAGTCTATTCATAAGTCATTAAGAACTTGTCTTACGTATCTGGGTGCTCCTGACATAGTGAAACCTCATCTCTACTAAAAATACAAAAATTAGCTGGGTGTGGTGGCACACCCTGTAATCCCTGCTACTCAGGAGGCTGAGGCAGGAGAATTGCTTGGACCCAGGAGGCAGAGGTTGCAGTGAGCCAAGATCACACCACTGCACTCCAGCCTGGGCAACAGAGAGAGATTCTGTCTTGGGGGAAAAAAAAAGAGAGAGAGAGAGAGAGAAAGAGAGAGAGAAGAAAGTACATCAAAAATCTTCAACAATAGATGAGATTCAGCAAAAGAAAGAATCTCAGAACTTGACATCACCCAGTCAGAAAAAACAAACAAAAATAATGAACAGAGCATTCATGATATAAGGGACACCATAAAGAAACCAAACATACAAATTATCAGTACTCCAGAAGGGAAAGAGAAATCAAAGGGGTTTAAAATCTATTTAATGAAACAATAGATGAAACTTCCCAAGTCTAGCAAGAGATTTACACAACCAGATAAAACAGGCTCAGTAATCCCCAAACAGATACAAGGTGAACAGGTTTTCTCTACAGCACATTGTAGCCAAACTGTCTAAAGTTGAAGAAGAATAATTCTAAAAACAGCAAGAGAACAATCTCTAATAATCTGTAAAGGAACCCTCCTCAGACTAACAGCAGCCTTCTCAGCAGCAACCTTACAGCCTAGGAGATAATACTGAAAGAAACATATGCCACTAGAGGATACTATATCTAGCAAAATTATCCTTCATAAGGATAAAATAAGTATTTTTCAAACAAACAATAGCTAAGGGAATTCATCATCACTGGGTCAACCTTACAAGAAATGCTCAAAGGAATACTATACTTGGAGCAAAGAACAAGTTACCATTATGGAAACACATAAAAATATAAAACTCACTGGTAAACGAAAGACACAAATGAGAAACCAAACATACAAATGATCAAGTGGTATCACTACTGAAAACCACCAAACCATAAGGACAAACAATAAGAGAAACAGGAACAAAGAACATGTAGAACAACCAGAAAACAATTAACAACATGGCAGGAACAAAGCTCACATATCAATATATCAATAACAACTTTGAATGTAAATACATTAAATTAATCTGCTTAAAGGTATAGATTGGCTGAATGGATTTCTTAAATAATCCAACTGTATGCTGCCTACAAAAAACACACTTTACCTGTAAAGACACATAAGGACTGCAAGTAAAGAGATGGAAAAAGATATTATATGCAAATGGAACCAAAAGCAAGCTGAAGTAGCTATATGTAGGCAAAACAGACATTAAGTCAAAAACAGTAAAAAAATTAAAAAGGCAAAGAAGGTCATTATACAATGATAAAGGGATCAATCCAGCAAGAGTATATAACAATTCTAAATATATATGCACCTAACACTAGAGCACCCAGTGTTACAAAGCAAGTATTACTAGATCTAAAGAGAGAGATAGACTCCAAAGCAATAATAGTGGGGAAGTTTGACATCCCACTTTCAGCATTAGATAGATTATCTAGAGAGAAAATTGAAAAAGAAATGTTGGATTTAAGCTGAGCTTTTGACTAAATAGACCTAAAATTATTTACAGAACATTGTATGCAATAACCGCAGAATACACATTCTTCTCATCAGTACATGGAATATTTTCCAGGATAGACCATATGGTAAACCACAAAGCAAATCTCAACATGTTTTTAAAAACCTAAGTTGGCTGGGTGCAGTTGCTCATGCCTGTAATGCCAGCACTTTGGGAGGCTGAGGTGGGCAGACATGAGGTCAGGAGATTGATACCATTCTGGCCATGGTGAAACCACTTCTCTACTAAAATACAAGAAAGTAGCCAGGCATAGTGGTACGTGCCTGTGGTCCCAACTACTCAGGAGGCTGAGACAGGGGAATTGCTTGAATCTGGGAGACAGAGGTTGCAGTGAGCTGAGATCATACCACTGCACACCAGCTGGTGAAAGAGCAAGACTCCATCTAAGTCATAGACCACAATTGAATAAAACTAGATAGCAATACCAAGAGCAACTTGGGAAACTATAAAAATACATGGAAATTAAACAGCGTGCTCCTGAATGATAGTTAGGTCAATGAAGAAATTAAGATAAAAATTTAAAAATGTATTGAAACAAATGATAGTGGAATCACAGCCTACCAAACCTGTGGGATACACCTAAAGCAGTTCTAACAGGAAAATTTATAGCAATAAATGCCTACATCAAAAACATGGAAAGATTTCAAATAATCAATCTAACAACGTACCTCAGGAACTAGAAACACAAGAAAAAAAATTAATTTCCCAAATTAGCAGAACAATTAAATAATAAAGATCAGAGAAGAATGAAATAAAATTGAGACTAAAAGAAATACAAAGGATGAATGAAATGAATAGTTGGCTCTTTGAAAAGATAAACAAAATTGATAAACCACTAGCTAGACTAACCAAGAAAAGAAGAGATAAGACCCAAGTGAACAAAATCAGAAATGAAAAAGAAGACATTACAACTGATACCACAGAAATATAAAAGATCATCCAAGACTTTTTTTTTTTTTTAGATGAATTCTCACTCTGTCTCCCAGGCTGGAGTGCAGTGGTGCGATCTTGGCTCACTGCAACCTCCACCTCCCTGGTTCAAGCAATTCCCCTTCCTCAGCCTCCTGGGTAGCTGGGATTACAGGTGCATGCCACCATGCCCAGCTAATTTTTTTTTTTTAAGTAGAGATGTGGTTTCACCATCTTGGCCAGACTGGTCTTGAACTCCTGACCTAAGGCAATCTACCTGCCTCAGCCTCCCAGAGTGCTGGGATTTACAGGCATCATGCCCAGTCTTTCAGAGACTACTATGAACAACCATATGCTAACAAACTGGAAAACCTAGAGGAATGGAAAAATTCCTGGAAACATACAACCTAGCAGATTGAATCAGGAGGAAATGGAAAACCTGAACAGACCAATGATGAGTAGCAAGATTGAATCAGTAATACAAAGTCTCCCAACAAAGAAAATCCCAGGGCTGAGTGGATTCACTGCTGAATTCTCCCAAACCTACATAAATGAATACCAATCCTCTTTAAAATATCTCAAAAAATTGAAGAGGGAATTCTCCCTGTCTCATTCTACAAGGCTAGCATTACCCTGATACCCAAAATAGACAAGGACACAACAAAAAAAGGAAAACTACAGGCCAATATCCTTGATTAATATAGATGCAAACATTCTCAACAAAATATTAGCAAACCAAATCCAACAGCACATCAAAAAGACGATGTATCATGATCAAGTAGGATTTATACCAGGAATGCAAGGATGGTTCAACATATGCAAATCAATAAATGTGATACATCACATCAACAAAACCCATCTGATCGTCTCAATAGATGCAGAAAATGCATTTGATAAACTTCAGCATCCCTTTATAATTTTTAAAAAAAAAAACTTCCAACAAACTAGGCTTAGACAGAACATACTTCAACATAATAAAGGCCATATATGGCAAACCCACAGCTAATATCATACTGAATGGGGAAAAGTTGAAAGACTTTCCTCTAAGAACTAGAGTAAGACAAGGATGCCCACTTTCACCACTCCTATTCAACATATTATAAGAAGTCCTAGCCAGAGCAATCAAGCAAGAGAATGACGTAAAAGGAATCCAGATTGAAAAAGTAGAAGTCAAATTTTCCCTCTTTGCACATAACATGATCTTATATCTAGAAAAAAACTAAAGACTGCACCAAAAAACTCTTAGATCTGATAAATTCCATAAAGTTGCAGGATTCAAAATCAACATACAAAAGTCAATAGTGTTTCTAAGCACCTATAGAACTAGCTGAGAAAAAAAATTAAAAAGCCAATCCCACTTACAATAGCTAACAAAAATTAAAAACCTATGAATAAATTTAACCAATGAGGTGAAAGATCTCTAAAAGGAAGACTACAAAACACTGAAAACAATTTAAAGAGGACAGAAACAAATGGAAAAACATCTCATACTCACAGATTGGAAGAATTAATATTGTTAACATGACCATATTGCCCAAAGCAATCTACAGATTCAATGCAATTCCTATCAAAATATCAACATCATTTTTCATGAAAATAGAAAACACAGTCTTAAATTTCATATGGAACCAAAAAAGAACCAGAATAGACAAAGCAATCTTCAGCAAAAAGAACAAAGCTGGATCCATCACACTATCTGACTTCGAAACACATTATAAGGGTATAGTAACCAAAACAGCATGGTACTAACATAAAAACAAACACATAGATCAGTTTAACAGAACAGATCCCATATATACATCCACATATTTACAGCCAACTGATCTTCAACAAAGCTGACACTATCATACATTGGGTAAAGGACACCCTTCAATAAATGGTGCTAGGAGAACTAGATATTCATATGCAGAAGAATGAAACTGGACTCCTAACTCTATGTACAAAAGTCAACTCAAAATGGATTACAGACTTAAACTCAGCATCCAAAGCAACATAATGAGACCCCATCCTTACAAAAAAATTTAAAAATTAGTCAGGTGTGGTGCCGTGCACCTGTACTCCTGGCTACTCAGGAGGCTGAGGTGGGAGGATCACTTGAGCCCAGGAGATGGAAGGTGCAGTGAACCATGACCATGTCACTGTACTCCAGCCTGGGCAAGAGAGAGACCTGTCTTTAAAAAAAAAAAATAGACTTAAACATTAGACCAAACACTATAAAACTATTAGGGGGAAACTTTTCAGAATATTGGACTAGACAAATATTTTATGGCTAAGACCTCAAAAGCACAGGCAACAAAAACAAAAATAAGTAAATAGGAGCCCATTACACTAAAATGTTTCTGCGCAGCAAGAGAAACAGACACTTCTTGATGGGAGAAAACATTTGCGAACTACTCATCCAATAAGAGACTAATACCTGGAATATACAAGGAACTCACAATTCAACATTAAAAAAAGAATAATCTCATTAAAAATGGGCAAAGGATATGAATAGACATTTCTCAAAAGACATACAAATGACCCACAGATATATGAAAAAAAGGTTCAATATCACCAGCCATAGGGAAATGTAAATCAAAACGACAAAGAGATAAGATCTCACCTCAGTTATAATGCTATTGTCAAAAAGTTAAAAAAAAAAAAAACAGATGTTGGGGAGGATATGGGAAAAAAAGGAACTCTTAAACATTGTTGGTGGGAATGTAAATTAGCACAACCACTATGGAAAGTAATATGGAGATTTCTCAAAAAACTAAAACTGGATTTACCATCGATTCAGCAATGCCACTACTGGGTATTTACCCAAAGGAAATCAGTATACCTAAGGGATACCTTCACTCACATGTTTATAGTCACAATAGCAAAGGTAAGGAAACAAGCTATATGTTCATTAACAGATGAATGAATTTTAAAGTGTCGTACATGTAGACAATGGAATACTATTTGACCATAAAAAGAATGAAATCGTGTCATTTGCAGCCACATGGATGGAACTGGAGGTCATTATGTTAAGTGAAATAAGAAAGGTACAGAACGATAAATACTGCATGTTTTCACTCATTTCGGGAGCTAACAAACTTGATCTCATGGATCCAGAGAGTAGAACTGACAGTAGAGACTGGGCAGGGTTGCTTGGTGGAAGGGGAGATGAAGAGAAGTTGTTTAATGGGCACTAAGATAGTTGGATAGAAGAAATAAATTCTAATATTTGATAGCAGAACAAGGTGACTATATCTAGCAACAATATTTTATATATTTCAAAGTAAGTAGAAGAAAGGACTTGAAATGACACCAACACATAGAAATGATACTCAAGAGGGATCGATCCAAGATGGCCGACCACTAACAGCTCAGGACTGTAGCTCCCAGTGAAAGCTCAGAGAACAAGACGACGCCACATCTTTAGACGAATTTTCGTCACTCACCAATTAGCCGATTCCCAGTGGAGGAGCCCCACGGGTCGCCAGCGTGACTCTTGTGGCCGCCGCAGCGGTTTTGCCGGCGTCTCGGCGCAGCAGCTCTTCATGCAGAGCCAACGGGACTGCTTCCCCTACTGACCAGAGTTTGGAGCTCCGGGAAGTCAGAGCCGCTTGTTGCGGACTCAAGAGGGAAGCCAGACCAGAGATTCCCGGGCAGAAGAGCACCATCAGTCTTATCGCTGCTATTTAGGCTGCCACAGTGGGTTGCTCGGATCCCAGCACTGGGAATCAATAAGTCGGACGTCGACTCAGAAACCTAATTAGAAAGGCGGTTCATCTACGATGAAGGGGAAAACAGCCTAAGAAGGCCGAGTATACTCAAAATCAGAACCCATCAGCAATGGAACAAGCCCTGATGGAAAAGGACTCATCAGCAACCGAACAAGCCCTGATGGAAAAGGACTCATCAGCAACCGAACAAGCCCTGATGGAAAAGGACTCATCAGCAACCGAACAAGCCCTGATGGAAAAGGACTCATCAGCAACCGAACAAGCCCTGATGGAAAAGGACTCATCAGTAACGGAACAAGCCCTGATGGAAAAGGACTGTGTTCCATTATCTGAAGTAGGCTTTAAAAGGTGGATGATAAGAAACTTCTGGGAGTTAAAGGAACTTGTTCTAACCCAATGTAAAGAAACTAAGAACTTGGAAAAAAGGTTAGACGAAATGTTGAAAAGAATAGACAATATAGAGAGGAATACAAATGAACTTATGGAGTTGAAAAATACAACACGAGAACTTAGTGAAATATGTACAAGCTTAAACAGCCGAATGGATCAAGCAGAAGAAAGGATATCAGAGGTCGAAGACCAACTTAATGAAACAAAACGACAAGACAAGAATAGAGAAAAAAGGATAAAAAGGAATGAGCAAAGTCTCCAAGCAATATGGGACTATGGGAAAAGACCTAATATACGCTTGATTGGTGTACCTGAATGTGACGGAGAGAATGAATTCAAGCTGGAAAATACTCTCCAGGACATTATCCAGGAAAATTTTCCTAATTTAGCAAAGCAGGACACTATTCAACCCCAGGCAATACAGAGAACACCACAAAGATATTCCTCAAGAAGACCAACCCCAAGACACATAATCGTTAGATTCACCAAGATCGAAACGAAGGAGAAAATATTAAGGGCAGCCAGAGAGAAAGATCAAGTTACCCATAAAGGTAAGCCTATTAGGCTTACAGCAGATCTCTCAACGGAAACCCTACAAGCTAGAAGAGAGTGGGGGCCAATATTCAATATACTTAATCAACAGAACTTTCAGCCCAGAATTTCATATCCTGCCAATTTAAGCTTTACATTTGAAGGAAAAATAAAATCTTTTAGGAACAAGCAAGTACTCAGAGATTTTATTACCACCAGGCCTGCTTTACAAGAACTTCTAAAAGAAGCATTATACACAGAAAGGAACAACCAGTATGACCCTTTCTAAAAATACACCAAAAAGTAAAGAGCATTAACATAAAGAAGAATTTTTATCAACAAAAGGACAAAAATAGCCAGTTAATATCAAATGGCAGCAACCCTAAATTTAAATCGACCAAATCCCCCAATCAAAAGATACAGACAAAATCTAACGGTATATCCAAAGATATACATAGACTCAAAATAAAGGGTTGGAAAAAAAAAACGTACCAACCAAATGGAGAGCAAAAATAAATAAATAAAAAGCAGGAGTTGCAATTTTCACATTTGACAAAATAGATTTCAAAGCTACAAGGATACAAGGGTAAAAGGATTAATGTAATAATAAGAGATCTTAACACCCAGATACATAAGACCCATAATGAGATTTAGATTCAACGAGAGAGAAAATTGATAACGATATCCGGGACTGGAACTAAGACCCAGAACAAATAAACTCAGTAGAGCTCTCCATTTTAAACACACAAAATATACATTATCCACAAAATCTAACGATATATCTAAAGATATACAAAGACTCAAAACAAGGGGATGGAAAAAAACTCACCAACCAAATGGAGAGCAAAAATAAATAAATAAAAAGCAGGAGTTGCAATTCTCACACTTAATAAAATAGATTTCAAAGCTACAAGGATGCAAGGGTAAAAGGATTAATGTAACAATAAGAGATCTTAACACCCAGATACATAAGACACATAATGAGATTTAGATTCAACGAGACAACAAATTGATAACGAAATCCAGGACTTGAACTCAGAGCCAGAACAAATAAACACAATAGAGTTCTCCATTTTAAACACATAAAATATGCATTAACCACTTTAAATACTCAAAATATTGATCGGCCATTATTGAAACCCATTTTAGGAATGAAGTAATATTCCTTTTTCCCTCTTTTTCTTTTTTTCCCCTTCTTTTTCTCTTCTTCCCTCTAAAAAAAAAAAAAAAGAAATGATACTCAAGAGGATAAATACCCCAAACATCCTGGCTTGATCACTACACATTCTGTGCTTGTAACAAACACTCACATGTACTCCATAAACATATAAAATACTATGTATCAACAAAAGAAAAAATTGTTACCTAGAAACTATTTGGGCTAGAAAGTGACATAACAAAAGTGGCATTTAAGGAAGGACATAAACTATCAGAAGGCAGAGCTTTGTTCTCATTAGCTTATATGGATGATACCAAACAGAATAAACTGGAGATGAACCATTCAATTGATGAAGACTGATTGAAATAAAGCTCACAGGCTCACCTCTGAGATGGTGGTAACTTTGGCAGACAATAAAAGACTTACTTTTCTTTGACGTGACTATTCAACTTCAAAACTTCATATACACTTTAACTCCCTTTTGAGAGGAGGGTTTAGGGTCAGACAGACTTGGTTTGAAACGTGATTATACTTCAGGCCTTGGTCTCCTTGTCTGTAATATGGGATACTGCACAACTTCTTCACAGAACCCTGAGGGGAATCAAACAAGATGGCCCATACAGAGTGCCTGGCTCACGTCCTGGATGTCCTGGCACAGGGCAAATGGTTCATAAGCTTACTTTCCTTCTCTTCCTTCTGTCTTGCAGCATTGCACTGGCTTTGATCCCAGGCTTTGTTGTTTCTGAAATGATTATAGATTCACAGGAAGTTGCAAAAGTCATACAGAGTATCATTCTTCCAGTAACTTTTGGAGATTGGCTTTTCTCAGCATAATGCCCTTGAGATCCATCCAAATTATTGCATGTATCAATAGCTTTTTTTTCTTCCTTTCTTCCTTTTTTCTTGCTCAGTAGTATTCCATGATATGGATGTACCAGAGTTTGTTTAACCATTCACCCCCTTGAAGGGCATCTGGGCTTTTTCCAATTTTCTCTTATTATAGATAGTTTGTGTATAGATTTTTGTGTAAGCATAAGTTGTCATTTCTCCAGGATAAATGCCCAGGTGTGCAATTAATGGATCATATAGTAAATTTATGTTTAGAAACTGTTTTTTAAGAAACTGCCAAACTGTTTTCCAGAGTGGCTGAACCAATTTACATTTCCAGTAGCAATGTATGAAAGATAGTTTCCTCACATCCTTGTCAACATTTGGTGTTGTCACTATTTTTATTTGAGTTTTTCTAATAGATGTGTAATGATGTCTCACTGTGATTTCAAATATCCATCTCCCCAATGGTTAACAATGAATGTCCTTTTGTGTGCCTATTTGCAGTCCTTATATCCTCTTTAATGAAATACCTGTTCATATCTTTTGCCCATTTTCTAATTGGATTTTTTTTTACTGTTTAGTCTTGAGAGTTCTTCATATTTTCTAGATATAAACTTTTGCCAGATACAGTTTGAAAATATTTTCTCTCAGTCCGTAACCAAACTTTTTATCCTCTTAACAGGGCTTTTTCCTTTATTGGTTTTTCCTTTTATGGATCATACTTTTGGTGTTAAGGCTAAGAACTCTACATTTAGCCCTGGGTCCTAAAGATTTTCTCCTGGTTTTCTAAAAGTTTATAGTTTCATATTTTACATTTAAACCTTTTTAAGTTTTAAAACTTGTACAAGTTTAATGTCACTGTATCTTTACATATTCATGGTACAATTCACATCAAGTTTTATGCTTGATTTTTGCAAAGATACCATGCACACAAAGATACAATTCAATAACTGAAAGTCTTTTTTATTTTTATTTTTTTGAGACAGAGTCTTGCTCTGTTGCCCAGGCTGAAGTGCAGTGGTGTGCCCTTGGCTCACTGCAGCCTCTGCCTCCCAGGTTCAAGCAATTCTCCTGTATCACCTTCCCAAGTAGCTGGGACTATAGGCACATGCCACCACACCCGGTGTGTGTGTGTGTGTGTGTGTGTGTGTGTGTGTGTGTATTTTTAGTAGAGACAGGGTTTCACCCTGTTGGCCAGACTGGTCTCAAACTCTTGATCTCAAGTGATTCATCCACCGTGGCCTCCCAAAATGCTGAAATTACAGGTGTGATCCACCATGCCCAGCCTAAGACCACATTTTATTCTCCTAAATGAAATATATTTCAATACAATATTTCCCTAGATTTCATTCTAGGCTGAGACTAAGTACAAAGAATTTCAACCTAAATTGAGTGATTTAGCAAAAATTCTAAAAACCTGGAAAAAGATACGATTTTTCAACAAAAAAAATGAATGGAACTATTTTCTCTTTTTTATTTATTTTTTGTGTTTGGTAAAAGATACATAACATGAAATTGCCATTTGCTCTGTGCCAGGACATTTTAGCAATTTTTAAGTGTATAATTCGGTGGCATTAAGTATACGAACATTGTTGTGCAGCCACCATCTCCGGAACCTTTTAATCATCCCCAATTGGAATTCTGTATCTATTGAACCACAACTCTCCATTCCCTTCTCCCCCAGGTTTTTGGCCAGCACCATTCTATTTTCTGTGTCTCTGAGTTTGACTACTTTAAGTACCTCATATAAGTAGAATTATGCAGTTTTTGTCCTCTGGTGTCTGGCTACCTCACTTAGCATAATGTCTTTCAGGATATCCATGTTGTGGCCTGTGGCAGAATTTCATTCCTTTTTAAGACTGAGTGATGTTTCACTGTGTGGTTACACCTCATTTTTGTTTACGCGCGCATCCTCTGATGGATACTTGGGTTGTTTGCGCCTTTTGTCCACCGTGAATAATGTTGCCATGGATGGCTGTGCAAATATCTCTTTGAGCCCCTGCCCTATTCTTTGGGTGTATGCTCAGGAGTGGACCTTTCTCTCCTATGCCAAACTCTAAACTTGTTCAAACATCCACTCCTTTCCCTTCTTTTGTCAAGACCCCAGGGGCCATCTACAAGGGGGTCCACTGGGCCACTAGGGGGAGCTCCCCACCCTGGGATTTGGTGGGGTCTCTGGCTTGTTTTGTGATCTCCAGCCTGGTGGAAGTAAAAGAAAATAGTAAGAGAAAAATGAAGGACATGGCAGCCCCCACCCCACCCTCCAAGCCGTTTCTCGTGGGTTTTTGTTCCATAAAGTTCCAAGCACCACCTGGAAATTGCTTTATTAAAAGCAACACCTGATCCTTATCAGCTTCTTGGACCAACAAGTAGCAGCCTTGCAAATCCAGGCAGTGGCCAGTTCCAGCTTTGGCAGTTCCTCCTGGAGCGCCTGTCGGACAGCTCCAACTCCAGCTGCATCACCTGGGAAGGCACCAACGGGGAGTTCAAGATGACGGATCCCGACGAGGTGGCCCGGCGCTGGGGAGAGCGGAAGAGCAAACCCAACATGAGTTACAATAAGCTCAGTCGCGCCTTCCGTTACTACTATGACAAGAAAGTCATGACCAAGGTCCATGGGAAGCGCTACGCCTACAAGTTCGACTTCCACGGGATCGCCCAGGCCCTCCAGCCCCACCCTCCGGAGTCATCTCTGTACAGATACCCCTCAGACCTCCCGTACATGGGCTCCTATCACGCCCGCCTCAGAAGATGAACTTCGTGGCGCCCCACCCTTCAGCCCTCCCTGTGACATCTTCCAGTTTTTTTGCTGCCCCAAACCCATACTGGAATTCACCAACTGGGGGTATATACCCTAACACTAGGCTCCCCACCAGCCATATGCCTTCTCATCTGGGCACTTACTACTGAAGACCTGACAGAGGCCTTTCCCATCAGCGTGCGTTCACCAGCCCATCGCCACAAACTCGATCGGAGAACATGAATCAAAAGTGCCTCAAGAGGAATGAAGAAAGCTTTACTGGGGCTGGGGAAGGAAGCCAGGGAAGAGATCCAAAGACTCTTGGGAGGGAGAAGTATTACCACAGAAACGAGGAGGATGCTAAAAATGTCATGAATATGGACATATCATCTGTGGACTGACCTTGTAAAAGACAGTGTATGTAGAAGCAGGAGGTCTTAGGGACAGTGTACAAACTTTAGAGTTTGGAATCCCACTAATGCAAACTGGGATGAAACTAAAGCAATAGAAACAACACGGTGTTGATGTAACATACCGTTTATCATGCCATTTTAAGGAAAACTACCTGTATTTAAAAATAAAAACATATCAAAAACAAGAGAAAAGACTGTGGCCCGTCCACCGACGTTGATATGCAACTGCCCGGCATGCGCTGCTTCCGTTGAAATCAAATGCATTCCGTTTGATGGAGAGCTGTCAGCTTTCTCAAACTGTGAAGAGGACCCAAAGTTTCCAGCTCCTTTACAGTGTTACCAGGACTATGAGCTAAATGGTGGGACTGAGGATGTGTATAGAGTGAGTGCGTGATTGTAGACAGAGGGGCGGAGGAGGAGGAGGAGGAGACAGAGAAGGAGGAGACCAGGGCTGGGAAAGAAACTTCTCAAGCAGTGAAGACTGGACTCAGGACATTTGGGGACTGTGTACAATGAGATACGGAGACTTGAAGGTTCATGCAGTCAGTATTATACCAAAGCCAGATTTAGGAGAAGGGACCCAGCGTGATGGAGAAAGGGGAAGTGGTGGAATTCAGAAACAAAAAAGCGCATCTCTTTCTTTCTTTGTCAAATGAGTATTTTAACTGGAATTGTCTGATATTTAAGAGAAACATTCAGGACCTCATTGTTACGTGGGGGCTTTGTTCTCCACAGGGTCAGCTAAGAGATGGCCTTCTCGGCTGCCACAATCAGAAATCACGCAGGCATTTTGGGTAGGCGGCCACCAGTTTTCCTTTGAGTCGCGAACGCTGTGTGTTTGTGAGAATGAAGTATACAAGTCAAGGTTTTTCCCCCCATTTTTATATAATAATTATATAACTTATGCATTTATACACTACGAGTTGATCTCGGCCAGCCAAAGACACACGACAAAAGAGACAATCAATGATATAATGCGGCCTTGAATTTTAACTCTGTATGCTTAATGTCTACAATATGAAGTTATTAGTTCTTAGGAAGCAGAATGTATGTAATAAAATAAGCTTGGCCTAGCATGGCAAACCAAATTTAAAAATAAATAAATAAAAGCAACACTTCTCTGGCCACAAGGGTGAGAAATGGGGGTAAGAATCAAAGGATGGCCCTTTCCTCAGCTCTTAGTTTGGGGAAAATTGGTTTCCTGCCTCACTGTGCACTTGAACAGATTATTTAAAAAGCACTTCATCTTATACATTTCTCTCAAGCTTTCCAGCCCACCCATCCTCTCCCACGATTGATAGAATTAAGGCCAGCGTGGTAGATTTCCTGCCCTGAGTAATTGTAAGAAGGTAGGAATAAAGAACCACTTCCCAGTTTGTGGTGGTTCAGGGCAGAATTTGGCCTAAACAGCAGCAAGTGCTCCCGGATTGCTCTCCAGACAGGCTTTTCTACAACTGGGTGTGAAGCCTGACTTGGACTCCTGCTAGTTGTGTGAGTGTGGGAGGTAATTTGGCCTCTCTGCGCCTCAGTTTTCTCATCTGTGAAATGGGATAGTAGACCCAACCTCATCGTGTTGCTGTAAGGATTAAATTCCCGAGTACACCATACACTCTCAATCAGAACGGGTTATTACTGCTGTTTTCCCAATGTTATCATAATTCTGCTGCAGCAGTTAGTCCTGGGTGGGAGCTGCTGTCCCTGCACGTAACTTCCTCACACCCCGTGCCGGTACAGTACAGAAAAGCTACAGTGCAACTGATAAGGTGCCTACATGTAGTAACAATAGAAATATCCTAATCTGAAGCTTTTTCTGGGAGCTGGACTCCAGAGTCTGTGTTGCCGAGGCAATGGTTCTACAGGTGCATTGTGCCGGAGAAGTTGCTCCCTCCCTGACCCTGTCACCTCCCATGACCCCGTCACCTCCACCTCAGGGCAGCCACCATGCCTAGGATCACAGTGCAGGTGTCTACTGACGGACAGCAGAAAGAGGGGGTGGCCGGGGCCTGGCTCAGTGGGAGCAAACACCCCCTTTCTATTATCCAAACCGGGAGCAAGGACCAAAGAGAGTCCACTTCCTTCCTCCTTCTCTCTCAGTTGCCCTTTGGGGCAGAGAAGTGGTCAAACTGGGAGTCACAGAAGCACCTCAAGTTAAGCAGTTCTTTTATTTTCTGAGATGGAGTCTCCCTCTGTCACCCAGGCTAGAGTGCAATGGTGCAATCTTGGCTCACTGCAACCTCCGGCTTCTGGGCGCAAGCAGTTTTCCTGCCTCAGCTTCCCTGAGTAGCTAGGACTACAGGCATGCACCATCATGCCCAGCCAATTTATAAATTTTTTTTTTTTTTGAGACGGAGTTTCGCTCTTGTTATCCAGGCTAGAGTGCAATGGCGCAATCTCGGCTCACTGCAACCTCCGCCTCCTGGGTTCAGGCAATTCTCCTGCCTCAGCCTCCCGAGTAGCTGGGATTACAGGCGCGCGCCACCATGCCCAGATAATTTTTTGTATTTTGAGTAGAGACGGGGTTTCACCATGTTGACTAGGATGGTCTCGATCTCTTGACCTCGTGATCCACCCGCCTCGGCCTCCCAAAGTGCTGGGATTACAGGCTTGAGCCACCGCGCCTGGCCCCTTTTTAAATATTTTTAGTAGAGACAAGTTTTCACCCTGTTAGCCAGGCTGGTCTCGAACTCTTGACATCAGGTGATTCACCTGCCTGAGCCTCTCAAAAGTGTTGGGATTACAGGCGAGAGTCACTGCACCCGGCTGGTTAAGCAGTTCTTGCTGGTGGTCAGCCGAATGACAAGGAAAGGGTGCATACTGGGCTGTCCCACCTTGTCCTGGGGCCGCCCCCTACCTGGTACTTGGACTTCTGTTCCCAGCCCCAGGATCCAAGTGAATACTGGCTACCAGTCCTTTAAGGCTACCAGTTGTCAGCTACTACTTGACCCCAGTGAAATGGAAGATAAAGTCTTGGTGGGGTTCTGTGGGGAAAACCATGTCTAGGCTGGGGGCAGGGTGTGAGTTGGGGTGATGGTGCTACTGATGTGGGAGAAGATACACGACTTCTTGGCAGATGGCTTCTGGAGCCCAGGACTGGGCAGGGTGGAACTGCAGGCCCCTGGCAGCTCCATGGGACCCTGTGGGGAACCCTCCCTCGCCGGGTGTACTCTTCCCTGCCTCCTGTCCTCCGCCCTCTGGGAGCAGCGCTGAGATTCAACTACTCTTTGTTCCAAACAGTAGTGAGACTTGGCTGGGGCCCCTCCAGCCCTTGGCACTGGCTGACAGGCAGCAGCCTGAGGCTTCTCCCAGGCAGAGGTTAGGTCGTCCCAGGGCTGCCCACTGGCCACCCTCTCTTGCATCCTCTCAGAATGCTTCATGTTCAAGTTTTCCCAGCTCTAGTCCCGCCTCTCCTATTTCTGGCAGCTCTTAGACAGCTGCTCCCCAGAGAAGAGAGTCCCCCTTCCTCTCCCCATCTTGTTCTAGCTGCCAACCTGCATGATTCATTCCTCTCTCCCTACTACATAAAAGGCACTCGGGGCCATTGCTTGTACCTAAGTAAATATTGATGTGCTCAGCATTTGTAGCGAGTGAGTGTCCTTGTCTGTCTGGATTGCTGTCATCAGTCACCGTGGCAAGCAGGGCCATGCCAAGGGTTTTCTAAGTGCAAAGCAAGAAGGTTTTAAAGTTCTGAGTGCGGCCAGATTTATTCTGATTCTTTAATTGTTACAATGAAGGCATCTTTAAAACACACAGTCAAAACCCCACCCCCGGAGGAAGAATCCTGAGGACTGTGGATTGTTTGACACGGGCTTGCTTACCTGGGCAGGCCCTTCCCTGGCTGACTCCTAGAGACCCTTGTCCCTGTAACTTACTGCAAACCCGGAGGTACATTTAAATTAAAGAAGGCAAGTAGCTCCTGGCTGCCTGCCACCCGCTAGATGATGGGGGAGCCCTGAGCAGAGCCGCGCAAGGGAGTGGACTCCGGGCAGGCTGCTGCCTGGGTGGTAGGGTCTGAAGGTACTGGAAGGCTCTTAGCAGCTTCCCCACCCACTCTGGGGACCCAGAATGTCTCCTCCATGCAGACGCCTTGGTGCCTGGAATTCCGCCACTGCATTTTGCAGCTTTTGCTGTGGATCTCGTAGCTTTCTGTTTCCAGAAATTCCAGCTTAAAGCACACCACAAATGTCAGCCCAAGAATAAAATACACAGGTGGGGATACAGGTATGTTATCAAGCTACAAGAAAGTCAAAAGAAAAATTAAAAGTGGGAGAAGAGGGCCTGGGCGCAGTGGCTCACACCTGTAATCCCAGCACTTTGGGAGGCTGAGGCAGGTGCATCACTTGAGCTCAGGAGTTCGTGACCAGACTGGCCAACATGGTGAAATCCCATCCCTACTACAAAAGTACAAAAATTAGCTGGCTGTAGTGGCACACGCCTGTAATCTCAGTTACTCAGGAGGCTGAGGCAGGAGAACTTCTTGAACCCAGGAGAGGGAGGCTGCAGCGAGCCAAGATCACACCGCTGCACTCCAGCCTGGGCAACAGAGCGAGACTGTCTCAAAAAAATAAATTAAAAAATAAAAATATTTTCAATCTGAGGTTGGTTGACTCTGAACATGGGACCCATGAATAGAGAGGGCCAATTGCATGAATACATAGAGTGAAAAATTATCAGAGAGAAAGGAAGGGTGCCAGGCTAAATGCTTTAAGCTTAGCACATTTGCTTGAACCCAGGAGGCGGAGGTTGTGGTGAGCCGAGATCGCGCCATTGCACTCCAGTCAGGGTAACAAGAGCAAAACTCCGTCTCAAAAAAAAAACCTGTCCATGACAATGATGCATTTCCACTTCTTACTGTTTGTCTCTGGTGATACAATCATTTTTTTCTGAAGCCAAACAAGTGCTTCCTATAAGACATTCTAGCAAAGCATCACAGCTCACAGGGTGGAATTCAATAGTTTATAAATGCTTTTGATAAGAATTGTGGGTCAGAAGACAAACCATGACTTCCTTGAGGCACCCGGATTACTTGTGGGTTTTCTTTATTGTCCTTGTTCGTACCATTTAGCAAAAGCTAACGTGATGGTGGGACACAGGACTCAGTCTCAGCTTAGGCTGAGCACCCCTGGTCCTCAGCAAGGCCGAGCAGGAAGAAGCCAGAATGGTGGAAGAGTTAGCAGACTCCAGTTCTCGCCGCTCCTCTGCCACACTGGCTGCAATGTGGCCCTAGAGATCTTAAGTGATGTGTTTCCTGGACCTAGGTGGGGGGTGGTGCCTCAGCTCTTCTGGGCTATGGTGAACCTGTTAGCAAGCCTCTCCCCTCCCACAAGCCTCTCCCCTTCCACAAGCCTCACTGGGTGCTGGGCCTTTGGGATTCCTGGCTAAGCTGAGGATCAGAATGACCTGTGGAGCCTTAGAAGTCACAGATCAGAGGCGCAGCCTCAGAAACTGGATTTTAAACATTCTTTCCCAGGAGATTCTGATAAACCAGGGACTCAACCCTCAGTGCCCTAGGAAGCCCCTCAAGGAGCTGTTTGTGAGTGAACAACTTTGAGACACCCTCTGGTCACCTGGCATGGGTGTGCCTCCCACACTGGGCAGCCACATTGGAGGGGTTAGCCTCCCCTGACAGCTGGAGAGGCCACTTCAGTTTTCCTTGTGGGAGCACTGTGGCCGTCCTTTCTCCCTTTCCAAACGGTCTCTGGAGAGGAGAGAAGAAGGGGTTGCTCTGGCTCTGGAATGCCAGCCCCGTCGAGTTCCTGGCTCCCTCTCCCCCTTGTTCCCAGCCACCTCTACCAACAGGAACTGCTGATGCTCCTCGCTCCTTGCTTTGCCTCTCTCTGCCTTTGTACGTGTCTTATTGTGACTCCCTTATTGTGGAGCACACTTGACCCCAGGGCCCCCTCCTGCACCCTCCAGTCTGCCCTCTCCTCCTAAACTTGTAGGTCCTGTCTACACAGGTCACTCACTCTGCCATCTTGCCTTCACCCCTCGCCCTCTGTCCTTCGTTCAGTTCACTTCTGAAAATGGCACCTCCAGCCACCCCGACCTCTAGCACTCCTTCCATTCTCTATTTCTTGTCGTCAACATTTGAATGCCCACCTTGACCCCTGAAAGTAAGTGTCTTGGCATCAGATTCACTGTCTTCCTCTCAAACCTCCATCTTTCTCCATTTCCCCTTTGACTCTATCATAGATTTGTTTACTCCTGGGGAGTATTTAGACCCATGCTCTTTACAGGTGAGGACCGGAGAAGGCGAGTGACCTGCCTGCCCTGGGGAAACCAGCTCCTTAGTTGGAGAGAGGGAAGCAGCAGCTTGGCCACCACCCTTAGTCCTAACGGCCTTGAGCTGCCAGGGCTCTGGCACCAGAGGCGTGCGGCCTGGGCATCGGATGCTTGTGACCTGCCCACCATAGAGCAAAGCACCCTGTCTCTGTTTCCTCCGAAAAGCCCCTCAGTATAGACAGCATTAAAGGGCTTCAGTCAAAGTTGAGACGGGGGAAAAAGAGGAGGCATATGGGGATGTTACAGTCTCCAGAGGGAAAATGGTATTTCTTGTCAATCATAATTCCAGAGAGTGTCTTGTTTTCGGTCAAGCATTTGAGTAGTTCATTAACAGGATTGCATTCATTAGTTTTTCCCATGTGTTCACCATTCTTTTGTTTGTTTATTTGTATTTAAGAGATAGAGGGGAGGGGGTCTCACTTTGTTGCCCGGGCTGGTCTTGAACTCCTGGCCTCAAGCGATCTTCCCACCTCAGTTTCTCAAAGTGCTGAGATTACAGGCATCGGCCACCATGCCTGGCCCCCATTTTCTCTTAATGGGACCTTGGCGAGTGGTTCTGATGAAATGCTGAAACTTCCCATTGCAGTTGGCTAGAGCCTCCAGATTTTGCCAGTTTTCAGTGATACCTTCAACTGCTTCATTCTAGGTATTAACAAGGCAGTAATTCCTTGAAGGGGTAATTTAGAACTCTGTCTTCTCTTAGGAGAAAAAAAAAGGGATTAAAATCCAGGAGTTCAAGCATAGAGCATTCCATTAGAGTGGACAAACAGAAAATGAGATCATGTCTATTTAATCGTAATAATATAATTGTTAATACTTACTGAATATATACTAGGTGTAAGAAACAGTACTGGGGCTGGGCACGGTAGCTCACGCCTGTAATCCCAGCACTTTGGGAGGCCAAGGGAGGCAGATCACGAGGTCAGGAGTTCAAGACCAGCCTGGCCAATATGGTGAAACCCTGTCTCTACTAAAAAATACAAAAAATTATCCGGGCGTGGTAGCACGCACCTGTAGTCCCATCTACTCAGAAAGCTGAGGCAGGAGAATTGCTGAAACCCAGAAGGCAGAGGTTTCACTGAACTGAGATCATACCACTGCACTCCAGCCTGGGCAACTCCATCTCAAAAAAAAAAAAAAAAAATTGAAAAAGAAAGCATACTGGATTCTTTTTTTGTTTGTTTTAGACAGGGTCTCACTCTGTTGCCCAGGCTGCCGGAGTGCAGTGGTGCCTAATCACAGCTCACTGCAGCCTCCACCTCCTGAGCTGAAGTGATCCACTTGCCTCAGCCTCCTGAGCAGCTGGGACTACAGGTGCATGCCACAACACCCAGCTAATTTTTGTATTTTTTGTAGTTAGGGCTTTACCATGTTGCCCAGGCTGTTCTGGAACTCCTGAGTTCAAGCTATCTGCCCGCCTCGGCCTCCCAAAGTGCTGGTATTACAGTCGTGAGCCACCCGACCCAGCCAGTACTTGGATTCTTTATATGTATTCTCTGACTTCTCACATTGCCATAAGGTAGGTGATCTTACCACACCTATCTTTTGGATTAGAAAACTGAGGCTTGGAGAGATCAGTGTCTTGCTCAAGATCACACAGGTGGTGAGTCTGAATTTCACCTGTGAGCACTGACTTGCAGCCGTGCTCAGTAACCATGCTGTCTTCTCCCTGGAGGGGCACCAAATTCTCTTTTGGGGAGAAGTTAGAGGAGAGCCCTCCAAGTGAGATGAGTAAGGTTGTCATCATTTTGATGATTCGTCATTAAGATAAAACTAGATGGCCACCTTATTACTGCTGATAAAGACGTAGCCAGGACTCGGCAATTTATAAAAGAAAGAGGTTTAATGGACTTACAGTTCCACATAGCTAGGGAGGCCTCACAATCATGGTGGAAGGCACAAAGGAGCAAAGTCACATCTTACATGGATGGCAGCAGGCAAAAAATAGTTTGTGCAGGAAAATTTCCCCTTATAGTAATCATCGGATCTCATGAGACTATTCACTATCATGAGAACAGCATGGGAAAGACCTGCCCCCATGAGTGAATCGCCTCCCACAGGGTACCTCCCTAACACGTGGGAATTCAAGATGAGATTTGGGTGGGGACACAGCCAAACCATATCAGCCACACACAGTGCTACACATCTGTAAGCTCAGCACTTTGGGAGGTCAAGGTGGGAGAATCACTTGAGCTCAGGGGTTTGAGACCAGGCTGGGAAACATGAAAAAACCTTGTCTCTACAAAAAATATGAACATTACCCAGGTATGGTGGCATCTGCCTGTAATCCCAGCTACTCAGGAGGCTGAGGCAGGAGGATACCTTAAGCATGGGAGGTTGAGGCTGCAGTGAGCCATGATCATGCCACTGCACTCCAGCCTGGACAACAGAGGCTGCAATGAGCCATGATCATGCCACTGCATTCCAGCCTGGGCAACAGAGTAAGACCCTGAAAAGAAAGACAGAAAGAAAGAGGGAAAGAAAGAAAGAGAAGAAAAGAGAGAAAGAGAGAGAGAAAAAGAAGGAAAGAAAGAGAGAGAGGGAAGGAGGGAGGGAGGAAGGAAGGAAGGGAGGGAGAGAGGGAAAAGAAAAGCAGTTTATAAACTGGTAAGCTCTATGCACATATGAGGTGTTAAGAACTGTCTTCTGCTTTTATAGAAATTCCTTTATGCTGCTGACATCTTGGTATAACTTTCCTTGTACAGGTTCACTGCAGAACCAGATTATAACTCATGATAGCAGTTTCCTTCTTACCAACCCTGCTGCCTTCAGCACTTAGAATTCCCCTGATCCAGCTGTCCCAAATTGTCTCGGCTATTGTGAGTCAGTGTTGGTAATCCATGGATAGTGTCTGGATATTTGGGTCAGATTCTACCAGTTTTTAAAAAGCCCTCTTTCTTAGCAAAACCATGACTCCTACATGACTTCCAGACAAGGAGATGAAGCTGAACACTGGATAACACAATACCACAGGCAATGGGGTCAAGTGCCCGTGAAATAGCTGTTGGATAAAAGGTTATTATTAGCTTTGCCTCTCGGTCTTGTTCTGGGCTTTGAAGCCTCATCAATTCCCCCCAAAAATTTTCTGTGCTTCTTAAAAAAACACCTTTGAGGCCAGGCACAGGTGGCTTATGCCTGTAATCCCAGCACTTTGAGAGGCCAAGGAGGGCAGATCACCTGTGGTCCGGGAGTTTGAGACCAGCCTAACCAACATGGAGAAACCCTGTCTTTACTAAAAATACAAAATTAGCTGGGTGTAGAGGCGCATGCCTGTAATCCCAGCCACTGGGGAGGCTGAGGCAGGAGAATCGCTTGAACTCGGGAGGTGGAGGTTGTGGTGAGCCGAGGTTGAGTCATTGCACTCTAGCTTGGGCAACAAGAGGGAAACTCCATCTCAAAAAAATAAATAAATACCTTTGAAAGGTGTCAGAGAAGCGGACTGGGATGGAGTGGATTGCCCTGCAACAGGGGTGCTTTCCTCCTGCACCCAGAAGCAGCTGAACAGCAGTGTTCCTGGTGCTCCTCCCCCTGGCACTGGGGGTGCTGAAATGGAGCAATCAGTCAAAGAGCATGGCTGAGGACCAGTGCTCAGCCCTAGATGCACCCCACAGGAAAGCCACTGAGATCTGAACACATGGAGGATCCTCAGCCTCCTCTCTGACTAGTTCTGATGGGGGTTTCGTTAGACTTTCTGGCTGGGAAGGGACCTCTGAGTGTGGATGGGGGCCTGCGAGGGCATGACCAGGAGAGGGCATGAACAGTGTCTTCAATAGACAGAGTAGTGATCATTACACATTTACATTGGGCCAAATAGTCTTTCTTTTCTTTCCCTTCTCTTTTTTTCTTCTACTTTCTCCTGTCCTTCCTTTTTAATCACAAATGCCAAATTGGGATATGTTTCATTTGGGAAAGAAGGCAAGAGGCCCCACCCAACAGTCACAGACAAAACATGGGTGAGATCTGTCTGCATTCCCATCAGTGCCTGCCTTCAGAGCTGGAGGTAGATGCCCCAGCATTCCAGTGACTCAAGCTATGGGGTGCTCACCACTTCCCTTGGGGGAATCTGGCCCACGTCTCTGCTGTCTCCTCATTCAAATGTTTTCCAGCTACTCAGCCACAAGCTCCTTTCCTGGGGGCACTGCAGCTTCCCTCCCTGTGCCACAAGTTTTGACTCATCTTGGACAGAGGTCGCGGGAGGCATGGGACTTGCAGAGCATTCAGCTGGGATTGCTGTCATCTGTTCTCATCCTAGACTGTCAGCTCGGGGCCAAGCAGTCATCCCTTGTTGCTCGTTCTAGGCTTCGAATTAGAGGTCAGCCTCTTCACACCTCATTCTTAGACTGTAAACTTTGTGAGGGTGGAAACTGGTCTCATTCATCTCTGGGTGTGTAGGGCTCAACAGATGAAGTGTATCTTCAGACTCTCCCATGTTGCATTCTGAAGTGATCAGGGGCTCCTGGATAAGATTTTCCCTTGACCTCCAGCAAAGACCCTAACATCATGGCCAGGCAAACTGGCTCACACCTGAAACCCCAGCACTTTGGGAGGCCGATATGAGCGGATCATCTAAGACTGGAAGTTCAAAACCAGCCTGACCAACATGGAGGAACCCCATCTCTATTGAAAATACAAAATTAGCTGGGCATGGTGGCGCACACCTGTAATCCCAGCTACTCAGGAGGTTGAGGCAGGAGAATGCTTGAACCTAGGAAAAGGAGGTTGCAATGATCCGAGACTGTCGCCACACTCCGGCCTGGGCAACAAGAGATCTGTAAAAAAAAAAAACACCTAATACCAGAACTGATGTTTTATTCTGAGGAAGAGAGGAACTGAGCCTGCTAACAAAGTGGATTCAAAGTCTTTTCTGCTGGCTTCAGGCCAGCTCTCCTTGTCCCATCTGTCCCCAGGATAAAGCCTTGAACTAGCTTCCCTCCTGTGCAGGCAGGCCCCCCCACAATTATAGGCCATTCATTTATGGTTGCTGGACCTAGTCTCATAAACCCCATTCACTCCGAGGTGAGAAAAGTCACAGTGCACCTGAGGTGACAAAAGTCACAGTGCATCTCCGGCTGAAACCAGCACAGTTCCAAGGAAGCCTTGCCCTCTAATTAGTGGGGTATTTGCTACCACAGCTCTTACCCTCCTATTGTAAAATCCAGAGGACAATAGCTCCTTATTGCCTGACCAATGTGGTGGGTTCCTGGCCCCATCCATTCCCTCACCCTCCTTGCTGCCCCTTCCCCCGTTGAACGGGGGAGGCTGTCACCTTGTTTGGTTCCTCATTTTAAAAAGGCAAAGCCTTTGATTATCACTATTGTATCTTCCCTTCCCTCACTGTAAGGCATTGGAAGGCAATTTCTTTAGCAAGGCGACCTCCTACTCAGGAAAGGGACTGGATTTTTCAGAATGTATAACCAAAGGCGCCAGAGGGCAGGCCTGGGATCCTGTTGGCTGCTCTTGGTTGGTCCCTGTTACCTAGGTCTGGAGCAAGGACCAGCAGCTCCTATCTCCACTGGGACCTCAGCTCACCTGTTTTGTCTCCTGGGACACCCTCTTGGGTAGCTCACATAGGGGTGCTATGATGTTACCTACAAAAGACGTGGGACTTCCAGAAAAGTATTTAAATTTGGATATGAACTAAGGCTGAGCACTGAATTCTAGCGACCTTCTCAAGCTATTAGCCTTTTTAGTGACTATGGGCTGGTCATTGCGCTGCTCTGTGCCTCAGTTTCCCCATAAAACGTCAGGATAATTATTTAGCCCTATATCCACGACAAAAGTATTGAGAGAACACATTTGCCCCTTGAAACCTTCCTGCCTCATTTCTCCCAAATCCAGGGGTCTTTCTGAGCTGGGCGCTTTAGGGAAGGGCCCACGACTGGGAGGGAAATGACCTGGGTTTGCGAAGCGGCAAAGCAGTTCCCAGATCTCTCTACTTCTTTAGGGGATTCAAAGGAGGAGGCATAGCAAGAAAGTGGAGGACAGAACTCTCTCCCGCTCTCAGAGCCTCTGGCCCCGCAGACCCCGACGTGGGCGCTCGTGCCAGGATCACGCAGAGCGGGCGCGGGCTCCTTGGGCACCCCGAGGGGGCTGCTAGCCGGGGTAAGACCCACGGTCCCTTCGCAGGACCCGGTCGAGTTCCGGGAGAAGGAGGCGGCGGGCGTCCGGGGCAGGGTGAAGGGGGCCGGATGGCTGGGACTCCCCTTCCACATCCCCTGGCGAGACCCCCAGGCCGCTCTACTCAGGGGCCCAGGGAGCCGGAGGTGAGCGGGAGGCAGGTGCGGAGGTCGCGGTCCCAGCGCCTGGGAGGAGCCCACGGGAGGGTGTTGCGGCCCGGCCGGTGGGCAGGAACGAGCCGGGGCCGGCGCGGCTGCCGGGGGGCGGGGAGGAGGCGCGGGAGGCGGGGCGGAGGCGGCGGCGCCCCCGGGATCCACTCGCCCAGCGCCGGCCCCTCCACTCCAAGCCGCGGCCGCCACCCGTCCCGCAGCCAACTTGGGCCGAAACTTCCCCGGTACCGCGCTCCAGAGCAGGGCGAGCAGCCCAGCGAGACCGTCGGCGGCCGCCCGAGCAGGCGCCCTGGGCGCAGGGCCTCCCTCTGGCTCGGCCGCGGGCTCCGCACCCCCGACTGTCTCCACTGGCCGAGTTCGGGGGTCCCTGGCGCGGAGTAGGGAGCCCTCGCGGCAGCAGGAGGGTGCGCAGACTCCGAGCGCCGGGGCTGCCTGGCTGGGCTCCGCTGGCCCCTCGGAGGCTGCCCCAGCATCTAGGGGACCCGAGACGCCTTGGCGGGACCCCGAGAGCGGAGCGCTCCCGCCCGCGCCGCCAGCCCCGCGCCCCTGCGGCGGATGAAGAGTCGGATGCAGCGGCCCGAGCGGCCCGCGCGCTGAGAGGAGCGGGCAGGGTCTGCCCTGGGCTCCGCCGGCGGGCCAGGGCCCCCGACCGCCCCCTGCGCCCCGCGGGCCGCGCCTCACCCGCCGACACAGCGCAGCCGAGCGCAGGAAGAGCCGGGCCCGGCCGAGGGGCACCCGGAGCCCCCGGGCCTGACAAGCGGCGGGACAGGCAGGTAAGCGCCGGCCCTAGTCCCCGGAGACGGCCCCCCCCGCTGCCCCGGCCGCTGAGCCTCGCGTGGCTCCCGGCTTTCCCAGCCCCGCGGCCCCTCTGGGTCTCCGCCGGGTGGGTCTGCGCGCTGCAGGCGTCGGGTCGGGGAGGGCCGGGGTGGGCCGCGGCGGCGACAGCGGGGTCAGGTGGGGGGAAGGGAGTCGCCCCCGGCCAGGGCCGCGAACAAAGCTGGGGACAGCCGGGCCCTCGGCGCAGGCAGGTAGGCTCCGGGGCAGCAGCTGCCCGCGGCTGTCCGAGGAGGGGGAGCCCCTGAGCTTCTCGCTCACTCTCCCGGGCTTGGTCAGGCCCGGCCTGAACCCTCCGCTGAGGACCACATCTGGATTACTTTACCCGCCAGAAGCGAGTTGGTGCCTGCGTTCCTGCCCCAACTGCGCAGGTAGAGCCCGAGTGCCACTCAGCTTTGTGTTTCTCCGCTTGCTTGAGCGTTCCAGGTCCCCGCCGTGGGAGAGGCGGGACGTAACCTCCTTCTTGGAGCCTGGGTGGACATGTGGCCAGCGCTCCAGTCAGAGCCAAACTCCCGGATATTTGCATGCTGCAAATCGTTGGGAGAGGCAATTCAATTTTCGGGGAGGCTGACTGGCTCTGTTTTACAGGGAGGGAAACTGAGGTGGCTCCGGCCCTGGGTTGGTTACTCAGCTGAAGGGGTGTGTTTGTCGGCGGGTCCTCACCACTTCATCCGGGCCCTTCACTGCTTTTGCCACCTGGCCACGTTGGCAACAGCTTCCAGTTGCTACTCCCCTGGGCAGAGGCTCAGCCTGGAGGAGAAAGGCTGGGGTCATGGAACCAATCCCCTGAACTGCTCCTGGAAAGTGCCCACTCGCCAGAGCTTCGATGGGACATTTGTGCCCATGCTGGCAGTGTGGAGTCGAAAACCCTGGTTCAGCAGGGCAGGGTCGGCTGCTGGCCAGCCACCAGTACTCATCCAGGCACAGGGGAAGTCTAGGGAGCCACGTCCTGTGGCTGGCCCCTAAGGCAACAGAGAGTCCAGGCAGCAGCCAGCACACCCTCAGAAAGCCTAAGGACCCAGCCTCTCCTGCCATCCGATTAACCTGCAGAATTCACTTATCAAAAGCAGGACTCCCCATCTCAGGCACAGATGAGCGGATGCCAGACCTGGAGCTTGCACTCGCATGCCTGCCTGGGCTCACACACGCAAGTCCTGGCAAACACACCCCCTATTACAGTGGAAGACTGAGGGGTGGTTTTCCTCCATCGCAAAATAGTGTCTGTTCCCTTTTTGACACACAAGATTTGTGGTTATAAATAGCAAAAAGGAGGAGGTGTGTCTCCTTGGAAGGATGGCAGTGCTGAAAGAGACCTCTTAGGCACCGTTGTGAGAGGAGTGATGGAGCTGGAGTCTTCATGGTGATGACAAGTCTAGCAGCCCAAGGGAAGGGTCACAATTAAAACCAGGGCTTCTTACTAACAGGTGCAGGTGGCACGGACACCAGGGCAGGAGGTGAAGGGAGTAAAGGAACCTAAAGAGACAATGGATGGGTAATACCCAAGGGCAGCCAGAAAGGACATCTCTCCTTCCTTTTTCTCTTCTTAAAGACAGCCAGGCCAAGAGCATGTGACACTCTGTGGGATCTGCCTGCCAGGGGAGCAGGAGCCAGGCTCGGAGGAGCTTGCTGGTCTTTTTCCACCCATGGATTTCGTACTTTCCCAGGCTCTGATATCATATGTATTTGAATATGAATAGGTGAGTGAGGGTGTGTGTCTGTGTTTGTCCAGTGTGACTGAAACCAGTCCCCTCTTTAGTTCATGTGGTCATTGTAATATCACCAAGGGTTTCTTACTGACTTCAAACTACCCTTTTCTAAATTTTTTTCTGTCCAAAAAGCGTAGGTTAAAGGAATGTTGCCAAAATTGCTGGGAGCCATATGTCGCAAAAAGGAAAAAATCCGGGATGATTCTTCCCTTGTGTATTTCACCCTCTCTGACTCTAGTGGCATCTGAAAGATTTTTTTATTTGCCCTTCTTCAGGTTCAAGAAAGGCAGAGGACTAGGCTAGCCTGTTCTAATTTTTGATTCTAGGATGGTTCTGCTGGTTTCTGGATTTCCACAGTCTGGCTTCTCTAGCATGGAAGAAGGGTTTTACATGAAGCGATAGTCCTTGTCTTCTCTGAAACAGAAATCAGTCAGTCCACAAAAGCTTTCGTGTCCAAAATTCATGAGTTTCTTCTCTCTGGCTCTTTTTCTGACCTCCTGCCATTTATCTCCTTAATCTTCTAACCAGGTGTTCAGAGCCCACCTTTGCCCCAGCCCCACTCCTGAATGCAGTCGTGGTGGTAGTTGGTGGTTGATTGGTAACTTCATCAGGTCTCTGAAGACACACAACAATAGATGTAAAAGCCCCCTGGGCGGTGACAGCAGGTGGGAGCTCCACATAAGGGCAGCCTTGGCGGGTTTTTATTGAGTGTCTTCACCGAATCTAGGAGCTTAGAAACATCCAGCAGAGGGACTGTGCATCGGTATTGCCATAAAGATGAAAAGACATGCTCATTTTAAATCTGAGCCACCCTTTAAAGTAAAACTAACCTTCTGTCCATCTCTAGGGTGCAGCCTGTGCACTCCCCCAAGCAGCACTCTGGGGGAACCCTGAAAATGGACCTGCTGTTTGGTACAATTCTCGCTGGACTGTTCCCTTCAGCAAGAAATGTCCCAACTCCGCAGAGCAGGTGTTTGCACAGCTCCTACCAGGCCCTCTCCACCCCTGGCCGGCCCTGTTTACCTGGCTAAATTTAAACCTCCGCCCCCTCCATCCCAGTTTGACCCACTGGCTTGTGGTCTCACCACTGGGCTGGCTGCTGCGGCAGCATTTCCTGACTTCTTCGCCCCTGTGGTTGCAGTTTGGTCTTTTTGTGCTGCATGAATCCTCTTCTAGACTTTCTAAAGTTGGTCTCTCTCTCCACTGCTTCTCCACCCATGTGGCTCTCTTCCCAACTCTTTCCTCCCGGGTGATTTGGAACCTGGTTCGGTACTGGGGGAAGATACTCTCCCCTAACCCTTCCAGATGCTGTGCACGGAGATCTCAGGAACCCTAGACTCAAGCTGTCACTTAAGGTCCTCAGGGGGCTGTGCTGACTGTAATCATTAAGCAGCCTGGCTGCCAGGCTCTTGGATCCCCTTTAAGTAAGTACATAGGGTGCTGGCAGCAGTGCAGCCCTTAAAGGGACAGGGACATTGTCTAAGATGGCCTTTGGCACCCCAAACCTCCAGCTCCCCAAGGAAGCCAACCCACCTGGATGTCCTGTTCTTTCCATCACTGTCTTTTCTAGAGGTTTTGTTGGGGAGGGTGTTTGAGTGGGTGGGGGTGCACACAGTAGCTTCTCTTCTCTGGGTCTCAGTAATATTTTCTTTTTGTTCTTTTTTTTTGAGACAGTCTTGCTTTGTTGCCAGGCTGGAGTGAAGTGGTGTGATCTCAGCTTACTGCAACCTCCGCCTCCCGGGTTCAAGCAATTCTCCTGCCTCAGCCTCCTGAGTAGCTGGGACTACAGGTGTGCACCACCATGCCCAGCTAATTTTTGTATTTTTAGTAGAGAGGGGGGTTTCACCATGTTGGCCCGGATGGTCTTGATCTCTTGACCTCATGATCTGCCCACCTTGGCCTCCCAAAGTGTTGGGATTGCAGGTGTAAGCCTCCACACCCAGCCCTCCTTTTTTTTTTTTTTTTTTTGATAGGGTCTTTCTCTGTTGCTCAGGCTAGAGTGCAGTGGTGTAATGATGGCTCACTGCAGCCTCAACCTCCTGGGATCAAGTGATTCTCTCACCTCAGTCTCCCCAGTAGCTGGGACTATACGAGGCATGTGCCACCACACCTGGCTAATTTTTTAAAATTTTTTGTAGAAATTTTGTTTTACTATGTTGCCCAGGCTGATCTTGAATTCCTGGGTTTAAGTGATTCTCCTGCCTCAGCCTCCCAAACTGCTGGGGTTACAGGCATGAGCCACCTTGCCGGCCTTGCCTGTCTTTTCTATAAAGTGAGAGCATTGGGTTAGTTGGTCCCAGAGGCCCCTTCCAGCTCTAACATCCTGTCACTCTGAACAGCTCCAGCTCTTTCAGGTTTGGGAATCCCCCTGCTGTGGACAGGCCTGGGATGTCCCTAGCAAAGGTGGGGTGCTCTGTCACTCTGAACAGCTCCAGCTCTTTCAGGTTTGGGAATCCCCCTGCTGTGGACAGGCCTGGGGTGTCCCTACCAGAGGTGGGGTGCTCTGTCACTCTGAACAGCTCCAGCTCTTTCAGGTTTGGGAATCCCCCTGCTGTGGACAGGCCTGGGGTGTCCCTAGCAAAGATGGGGTGCTCTGTCACTCTGAACAGCTCCAGCTCTTTCATGTTTGGGAATCCCCCTGCTGTGGACAGGCCTGGGGTGTCCCTAGCAAAGGTGGGGTGCTCTGTCACTCTGAACAGCTCCAGCTCTTTCAGGTTTGGGAATCCCCCTGCTGTGGACAGGCCTGGGATGTCCCTAGCAAAGGTGGGGTGCTCTGTCACTCTGAACAGCTCCAGCTCTTTCAGGTTTGGGAATCCCCCTGCTGTGGACAGGCCTGGGATGTCCCTAGCAAAGGTGGGGTGCTCTGTCACTCTGAACAGCTCCAGCTCTTTCAGGTTTGGGAATCCCTTTGCTGTGGACAGGCCTGGGATGTCCCTAGCAAAGGTGGGGTGCTCTGTCACTCTAAACAGCTCCAGCTCTCTCAGGTTTGGGAATCCCCCTGCTGTGGACAGGCCTGGGGTGTCCCTAGCAAAGGTGGGGTGCTCTGTCACTCTGAACAGCTCCAGCTCTTTCAGGTTTGGGAATCCCCCTGCTGTGGACAGGCCTGGGGTGTCCCTAGCAAAGGTGGGGTGCTCTGTCACTCTGAACAGCTCCAGCTCTTTCAGGTTTGGGAATCCCCCTGCTGTGGACAGGCCTGGGGTGTCCCTAGCAAAGGTGGGGTGCTCTGGGCCTGCTGCTTTCACAGTTACTATTTCACCAGTCGTGATCTCAGAGGCAGGGTTTGTGGTCAGGCTGGAGGCTCAGGTTGTGCTTTGGGGCTTGGACCTGCCAGAGGCCTCTGTGGTTCATTGGCATCTGGGGGATTATGACAAGCCTCTGTCTCCACCTTTGGGTGACTTTGGGGCTGGCGCCTGAGTTCCTGAGGGGGAAGCACCCCAACCATTCTTAAAGGGATGCAATCCCTTCTCCTCTGTAGCCTCTTTGGACCCCAGAAATGCTAACTCCTAAAGTCTAATTTGACTGAGGCCTGGGAAAGGATAGCTGGGCTTAGCTTAGAAAAGGCAGTGGATGAAAAAGTTCTTAGTTTACACACTTTAGCCCCGGAGGGTCACTTTAGAGTTATCTGCAAATAAGCAGTTGTTAGATTTGCTCTGAGCCCTGTTGGGGGAGCAAAAACTGTAACACAAAAATATGTCAAGAAAAATGTAAAGTAACAAAGCTTTTTCGAGGCCAGCTCATGGCCATCCTGTTTGCTGCTCTGTCTGCCTTCTCCTAGAGAGGTCAGGCCCAGGGCCAAAGGTGCGCAGCCTCAGAGCAGCCCTAAGCTCGTGGGCTCTTGCTGGTGTCGCACCTGCTCTGGTGGCACTTACTGAACTTAACCAGTGGATGGACATGGCCAAGAGACCAGTGGCCCCCCACCCATTTCTCTTACTGGTGAATACCCCCCAGATGATAGGAGGCTTGCCTTGTTCTGGGAGGTTAGGGCAAAGTTGAGTGCCTGTCACAGACTCCTCCCTAAGGTTGTAGATTTCACCTTTATTTGTTGAGAAGTTTCTCCCGAGAAATTTTGAGTAAAGAATGACTAAAATTTTCTTAGAAATCTTGTTTCGGGGTATGAGACCTGCAATCAAAGCAATTACAATTTTAAAGAGATTGTGTATATAAATTTAGAACTAGAAGATCACCCTTGAAGGGGGGCTGGTGAGTGAGGGAAGAGGGGCATTCTCAGTTGCACTGCCAGGGTATACTCTGGGACGAGGAGGACAACACGAGGGCTTTTGAGGCAGACCTTCTGGATGCGAACCCCAGCACAGCCGCGTCACCTGAGGCAGAGCAGGTTACCTAACTTCTCTGTGCCTCAGTTTCCTTACTTGTATACTGAAAACAGTAACTCTATACCTAGGACTAGTGCCCCTGGACCATATCTGGAGCCTTGCCCGGCTCTAGACATGACAGTTTTTATGGTGATATTGATGGGAGCCGGCTGGCAGGACCACTAGAACCCCTTGGCACCTGCCTTGGACTTGCTCTGGGTTGAAAAAGGGAGGCTGCTTTGTGTGGGACACTAGTGTCACCCACTGTTTATACCGGCATGGACCACTGTTGGCATGTACACCCACATACCGGCATGGACCACTGTTGGCATGTACACCCACATACCGGCATGGACCACTGTTGGCATGTACACCCACATACCGGCATGGACCACTGTTGGCATGTACACCCACATACCGGCATGGACCACTGTTGGCATGTACACCCACATACCGGCATGGACCACTGTTGGCATGTACACCCACATACCGGCATGGACCACTGTTGGCATGTACACCCACATACCGGCATGGACCACTGTTGGCATGTACACCCACATACCGGCATGGACCACTGTTGGCATGTACACCCACATACCGGCATGGACCACTGTTGGCATGTACACCCACATACCGGCATGGACCACTGTTGGCATGTACACCCACATACCGGCATGGACCACTGTTGGCATGTACACCCACATACCGGCATGGACCACTGTTGGCATGTACACACACATACCGGCATGGGCCACTGTTGGCATGTACACACACATACCGGCATGGACCACCCTTCTCCAGGGAAATGTGTCTCACGGACATTGACTGTCCCACCAGGCATAGGAGTCATTTTGAGCATGACATGACAGGAATAGAGGTTTGTGGAATGACTAGGAGAGCACAGATGCTCAGGGTGGGCTGTCATGAGGGGAAGAGGGAGGCAGGTGAATGGGAGAGGAGAGCTCGATGCTGATGTGGCCCTGCACGGTTGAGAATCCGGCCAGTCCCTGCCTGAAAATGAAGAGGTTCTGCTGACCCCATCTCAGAGGCATCTGTCGTTTTAACTAAGCAAATGCTGATCCATTCCTTGGATTTGGGAATCACTCAAAATCTTAACTTGTTGCATTTTGTAATTCTTAAAAAAGTAACCTCTGCGAAGTCATATCAAAAATCAGCTTTAGGCTGTGCACGGTGGCTCACGTCTGTAATCCCAGCACTTTGGGAGGCCGAGGATCATTTGAGGTCAGGAGTTTGAGACCAACTTGACCAACATGGTGAAGCCCCATCTCTACTAAAAATACTGAAAATTAGCTGGACGTGGTGACGGGCACCTGTAATCCCAGCTACTTGGGAGGCTGAGGCAGGAGAATCACTTGAACCCAGGAGGTGGAGGTTGCAGTGAGCTGAGATCACACCACTGCACTCCAGCCTGGATCATAGAGCAAGACTCCATTTCAAAAAAAAAATAGCTTTAAATACAAGGTGGGTGAAACCCTACTTGAGACTTTTCCTTTTCCCCTAGGCCAGGACTGCTGACCCTGTGAGACAGGCCAGTGTGCCTGCAAATGGAAAGGTTTGAGGGCCTCCCACTTGGGGGTCCCAGGAGCCAGGTGGGTGGCTGAACTGAGAGAGGGAAGAGAGGGCTTAGAATACAAGAGGGAATGGAGGGGCGCCCCCTGTGGCTGACTTGCAAATGCATTCCCACCTAAAGGCATCTTGTTCATCTACGAGCACTCACCGAGTCAGCCCTACCGAACACCCAAACACCTGACAGCAGGCTGGGTGCTGTCAGGGACCCTTTTTTAATGAGCATGCACCTTGCTAGGCAGGGGTCTCCAGCTGACTAGTGGGACCCACTTGCTTTCTTGATAAAGACCTTTTTCTAGTGTGGAGGTGAGTGCCCAATCTAAGGGGTTGGATCAGGTCCTTTAACTTGTGAGGGCCCAGGAACAACTGTCCCCAGCCCTGCTCTAACCTAATCAATCCCCTAGCTTCTCTAAAAGAGTGGCATCTCTTACAGAGGTGTCAAGTACTGAGCAAGCACACATTTAGTCCTCTTTCCTACCAGTCTTGTGTATCATTCCTGATATCAACAGGGAGATTTCACACTTGCTCTAGAATACCCTCCTTACCATCACTGCTGCTTACAACACAACCCAGACTTGGCACCGTGGCCTACCAAGCCCTCCACGTCTGCCTCCCCCTGACTCTGCAACCTCATCTTGCATGGCGCCCTCTCCCACCCAGTTCCTGATGGGGGCCTCCTTGAAGCTACATGAACACCCCGTACTCTTTCAGGGCCCTAGTGCCTGTGCTCCCTCTGCCCGGACTGGCCCCGCTCCCCTCCGTGCTGGTGTGGCTCTTCCCCACCCTTCAGCTCCTGGTGTCTCAAAAAGGCCCTGTCCTGGGAGTAGCCACCGGCCACAGCCACTCTCTGTTCCTGTCTGTTTCTTCTAGTGGAAGCCTTGGAGTTTGAGGCTGCAGTGAGCTATGATAGTGCCACTGTACTCCAGCCTGGGAATCAGAGTGAGACCTTATCTCTAAAAATAAAAAAATAAAATAAAAAGAAAAGAAAAAAAGATATATAGCTCCTAAACTTTAGGAGCTCTTGTTCTGGTGACTTCCACCATGTACAAGTAGGAAGTACGCAGTATTCCAAAACCTTCAAGTCTTCCATTCTCCCATACCCAGTGCCTGAGATCCAACTTGTGATGCTACACGTGGAAGGTGGTTTTCAGTATACAGTAGAAATGCAGAGAGAACAGGAAACCAGAGGAAGTTGCCCAGGCCGAGCAGTGGAACCTGGAGGAAGTGCAAAGCTGACCCTTGCTCAGGCTAGGTCCTCAGATGCTGCCATTACTAGTAGACTCTATTTCACCCATCCATGCGATCAGATTGAGAAGTGGTGAAAGGAACTGGACTGGGATCCTGTGAGTGCTCCATACCCAATGCCCCACATCACAGGCTCTCCATCATCGCTGAATCAAACGATGCGGGGCCCAGATTCCACACTGTCATCACCATCTCCAATTCATCTCTTTGGTTCCAGGTTGCCAGCACCAGTATTCAGTAAGGCCTTATTAAATACAATTAGAAAAGAACTAATAGGAAAGAGGCCTCTCCAGTTTCATGGGCAGGTGTATCATTGCCCACCCTTTTCCTTAGAGGTATCTCTCTGTCACCCAGGCTGGAGTGCAGTGCTCAGTCATAGCTCACTGCACCCTCCAACTCCCAAGCTCAAGGGATACTCCTGCCTCAGCCTCCTGAGTAGCTGGGACTACAGGCATGCACCACCATGTCCAAGTAATTTTTAAGTTTTTTTGCCCAGATGGGGTCTCATTATGTTGTTGCCCAGGCTGGTCTTGAACTCCACTTCAAGCGATCCTCCCATCTTGGCCTCTCAAAGCTCTGGGATTGCAGGTGTGAGCCATGTCTCCTGGCCCATTGCCTCCCCTTTTCTGCACAATCTTCCCTTGGCTGCCAGGGCACCTCCCTCTTCTAGTTTCCCTTCTCGCTCACTGGTAGGTGCTTACCTGGTTTTTCTGTCTCCTTGGACCTCTTATCTTCTCTGTGTATGGTCACACACTGCATAAAGACGTTTCGGTTAACTATGGACTGCATAGACCACAGGGGTCGCATGAGATATTTCATTGCCTTTTCTATATTTAGATTTGTTTAGATACACAAATACTCACCACTGTGTTCCAGCCACCTGGAGTATTCAGTACAGTCACAAGCAGTGCACGTTAGCAGCCCAGGAGCAATCAGCTGGAGCATCTTACTGAATGTGAGGTTCTACCATCTAGGTCTGTGACATTCACACAGTGATGACATTGCCTAATGACATGTTTCTGGGTGCATCTCTGTTTTAGGTGATGTGTGATGTACTGTGCACTCTGATGACTGTAAGCACTGTCTCTACGCTTAGGAGATTCACATTTTGTGTCTTGCCTGCTTCTCTCCCTTGAACTCCAGACCAGTGTTGCTGAAGCAGTGCCTCCTGTGCAGAATTACATGCCTCTGAGCTCGTCCCTGTCTTCCCACAGCCCTCTCCGTCTCACCCTCCTCGTTGCTCATGCTGTAAACACTGGAGTCACTCTTGACTTTTGCCCTCTCTCCCTTCCGACATCAAATCCATCAGTGATTCTTGCCAAATCCAAATTCAGAACATTCCCAGCACCCTGCAGACATCTCACTCCTCTACCCATCTCATCCCGGCTCATTAGGAAGAGCCTCCTAATTGGTCTTTCTGAGTTAGTTAGGGCAGCAAACCCTGTTGTAACGTGTCAGATCTTGTCACTTTTCCCTTCAAAACCTTCCAGTGGCCTTCTACCTCATGCAGGAGAAAGGCAAGTTCTCACACTGGCTTACAAGCCCTTGGTGGCCCACCCCCTCTTACCTCTGTGACTGCACCCCAGCCAGGGCTTCTGTGACCTTCCTGTGTAGACCATGACCCCTGCACCGTTCTCTAGCCCTCTTCTTTACTTTATTTCTCTCTGTTATATCTGTAGAACATACAGGATTTTATATTTCACTTGTTGGTCCTCTGCTTCCTCTTGCTAAAATGGAAACACCACAAGGGCAGGGATTGCTGTCTGTCTTGTCCACTGTTGTATCTTGATTACATGGGGCGCCTGATATACCGTGGTTCAGTAAACATTTGCTGAAGGACTTAAGTGGATGAAGACAGCGGTTTCACCTGTTGGCAGGGAATAGTGTTAACAGTAGGTACAGGCTGGGTGTGGTGGCTCACTTCTGTGATCCCAGTGCTTTGGGAGGGATGGCTTGAGGCCAGGAGTTCAAGATCAGCTGAGCAACAGAACAAGACACCCGTCTCTACAAAAAATGTGAAAAATTATCCAGGGGTGGTGGCACATACCTGTAGACACAGCTTTTTGGGAGGCTGAGGTGGGAGCATCACTTGAGCCTGGGAGGTTGAGGCTGCAGTGAGCTGTGATTGTGCTGCTGCACTCCAGTCTGGGTGACAGAGGGGGACCTTGTCTGAAAAACCAACAGACAAAACCGTAGGTCCTTCCTCTGCTCCACTGCTCCCTCCCCATCCCAGCCTCCCCTTACCACACCACAGAGGTGGGGCAGTTGTTGAGAACCTGTGGCGCTGGGATATGCCTGTTCTAAAAACATGAACTTTTTAAAAAATTTATTTATATTTTCATTGAAGATATGAAGAAAACAATGATTTGAGTTATCATTGGTAGGATTTTTTTTTTTTTTTTTTGAGACAGAATCTGTCACCCTGGGCTGGAGTGCGGTGGCACCATCTCAGCTCACTTCAGCCTCTGCATCCCCAGTTCAAGTGATTCTCCTGCCTCAGCCTCCAAAGTAGCTGGGAATACAGGTGTGTACCGCCACACCTGGCTGATTTGTGTATGTTTAGTAGAGACAGGGTTTCACCATGTTGGCCAGGATGGTCTTGATCTTCTGACTTCGTAATCAGCCTGCCTCAGCCTCCAAAAGTGCTGGGATTACAGGTGTGAGACACCACGCCTGGCCTTCCTTTCTGTTTTTTTCTCCCCATGTATACAAGCACACATGTATTTACAGGCTCAGGTGTGTGTTTCTGCACATGCCTGTCTCCTCCAGACAGACGGTGACACCTTGAGGGCAGCGCTGTGCCTGTTTTCCTCCTCTCCTCGTCCTCTCTCGGGCCTGGCATGGATCAGGTGCACACAGTGGGAGATTACAGGCATGACTGGACAAGTGTGTGGTCTGTTTCCTGGTGAGCACCTGTAGTCCCTGCAGAGCCAGTCCCTGTGGTTTCTTTGCCTTTTCGGTCATAAGCTGCTTGGTGAGGACAACATCTTCACTACTTTTGTCTCCTCAAGGTTGTTCTGGAGTCAGGTTTCTCTGCCTCGACACTGTGGATGTTTTGGACCCAATAATTCTTTGTTGAAGAGGGCTGCTCTGTGCATTGTAGGATAAACCTGGCCCCTACCCACAAGATGCCAGTAGCACCCCACTCCAAAGAATAACAACCAAAAATGTTTCCGCACATTGCCAAATGTCCCCTGGGGACAGCAGGAGGGAGCAGAATCACCCCCGGTAAGGGGCGGGGGGGGACTGCTGCTCCAAGATGTCTCTCTGGTTTTTTCCTGACAATCGACCCTTGTTTTTGCTTCCCCTAAATCCTGTGGATTTATTATCCGTTTTATATACTATTTCCATGCTACTGCCCAAGGGCAGGCCGTTGGGGAGCTGATGTGAATTATGGCAGCCACGTTCTCCCTAGCTGTTTGTCCCTGGCCCACCCCGGCAAGGCCATCTCCCCACTTCTCCCAGGTGGACCATGCTGCCACCCTCTTCACCCATGAACAGCCGCCCTGCTGATTAAACAGTTCCTCAAGTTGAGTGAGGTGTCCTGTAGCAGAAGAGGTTTTGTTATTTACTGTGTATCAGCCTTCCTTGGTTTAGTCTGGCAGTAATTTTCAGGCTTTTGCAAGTCTTTGCAAGCTCGTGCTTTCCATCCCATCCAGTGGAAAGCGCATGGCCTCGAGGCTCAGGTGGACTTGGGTTTGAACTAATTCAGCCATTCATTCAAGCCTGACTGGCTCACCTTGGCTATTTCGGTTTTCTGAACTCCCGTTTCTTTACTCTTTAAACAGGGGTAATAATGCCCAACTCCTAAGGTCATTTTTGAGAATTAAGTGTGATAATTTATGTGAATTTGGGCAATGCCTGACATGAATTATGTACTTAGTCAATGTTAGCTCCCTCCTAAACACTTTATTGAAAAAAAGTGCAAGTGTCAAGAAATCGTCCCCTAGATGCTCAAGTACCTAGTCAGAGTTTGGGCAGAAGAACGGAGTGTTTTATAATTTGGTTTATTTTGACAATTGAGGAGACAAGGGAGACCAGAAAACTCACTTGCATGACAGCCACTTTTACCGAAGAGCTGTTGAGAGCTCTGCAGCTCCAGGCTCCTGGACTTCTCCTGGACGGTCCTCCCAACGGCGATGTGGATTCCTCAATGGCAGAAGTGATGTCCTCCTTGTCCGTGCTCCTCTCTTCTCACTGATAATCCCACTGCTCATTGTTGCTGCTACTCAGCCATACTGACAAGTTAATGAGCCAGTGACTTCTAAACCAGTTATCATCCCCAGTTCAATAAAGTCAGCTTTGAGTTACCACGTTTCATTGATATTAAGATGCATTTCAACATATCTGAGGTCAGAACACATCTCAGAATCAATATTGTATGACAGTTCAATGAGCAGTACTTTTATTTCTTAGTGGTACAAAATAACAGTGGATTCTAGAATCAATAGCCTCTTAGGTTTGGTGAAATAAGGTAATTGATCGCTGTTCACTAAGGTGACCTGTTGTCATTTCCTGGTGCCTACCTTGGTGTTCCCATGGAAATGCACTTTTGTATTTTGCCAAATAGAATATTTGTTTCCTACCACCTTCATATTGAACATCCATTAACCAAGAGTTAAAACTGAGAGAGGAAATTCTAAGCAAAGACTGGATGGATGTCCCATGGACCCTGGACCCTGATGCTTGAGCCTGCTGGGCTGCCTGTGGCCACCTGGAAGTCAGCAGTCCAGGATTCTGCCCTTGCATTACTGAGGATCTTGAGCAAATGTGCTTATCACTGCCCATCTCACTCTTCTCATTTGTAAAAAGATTCGCAACGTAACCCCTTCCTATCTCATAGAATTGTTAGGGTCAAGCGACGTGGTGTACAGGAAAGTGCTTTATAACCAACGTAAGGTGCTGTTCCGACCTGATATGCAGAAGGGAACTTGTGACCCAGAGACTGACAGAACACAGCCCCAGGTGACTCAGTGTTGATTCATACCTGGCACTTATTTGTCTGTTTCCAGGAGAGAGGCTTTGAAATTATAGAAGCTTGTCTGGCAAGATGAAATAGTATCCCAAAAGATCAAAAAGAAGTTACATCCTGTAAATAGAATGCAAGCTTTTTTTCTTTTTTCATTTTATACTTTCCTGTTTCACTGTCTTGACACTGGAAAATGTGGCATAAAATATTGTTAACATTAACACAAATATATTTATCATGAAAGATAAATAGATGTACAGTGCTTTAAAAAAGTCGAGTTCTGCAGTGCAAAAGGTGCTGGCTTAATCTCGGCTCCAGAACCTCACTGGCAGTGCAACCACCACACAGAAGTGACCTTGAGCCAATTACCCAAACTTTCTCGACCCCAGTTTCCTCATCTGCTAAAATCTTAAAAGGCTGTTGTAAGGATGAGATTAAATGAATAGAAAGCACTTACATTATAAATGCATGCAGGGCCTTGCACCTAGAAGGCACCAGAAGATGTTGGCTCTTATGCTTCTGAAACAACCACAAAGCATGCTATTGTGCAATTGCCAGTGACTGTTTCTGCTGACAGAATCAAAAGCTTGGTACGTCGGGGAAGAAGGAATAGAGTGGTGTTATTTTCACACTTAACCATGGCATTAATAAGCCTCACAAACGTGTCAGTTCAACAATAGCCTGACCTAACTAAGATTGCATTTTTGACACATACAGCGTGTTATATAGTAACTAAATCAAGAATCCTGGCCAAAACCTTACTAGACAGCTTTAAAATATTTCCTTTCAAATGAGATTCTTGAAGTTCACTGTTACCCACTCCACGTGCTGAAGTTGTAAGCAGCACCCCACTTTTATGCTTAAAAGCCTAGGAGACCTGGCCAGACATGATGGCTAATGCCTATAATCCTAGCACTTTGGGAGGTTGAGGCGGGTGGATCACCTGAGGTCAGGAGATCAAGACCAGCCTGGCCAACATGGTGAAATCCTGTCTCTATTAAAAATATAAAAATTAGCCGGGTGTGGTGGCAGGTGCCTGTAACCCCAGCTACTCGGGAGGCTGAGGCAGGAGAATCACTTGAACCCAGGAGGTGGAGGTTGCAGTAAGTAAGCTGAGATCACGCCATTGCACTCCAGCCTGGGCAACAAAGCAAGAAATCCCATCTCAAAAAAAAAAAAAAAACCTAGAAGATCTTCCCTCAAAAAATGTGCTGTAGGGAAATGGTGTCCTACTGATCTCTCACGTTCAGTATGGAATATAGGTTTCTGAGAAGATATCACAAGCCTACTTTCACAGTTGAGAGAGTCTTATAGTGTGAAATTCATTAGCTCCATGCAGTGTGCAAAATTCATTAGCTTCACACACTCTGCCCTCTCTGTATTCTTTCTCCACTCCCTACCCTGTGTTGCCACAGCCGAATGGTGGAGATCCTATTGACTTTTTATTCTTAATCAACTTTATTGAAGTATAACTTACATACAATAAAATTCGTACATTGTACATGTACAGATCAATAAATTTGGACAAATACTCATGCAACATCAGCCCAATCAAGATATTTCTGCTTCCCCACAAATCTCCTTGTCTCCCTTCCCCACAGCCACACCCCACCACCACCCCAACTCAGGCACCCACTGACCTGATTTGTGTCATTTGAGATTATTTTGCCTGTTCTAGAATTTCACATGAATAGAGTTATACCAGAATTATGGGGTTTTTTTCCCCCCAGCTTTTTGGTGTTTGGCCTCTTGCGCAGATAGGATCTGTGGGATTTATCTAGGTTGTTGCAGGTATCAGTAGTTCATTTTTTTTGTTTGTTTGTTTGTTTGAGACAGGGTCTTGCTCTGTCACCCAGGCCATAGTGCATTGGTGCAATCATAGCTCACTGCAGCCTCAAACTCCTGACCTCAAGTGATCCTCCCCCTTCAGCCTTCTGAGCGGCTAAGACTATAGGTATACGCCACCATGCCTGGCTAATTTTTTTTAATGTTGTAGAGGGAGGGTCTCACTATGTTGCCCAGGCTGATCTCAAACCCCTGGCCTCAAGCAGTCCTCCTGCCTCAGCTTCCAAAAGTGTGAGCCACCACACCCAGTCCAGAGAATTATTGAGTACCTTTCACTTAGTTTTCTCTTACGCTAACATTTTACATAACCATAGTACAATGACCAAGAAAAAGAAATTAACTTGTTACAGTATTGTTAATTAATTTATAGACCTTCTTCCAATTTCATCAGTTTTTCCCTAATGTCTTTTTCTGGCCCCAGATTCAATCCAGTATCTCACATTAAATTTAGTCATCATGTCTTCTTAATCTCCTCCGGTGAGTGACAGTACCTTAGTGTTACTTTTGTCTTTTATTACTTCAACCTTTTTCTTTGAGACAGACTCTCCCTCTGTCACCCAAGCTGGAGTGTAGTGTTGCAATCTTGGCTCACCACAACCTCCGCCTCCTGGGTTCAAGCGATTCTCCTGCCTCAGCCTCCCAAGTAGCTGGGACTATAGGTGTGAGCCACCACAAGCTAATTTTTTTTTATTTTTAGTAGAGACAGGGTTTTGCCATATTGACCAGGCTGGCCTTGAACTCCTGACCTCATTTTTGAAGATACATTTATAAGATGTTGTTCTCTCTATTTGGGCTTGTCTGATGTTTTCTCCTGATTAGAATGTACTTACACAGTTCTGGCAAGCATATTTCAAAAGTGGATATTGTATCCTTCTCAGTGCATCATATCAAGGAGTGCATGATGTGATATTTCTGGTGACATTAACTTTTGATCATTTAATGTGATTTTTGATTTGGGTTTGTTTGTCTACCATGTTGTTATCTGATTTCCATTCTTCTCCCTCCGCACCACACCTTTTTTATGGTGGTGGTTCTAGGGCTAACTACATGCGTCCTTAACTTTCGGTGTTTATTTAGCATCAACATTGTACCTCTTCCCAGGCCACACTTCACTGATGTAACAAACTTACCACAGTATATTCCATTTACCACCCCCCACTTAGCAGATTGTCTGTCTTAAAATATATGTCTGACAATCTGCCAAATGTCAACTTTTGCTTTAGTCTGTGGTCTCTTAGTAAGTTTTGAAAGGACTGTAAAGTATTTTATATTTACCTGCTTATTTACCATTTCAGGTGCTTTTCTTTTCTGTAGATCCAGGTTTCCAGCCTGATGGGTATCCCATATGTAGCATTTCTCATAGTGCAGATCTGCTGATAACGAATTATCTCAACTTTTATTTATCTGAGAACATCTTTATTTCATCCTTGTTTTTGAAAGGTATTTTCGCTGGATATAAACATCGTTTTCTTTTTTTTAAGCACTTTAAAAGCATTATTTAAACACTCTCATTTTTGGTCTGGGCACAGTGGCTCTTGCCTATAATCCCAGCACATTGGGTGACTCACGTGAGCCGAGGAGTTTGAAATCAGCCTGGGCAACACAGTGAAATCTCATCTCTATTAAAAAAAATTAGCCAGGCCTAGTGGTGCACAGCTGTGGTCCCAATTACTCAGGAAGCTGAGGTAGGAGGATCACTTGAGCCCAGGGAAGTTGAGGCTTCAGTGAGCCAAGATGGTACCACTGCTCTCCAGCCTGGATGAGAGAGTGAGACCTTGTCTCAAAAACAAAAACAAAACCGCAAAACTACCCCCTCTCTTTTTTTTTCTTTTTTTGAGACAGAGTCTCACACTGTTGCCTGTGCTGGAGCGCAGGGGTGCAATCTCGGCTCACTGCAACCTTCACTTCCCAGGTTCAAGTGATTCTTCTGCCTCAGCCTTCCAAGTAGCTGGGATTACAGGCACCTGTCACCACGCCCAGATAATTTTTTGTATTTTTAGTAGAGACGGGGTTTCACCATGTTGGCCAGGCTGGTCTTAAACTCCTGACCTCACGATTCGCCTGCCTCAGCCTCCCAGAGTGCAGGGATTACAGGCATGAGCCACTGTGCCCAGCCAACCTCTAGTTTTTTAATAAGTTGACTGTCTCTTTTTTTTTTTTTTCTCACCTTCAACTGTCTTGATCGAGTTATAGACTGTCTTCTTTTTTTTTTTTTTTTTCCTTTTTGTGGAGAACGGGGTCTCGCTATATTGCCCAGGCAGGTTTCGAACTCCTGGGCTCAAGCTATCCTCCCGCCTCTGCCTCCCTAATAGCTGGGATTACAGGCGTGAGCCACAGCGCCCGGCTAGACTGTCTTCTTTTAAATCATCATTCTCTGTTCATAATATGTCATCCCTCTCCACTTCTGCTTTCAAGATTTTATGTTTATTTATTAGCAGTTTGACTGTAATGTGTCTGGGCAATATAGCGGTTCTTTTTGTGTGTATATTTCTTGGAGTTTGGTGAGCTTCTTAGATCTGTAAGTTAGTGGTTTTCATTAAATTTGGTAAAATTTTTGCCATTATTCATTCAAAAAATTTTTCTAACTCATTCCCTTTCTCTCATCCTGATGCTTTCAATTCTACTTATATAGACTGATTGATACTATCACTCAGGTTCCCGAAATTTGGTTGATTTTTCTTTAATCCATTTTTCCTTCTGTTATTCAGATTCAATAATTTCTGTTGATATCTCAAGGTTCACTGACATTTTCTTTTATCATCTCCAACTTCCTATTAAAATTATCCAGTGAATTTTTCATTTTAGTTGTCCCAGTCTTTAGTTCTTGAATTTTTATTTGGCTCTTTTATAGTTTCCACTTCTCTGTTGAAATTTCCTGTTTATTTTTATGATAAGACCATATTTTTATAAAGTTATTTGCATATATTTTCCTTTCCCTATTTAAATATATTTCTGATAGCTGCCTTAAAGTCTTTGTCAGCTAAGTAACATCTAGGCCATGTCAAGTATCTTTTGACTATTTTTTCTCAACATTTTTCTGTTTATTTATTTATTTATTGGTCTAAGGATTTTTTTTTTTTTGAGACAGGGTCTTGTTCTGTCACCCAGGCTGGAGTGCACTGGTGCAATCATAGCTCACTGAAGCCTCAATCTCCCAGGCTCAAGTGATCCTCCCACCTCTATCTCCCAAGTAGCTGGGTCTCCAGGCAGGCACCACCATGTCTGGCTAACTTTTTTTTTTTAAATAGAGATAAGGTTGCCCAGGCTAGTCTCAAACCCTTGAGCTCAAGACATCCTCCCACCTTGGCCTCCAAAGTGCTGGGATTTGCAGGTGTGAGCCTGCACACCCTGCTGGTCTAGTGATTTTTGATTAAATATTATACAATGTGATGTATGTTTTAAACTCTAGGTTTTATCATTCCTCTTTGAAGTGTGTTGATTGTTGTTTTTGCAGGCAGTGCAGCGACTGGCTGATTACTTCATGCCAGTGTAGGCTTGGTTGGACATTTTGTTCATGTGGCTCTGTAAAAAGCACAAACTTTAACTTGACAGGACTCAACTTCTAATTCCACCTTTCCTATAGGTCTTGTTAGGGCTTAGTTTTAGACTTTATCTGATTGGGTCTAGATGATGTCTTACTCTAGACCATGCTCCTTATCTTACAGCATGTCTCAGCTGGATTCCAGGAGTATTAACTGCTACTTACTTTAAAAAATATATAACAGTTTTATTGAGATATATTTCACATACCATAGAATTTACTCATGTCAAATGTACAAGTGGATGGTTTTTGGTATATTACAAAGTTGTACAGCCACCAACATAATCAATTTTGTAACGTTTTCATCCTCCCCAACAGAAACTCATACCCATTAACAGTCACTCCCCATTTCTTTCCAACTCCCTCACCATAGTCTACTTTTCATCTCTGTTGATTTGCTGGTTCTGGACGTTTCATAAAAGTTGAACCGTATAATATGTGGTCTTTGTGACTTCCTTCTTTTACTTAGTATAATGTTTACAAGGCTCATCCATGTCGTATCATAGCATGTATTAGTACTTTATTTCTTTTTGTGGCCAAATAATCTTTCATTGAATAGGGATTTTACCTTTTATTTATTTATTTTTGAGACAGAGTCTCCCTTTGCTGCCCAGGCTGCAGTTCAGTGGTTCAATCCCAGCTCACTGCAACCTCTGCCTCCTGGGGTCAAGCGATTCTCCTGCCTCAGTCTCTTGAGTAGCTGGGATTACCGGGCACCCCCCCCCAGCCACACCGGGCTAGTTCTTGTATTTTTAGTAGAGAAAGGGTTTCACCATGTTGTCCAGGCTGGTCTCAAACTGTGACCTCAAGTGAGCCACCTGCCTCAGCCTCCCAAAGTGCTGGGATTACAGGTATGAGCTGCTGCCTTTATTTAACTTTTTATCAGCTGACAGACACTAAGGTTGTCTCTACCTTTGGGCTATCATGAATAATGCTGTGTCAACATCTGTGCATATGTGTTTATGTGGAAGTGGAAATGTTTCATTGCTTTTGGGCAAATATTTGGGAATGGAATTGTTGGTCATAAGCTAACTCTATGTTTAATGTTTTGAGGAAATAGTCAACTGTTTTTCAAAGTGGCTGTACGATTTTACAATTCCATAAGCAGTGTGCAAGGGTTCCAATTTCTTCACATCCTTGTCAACACTTGTTACTATCTTTTTTATTGTAGCCTCCCTAAAGGGTATTGCTGTAGACTGAATTGTGTTCCCTCTAAATTGGTATGCTGAAACCCTAACCCCCTTGTGATAGTGTCTGGGATGGAGCCTTTGAAGGGTAATTGGAATTACTAATCCTACCTCCTGACAGGATTGGTGCCCTGTGAGGACACCAAGAGAAGCCAGGAAGAGGGTCCTTACCAGAAGCCGATCATTCTGGCCCCATGATATCAGACTGCCAATCTCTAGAACTGTGAGAAAACATTTTGTTATGGCAGCCTAAGTAGAGAGGAAATGTATTTCATTATGGCCTTCATTTGCATTTCCCCAATGGCTAATGTCGAACAGCTCTTCATGTGTTTATTGGCCATTTGAATATCTTCTTTGGAGAAATGCCTCTTCAGATCCTTTGCCCACTTAAAAAATTAGGTTTTATTCTTGAGTTGTAAGAGTTCTTACATGATTCACAAATAGTTGTTCCCATTTTGTGGGTCACTTACTTTTGGGTACCTTGCTTGCTCCACTGAAGACGAAAGTTTGCAACATCTTAGGTAGCTAATACAGATCTCCGAGGCAGCCTGCATTAGGTATTGATGAAGGAAGTAACCTGAATGTCTTTAGACAATCTCATCAAGCTGTGATAAATTGACAAAATGTGAATCTTTATATATTTGGCATGTTGAATATTGTTTTCTTATATAATGAGTAGAAAAAATTATAAATCATTACTAACTGATATCACTGGAGTTTCAGGAGCTCAGAAACCTAATGACTTTCCTTTGGGACAGATGACTTGTGCCTCAAAGCCCAGTCTGGCAATTGGCTTATTGAATCTGAGCACTGACTAAGTGAGACACCTGCTGGTTAGACCTCAGGGATTTTAGGGATATTCAAGTTCCATGAGAATTTGAATTGATGCCCACAATATCTTTTCACAATTTTAGAAGTTTAGGGGCAAGTGAAAGTCCTGCAAAATAAAAGCAAACTTTTTGGAATGGAAGTATTTATCATTATATGTTGTGACAACTCTGCTGTCCCTTCTCCCAAAATACTACACGGTGTGTGTCTTTTAAGGAAATGTGATTTGTGAGACCTTCATCTCCATAAAAACGTTAAAAAAAAAAATCATCCAGGTGCAGTGGCTCACAACTGTAATTCCAGCACTTTCAGAGGCTGAGCAAGAGGATTGCGTGTAGCCGGGAGGTCGAGGCTGCAAGGAGCTATGATCGTGCCACTGCACTCCAGCCTAAGTGCCAGAGCAAGACCATCTTATAAATAAAGAAAGAAGAATGGAAGTCAATTTAGTTTTATATTTCATGATACCTCATAAGATAATTGGAGCTAATCAGAGATAATACAAACTTCTAATTGAGCATTACTATCTTGTTAAAATCCCTGCAACGCACTTCTGGGAGTCCATTTCAACGGCACACCTGCCGGTGGAGAGTGAGGTCTCCCTCTCCACGCATGGGTGGCCTTTCTTTTTCTTTTCATTTTTCTTTCTTTCTTTCTTCCTTTTTTTTTTTTTTTTTTTTTGAGGCGGTGTCTCGCTCTGTCACCCTGGCTGGAGTGCAATGGCACGAACTAATTCAGCTCACTGAAACCTCTGCCTCCCAGGTTCAAGCAATTCTCCTGCCTCAGCCTCCCAAGTAGCTGGGACTACAGGTGTGTGCCACCACGCCCAGTTAATGTTTTGTATTTTTAGTAGAGACGGGGTTTCACCGCATTAGCCAGAATGGTTTCAATCTGCTGACCTCGTGATCCTCCTGCCCAGCCTTCCAAAGTGCTAGGATTATAGGCGTGAGCCACCGTGCCCAGCCCTGGCTGCCATTTCAATCAGCCAGCAACCGTGGAGTCTGTGGGAAGCATTCTCCAAGAGCAATTAATAAGATGATAATGCTTTGCGTGTGTGTGTGACTCGAGCAAATCACTTCCTTCTGCCTTTTGCCTGCTGGTGTTGGGTGAGACTGCTTTGAGCTTGGATTAAAGATGAGGTAGACAGGTCCTGACTTGAGGAGATCTGGATTTGAGACCCAGCGGTCTGACCTGAGGCTCACACTTGGCTTTTGTGAGTAGCAGTTTCTTTGGGGGGCTAACGTGTGCTCTGCCATTTCCCTGAGGTGCTGTGAGGATCAAATGAAGTGATACACGTGAGAGTGCCGTGAACACTGCACTCATTCCCAGAAACCTGAAGCCTCGTGGAGGTGCTGCTAGGTTTATTTTCCACCGGGTCGCCCTGATTGCCCCTATCAGGACGAGCAGCCAGAGAAGCAAGAGGCCTCGGAGAAGGACAAGGGAGCTTCCCACTTTGGGACTTTCGCAAGGTCTCCAAACCGATGGGCTGCATGGACCCAGGTTGTTTCTGTCCAGTCCTGTTTACTGAGCATTCTGTGTCACATGTCACTTCCACTGGATGGCTTCTGTGGTCTCAGGAGGTCTATGAATCCTGTGTTCTTAACTTGCTGTCATTTCAGAACTGCAGGGGCTTGTCAGCATTTCGGCATGGTTGATCTATTTAATCCTTATGGAGTTTCTCCTTGGCTGTGTCCCTGGGGACACGTTTTCTGTCAGCCACCCCCTATTAAACATGCATACAGACCTCAGGTTCAGGATTTAGGAGGGTACATGAGGTGAAGTGAATTAAATGAATTCCTGTGGGGAGCTGTTTGCCCTCCAACATACTCTGCACTTTCTTCAGAGGCGATCTTTCTTCAGAGGAGAAATAAAAGCCCTTTTTAGGACAGATAACTGGGCAATGTGGCTCACACCCATGCCACAGCTAAGTGTGTAAGATTGGACTTGTACTGTGTTTGGTTGTTACAGCAGGAGTCAAATTGGGTCTCCTGAAATGCAACTGGCGCTGCTCAGCAATGCATCGTCTTGTCAGGGTCCTGCTGCAATGGTGCTGTAGTTGTGATGGAAGCTTTTGTTCCCACAAACCTGTCAATTCACCAGTCTCTCTCACAGAGACCCTGCACACCGCCACAAAGAGGAGAGTTGGTGCCTGACATTGGCTCTGAGCCTCTGCCGTCCGCCCTTTGCCCTCTGGTGCAGCTGGCTTTCGTGTCCATGTGGCTAGCTCCCTGGCAGTCATACTGATGTGGTTTCACAGTGAAGGTGCTCATGCGCGGGGCACTGAGGACTCATGTCCCTCTGTTCATGTTGGTGTTACAGAGCTGGCTGGGGCACCCCAGGTGGGGATGTGAAAAGGCCAAGCCACCCAGGAGTGGCTCGTGAGTTTAAGGCTTCCCTGGGTGTGCTTGCCGCTGGCAAGGAGGGGTCACCACTTGGGTGACTGTGAGCCACTTCTATCCAGGCAGGGTACTACAATCAACCATCCATTCTTCTTTCCACTTCCTTTGGTACCTTTTCTCATTATCCTCTTCAATGTGGCAGGTACAAAGCTAGCTAGTAAAAATGCAAAAGGTGCCATAAGAAGAGGGGTGCTTTTGCCAGAGAGTGTTTAATCCCAGAAGGATTTTCTTACTCTTCATTTTGTTCTCACCTTTCAGGAAGTTATATTCTAAGTGGAAACTTAAAAATTGCATACAGTGCTATATTACAAGGCAGAACCATTTTGCAGCTCTAAGACCCTGGGAAAGTTGCTGAACTTCTCTGAGTTTGAACTTCCTCCTCCTTAAAGGGGCTATGAAAATTCACCTCAAAGGGTTATTATGACATAATTACATAAGAATGGAATAAGAATATTTTCCTTTCAATTGATGTGTATCATCTTTTCAGATGGCTACTATGTTATTGGGACATAAGTTCTTATTAAGTTGTTTGTATTTCACTGCTTACTAAAGGGGACTACTAAGTATTTCTTTTGGCCTAGAGACTCTATGTAAAAATTACTGCAATGCTAAAGACAACACGAACCAAGTTCATTGACTCTAACATGCCATTGATTCTTGGAAATCATGGTGTTTCTTCAGGAGAATGTGCAGTGTCTTGTAACAACTAATTATAATGCAAATTAGGGCTACACTGTAATCTGCTTTGTTAATGAAAATGATAAAACAATATTGACAAGCTAGGACACCTGTGGTATCTTTTGTATCTCCTTCAGAAGTTTGCTTCTTATGGTATAATAAAGTGTGGAAGAAATTTTAAAAATACTTTTATTTTATCTTATTTTATTTTTTGAGATGGAGCCTCGCTCTGTCACCCAGGCTGGAGTGCATTGGCACAATCTCGGCTCACCACAACCTCCGTCTCCTGGGTTCAAGTGATTCTCCTGCCTCAGCCTCCTGAGTAGCTGGAATTACAAGCATGTGCCACCACACCCGGCTAATTTTGTATTTTTAGTAGAGATGGACTTTCTCCATGTTGGCCAGGTGATCAGCCCGCCTCAGCCTCCCAAAGCTCTGGGATTACAAGTGTGAGCCACGCAGAAAGAAAAACAGTGCCAATTCCCTATAAAATAATGCCTTTAAGAGAGTATTTTCAAACATGTGAGTTAGTCATGCCAGCCTCTCCAGCTTTGCACTTTCTTTCCTATGTTCTGGGGGACTTGTCCATTTTTCTTGCCTCCAGACATATTGTTTGGCCTGTGATATGGTTTGGCTCTGCGTCCCACTCATATCTCACATTGAATTTTAATTCCCAATGTTGGCGGTAGGACCTGGTGGGAGTTGATTAGCTTAATAGGGGTAATAGGGGTGTTTCTAACAGTTTAGCCCCAACCCCCTAGTACTATCTCATGATAGAGTTCTCACAAGATCTGATTGAAAGTGTGTGGCACCTCTTCACCCCCTCTCCTGCTGGCCATGTGAAGATGTGGTTGGTTCTCCTTTGCCTTCTGCCATGATTGTAAGTTTCCTGAGGACTCCCAGAAGAATAGCCTGTATAGCCTGCAGAACTGTGAGCTAATTAAACCTCTTTTTTTTTTTTTAAAGAAATTTCCCAGTCTCAGGTATGTCTCTATAGCAGTGTGAGAACAGACTACTATAGAAAATTGGTGCCAGGAGTGGGGTCTTGCTATAAAGATACCTGAATATGTGGAAGCAACTTTGGAAGTGGCTACTGGGTAAAGGTTGAAATAGTTTGGAGAGCTCAGAATAAGACAGGAAAATGAGGGAACTTCCTAGAGACTTGTTGAATGGTTGTGACCAAAATGCTGATAGTGACATGGACAGTGAAGTCCAGGCTGACATAGTCTCAGATGGAGATGAGGAACATATTGAACACTGGAGTAAAGGTCACTCTTGCTATACTTTACCAAAGAGACTGGCAGCACTGTGCCCCTTCTCTAGGGATCTGTGGAACTCTGAAATTGAGAGAGATGATTTAGGGTATCTGGCAGAATAAATTTCAAAGCAGCAAAGCATTCAAGATGTGACCTGGCTTCTAACAGCCTATGTTCTTATTCATGAGCAAAGAGATTATCTGAAACTAGAACTTATATTTGAAAAGAAAGCAGGCCAGACATGGTGGCTCATACCTGTAATCTTACGCTTTGGTGGGCTGAGGCAGGTGGAATCACTTGAGGTCAGGAGTTTGAGACCAGTTGGGCAATATAGTGAAACCCTGTCTCTACTAAAAATACAAAAAGTTGGCCAGGGTTGGTGATGCATGCCTATAATTCCAGCTACTTGGGAGACTGAGGCACAAGAATTCCTTGAACCCAGGAGGCAGAGTTTGCAGTGAGCCATGATCACACCACTGCACTGCAGCCAGGATGACAGAGTGACTCTGTCTCAAAAAAAAGAAAAGGAAAGAAAAGAAAAAAAGGAAAGCATAGCATAAAAGTTTGGAAAATTTGTAGCCTAAACATTTGGTAAAAAAAGAAAAAGAAAAAGAAAAACTCATCTTCTGGGGAGGAATTCAAGGCAGCAGAAATTTGTGTAAGTAAGGAGGAGCCAAATGTTAATAGTCAAGATAATGGGGAAGATGTGGCTCTAGGGTATTTCAGAGCCCTCTGTGGCAGCCCTTCCCATCACAGACCTGGAGGTCTGGCAGGAAAAAATGGTTTTATGGACCAGGCCCAGGGCCCTGCTGCTCTGTGCAGCCTCAGGACATGGTACCTACATCACAGCTGCTTCAGCTCCAGCTGTAGCTAAAAGGGCCCCAGATATGTCTCAGACCTCTGCTCCAGAGGGTGCAAGCCACAAGCCTTGGCAGCTTTCCATGTAGTGTTAAGACTGCAGGTGTGGAGAAGGTAAGAGTTGAGGCTTGGGAGTCTCTGCTTAGATTTCAGAGAATTTATGGAAATACCTGGATGTCCAGACAGAAGTCTGCTGCAGGGGCAGTGCCCTCATAGAGAACCTCTACTGGGGCAGTGTAGTGGGGAAATGTGTGGTTGGAGCCCCCACACAGAGTCCCCACAGGGCACTGCCTAGTAGAGCTCTGAGGAGAGGGCCACCATCCTCCAGACCCCAGAATAGTAGATCCATTGACAGCTACTACTGTGTGCCTGGAGAAGCCGCAGGCACTCAACACCAGCCCATGAAAGGAGCCATGGGGACTGTACCCTGCAGAGTTACAGAGGTAGAGCTGCCCAAGGCCTTGGGAGCCCACTGCTTGCATCAGTGTGGCCTGGGTGTGAGACATGGAATCAAAGGATATTATTTTTGAGCTTCAAGATCTAATGACTGACTGTTGGGTTTCAGACTTGTGCAGGGCCTGTAGCCCCTTTGTTTTGGCCTATTTCTCCCTTTTGGAATGGGAGCACTTACCCAATCCCTGTACCCCCATTGCATCTTGGAAGTAACTAACTTGCTTTTGATTTTATGGGCTCATAGGTGAAAGGGACTTGCCTTGTCTCGGATGAGACTCTGGACTTGCACTTTTGAGTAAATCCTGGAATGAGTTAAGACTGTTAGGGGGACTGTTAGGAAGGCATGATTGTGTTTTGAAATGTGAAAATGACATGAGATTTGGGAGGGGCCAGGGACAGAATGATATGGTTTGGCTCTGTGTCCCCACCGAAAACTCACATTGAATAGTAATTCCCAATGTTGGAGGAGGGGCATGGTGGGAGGTGATTGGATCAACGAGGGTGGTTTCTAATAGTTTAGAACCATCCCCCTAGTGCTAGCTTGAGATCTGATTATTTGAAAATGTGTGGCACCTTCCTCTTCCCCCAGGCTCCCGTTTGCCATGGGAAGACAAGCCTTCTTCCTTGTACCTTTCCCCCATGATTGTAAGTTTTCTGAGATCTACTCAGAAGCAGAAGCCTATGCAGCCTGCAGAACCATGAGCCAATTAAACCTCTTTTTTTAATAAATTATCCAGTCTCAAGTACGTCTTTATAGCAGTGTGAGAACAGATTAATACAGCCCGTGATAAGCAGATCTTAGTGAGAGGTAACCAGGCTTCTCTACCTATGGGTATCCTTCTTTCTTACGTCTCAAGAAGCTTTTCCTGCTGATTTGCAGGAAAATAATGAAATTTTGGTCACTCCTCCAATGAAAACATTTGATTCACTAATATAGAATGTAGGTTCATGCCTTTCTGTGTACAACTGAAACTTTGTGTTTCAATGCCGAATTGTGCTGTCATCTTTTTGATGACATGGCAATTAAACTCGGCGTGTTTATACCCCCAAAGCACATTACTCAGTTGGAGTGACAAGAACAGGACAAGGAGGACCAAGTTCTGCCATTTGGAGACAGTAACAGCTGTGTTTTGACTATGGTTTGGCTGCCAGCATTAAATTCCTATGTGGATCTGGAGTCATTAGCTGGGATGAGATGTGTGCTTGTGTCACCTTGAATGCCCACTTTAGCTGACTGGTGGTGGCCTCCCAGGACCCTACACTTCATTCAGGAGGATTGTGAGGCCATCCACGGGAAAGAACTCCATTGCCCCATCACTCATGTCCTCCAGTTGGTCTCCAGGTGAGGAAGGGCATGTGTTTAAGGATGAGGATTTGCCCTCCCAGCCTTGGAGAGCATTCAGAAGGCCACTGTAATTGGGGTCAGGGCAGCGCAGTGAGAGGGCAGAATGACACAGATGTAAAAGATCATTGAGGAAGATGTCAGACTTGTCATTGAAGTAGACATGGAAGGTGGCTGCAGCTTTGAGCCTGGCTGACCGGCAGCACGTGGCTGGAGCAGTGGTGTGAATAACTCAGTTAGGGGCTGGATGGAGGAAAGGGTGGATGGAGCCGTTTTTGGACCTGCTGACTTTGAGGTGGCTAGTCTATCCAAGCAGTTATCAATGTGGCACTGGAACTTCTTTCAAGAAGTTTGACAAATAATAGAAATTGGGCAGTAATTGGAGGGAGCAGCAGTGTCCAAGAAAACATGGAGGCAGGTTGGCAGGGGCCTAAGGTGTGCTAGAGAGGAGGGTGATTCATGGGGCAGGGTCCCAGCACTGCAAGAGGGGAGGGGATCGAGAGTTAGGCGATGGAGTTAGCCTGGAATTACTCATGCGACGTGGGCAGATGACAGGTACCGTCCCCTTGCTCTTCAGCTGGCTGAGCTGCGCATTAGCCCTTCCTCTCTCCAACTTTTCGCCCCATGGTTCTCTGGCCCCTCTCTGGTTGGGTCTGAGTATGCTTTCTTGCTAGGCCCTCCTGGCTTGCACATCGTGCTGTGCCATGGTTCCTTCTTTCCATTCCAGTGGCCCCCAAGGGAACAGGTTTCCCCTGCCATGAAGTAGAGGCCATTCTCCTTACAGCCTCCTGATCCCTATCTCAGCCTTTCTCCATGCCCAAAGGAGGCTGTCTCATGCTTTCCAAACTTTCCTAAGTTACTAGAGCCTTTTCTTCTTCCAATCAGAATCATTCAACCAGTATGCCTTCCTCTCAGGCCTTTTCTTTCTCCTGCTTTCTGTGTTACTCTCCCGGTCATGGCCATCTGGCCTCTGTGGACCCTTTTCATCATCACGCTTCATAAAGTCATGCCTACTTCCGGTTTTGAAGCCTTCTCAGAATCAATGTTAGTATATCTAAAAATCCAAGTATATTTCGGTTACTCAAGTTCCAGGCCCATGACTTATTCTCAAGCCATAAAGCAGTGGATTTTAATGGCTGAAAAGTCAGCTGGAAATCATCTCATCCAGCGCTTCCCAACATCTGTTCCTACTGAGAAGTTCATAGGCACGTGGAGAAAAAAAAGGGTTGTGTGATCAAGTAAGTTTGAGAAATGCCGGTTTCAACCAAATTAAACACATTTTTTAAAACCACAGAGCATTAATGTGTTCCTATGCCATGTGACTCCCGCAGGAGCAGGAGGGAGTGTATCCTATGCTTATTTGACTATGGAACCTTTCGTCACAGCGCGTCACTGATCTGATCCTCTGCCATGTTTAGTGGGCAAGCACACTCGCACGTCCTGAGCATCTGAGGTCAGTCGCTGAGGTTTCTCAGGTTCTGGGGACCTGACATTTCTCAGGTGCTGTGGCTCTAACAGGAGCCGTTGTGACAGTGCCTCTTGCTGTGACGTTTGTGAATCTTTAACCATGCGTTTAGCAAGAGTTCGGCTCTGCTGTGAACTGATGCCAAGGGAAAACTGCTCTGAACTTTCCCAAATGAAAAATAAGAATTAGACACACAGTAGGGTGAGACCACAGCCAGTGACAACCCTTTTACTAGGGAGCACTAAGCAGCACACTGTGGCCGCAGGAGGAAGCTGGACTCTGACTCCTGAGCGGGAGTTCCAAGCCCTTCCCGATTCAACTCCATTTCCCACATCCCTCCTGGATGGACCCGGTATCACCGCGGTGCAGAGCCGCCTGCCGCTTTCCTGAGCATGACACCAGAGGAGCCACCCTGGTGGCCCTGATGATGCCCTGCTGCTGTTGGCAGTGTCCTTTTGCAACCGCAGGCCGGGGGGACGACCACGTTTACTCAAGATTCACACCTCCCGACCTCTCCAAGTGGGCTGCTTTCTCCTCCGAGCTCCTGAAGACACGTGTACCCAAAAATTCTGATATCGAACTAGCACATTCCTTTAACTATTTGGTTTCGGTTTGTCCTCGTCAGCGGACCCCCGTCTTTGAGGGCAGAAACCCCCTTCCGTTTACTACTGTGCCCGTGGCCCTGCGCTCATAAAGGGCTTGGCCTGGAGCAGGTCTGGGCAAATTTTGTTCAATGAACGCGCCCTCGCTGGTGAGGCTGGCCAGCAGATGCTGCAGGAGAGTTACCTGTGTGGGAGGTCCGCGGAAGGACTTCCGAGACAAATGACATTTGAGAAGGACTCGGAGGAAACCCCTGGACTGGCAAGAGAGAGAGGGAAACACCGTTCCAGGTGAGGGTAGGGTGGAAAGGGAGGATGAGAGGGATGTGGCAGGGAACAGATGAACAAAGGTGGCGGGAGAAATTACATCCTGGGCAGAGCAGAGAAGCCAGGTGGGGTAGAGGAGTGAAGGAGAGCAGCGATCAGGCAGAAGAAAGAGTGGAAGTAAGGCCTTGACGGAGAAGTGCCGGGAGCTGGACAGGGCCATGTGGCTGCAGGGGCTCAGTTCACATATGGCCTCCTGCTGCCCAGCGGTTTTCAGGTGCTGCCTGGCTCTCAAACATTTACATAACTGAAACCATCTCAGAGAAGGCTGTATTTTTAGCCAGGGGCTCCGGCTGTGCTATGTGATCGTTCCAGTTATCCTGGTTACTAGAGTGGCAGGGAGGCTCTTGTAGATGAGTAGACATTAAATTCTCATTCTGACTTGCCTCTGATAGGCTCAGACGCTAGGAAAGCCACCAGACCCTTCTAGATCACCTGCCTGAGTGGCAGAGGGCAGAGTGTTGCAGTCTGAGTTTGGTCTCTTTCTGAGGGGCAATGGTAGAAGTTTCCCTTCCATGGCAGGGGGAGGGAGGGGGCCACTTGGGAGAGTCCTTATTTCTCCTTGATGATGGGCATTGGTTCCTAACCCACTGGAACAGTTTATCAGTTTCATTGATCCCTAGTGGTGCAGGGTAAAACCTGTTACATAGGGTCACAGTACAAAAAGGACTCATATGTCTTTTTTTTTTTTTTAAGACTAAGTTTCTCTCTTGTTGCCCAGGCTGGAGTGCAGTGGCATGATCTTGGCTCACTGCAACCTTTGCCTCCCTGGTTTGATTTTCCTGCTTCAGTCTCCTGAGTAGCTGGGATTACAGGCGCCCGCCACCACATCTGGCTAATTTCTGTATTTTCACTAGATACAGGTTTCACCATGCTGGCCAGGCTGGTCTCAAACTCCTGACCAGAGGTGATCCACCAGCCTTGGCCTCCCAAAGTGCTGGGATTATAGGCATGAGCCACTGTGCCCGGCCTCATATGTCTTCTGACCCATGGGGTGCTGCTAGCCATCAAATTGGGCAGTTGAATGTGGGATGCATTCCTTTCAGTGTTGGGTTGTAGCTGCCTGAGCAGATATAACCAGTTCATTCATTGAACTGAAGAAGCTTTATGTTCCAGTAGGGACTCATGGAAAAAGACCTTCAGTTTCTTCAGTTATCAGATAGGCTCACAAACATTATTTTTTTTTTTTAATTATGGTAAAATGTACTTAACAAAATTTTTCATTTTAACCATTTTTAAGTGTATGGTTCTGTGGCATTAGGCACATTCACTTGTTGTGTAATCATCACCACATCTATCTACAAAATTTTCCATCTTCCCCAACTGAAATTCCGTTCAGAATTAACACCATTGTTTAATTAACATTAACTCCCAAAGTGCTGGGATTATAGGCATGAGCCTATAATTGTTTAATTAACATTAAACAATAACTTCCCTTCCCTCCTGCCTTCCAGCCCCTGACAACCACTTCTTTCTGTCTACTTCTACTTTCTTATGTATGTATGTATTTCTTTATTTCTGAGCCTTGCTCTGTTGCCCAAGTTGGAGTGCAATGGTGCAATCATAGCTCACTGCAGGCTCAAAATTCTGGGCTTAAGCAATCCTCCCACCTCAGCCTCCTAAGTAGCTGGGACTACAGATGTGTGCCACCACACTCTGGCTAATTTTTTAATTTTTATTTTTTGTAGAGATAGGGTCTCATTATGTTAACCAGGCTGGTCTCAAACTCCTGGGCTCAAGCGAGCCTTCCACCTCAGCCTCTCAAACTGCTGGATTACAGGCATGAGCCACCACACCTGGACCGATTTTCTATCTCTATGAATTTGTCTATTCTAGATACCTCTTAGAAGTGGAATTATAAAATATGTTTTTTTGTGTCTGGCTTATTTTACCTAGCACCCATGTTTTATCTATGGATGAAACTTATCAATATTTCATCCATATCATAGCATGCGTCAGAATTTCCTTGTATGTGTATACAACATTTTGTTTACTTATCCCCCAACAGAATATTACCTTTTTATTTTTTAACTGTAATTTTTATTTGTAGTTGACAAATAACAATTGTAGACTTGCAGGGTACAATGTGATGTTTTCATATTGTGGAATGATTATATCAAGCTAATTAACACATCTACCACCTCACATACTTATCATTTTTTGTAGTAAGTGCATTTAAAATCTATTCTTTAGCAATTTTGAGATATATAATACATTATTATTAACTGTGGTTGCCATGCTGGGTAATAGATCTTGAAGACTTATTCCTCCTGTCTAACTGGAACTTTCTACCCTTTGGTCAACATCTCTCCATTCCCCACCCCCACCTCCAGCATCTGGTAACCACCATTCTACACTTAATTCTATAAGTTTGACTTTTTAAGATTCTACATATAAGTTATATTACATAGTACTTATCTCTCTTGCCTGGCTTATTTCACTCAGCATAGTATCTTCCAGGTTCATTCATGTCAAAAATGACAGGATTTCCTTCTTTTTAAAGGTTGCTAGTAATCCATTACATATATATGCCACCTTTTCTTTATCCATTCATCCATTGATGGACACCTAGGTTGATTTCATATCTTGGTTATTATAAATAATGCTGAAATGAACATGGGAGTACAGATATCTATTTAACATACTGATTTCAATGATTTTGGATCTATATCCAGAAGTGGGATTGCTAGATCATATTGTAATTCCATTTTTAGGCTTTAAAAAATTTATGAACAATAGAAATTCATTTCTCAGTTCTGAAGGCTGGGAAGTTCAAAAGATAGGCACCAGCAGGTTTGGCTTCTGATGAGGGCTTGTTCTCCACTTCCAAGATGGCACCTTGCTGTGTCCTGTGTCCTCACATGGCAGAAGAGATGGAAGAGGGAAGGAGCCAGAGCACTCCTCTCAGCCATTTTTATAAGGTGCTTAATCACTTCCCAAAAGGCCCTACCTCTTAGTACTATCACCTTGGGGGTTAAGTTCCAACATATGAATTTTGGGGGTATAGACACACATTCAGATGTGTGTCTTGGCCCCCTTAAACTCATGTCCTTCTTACATACAAAATACATTCATTCTGTCTCAGTAACCTTAAAAGTCTTAAATTCTTCCAGCACCAACTTAAAGGTCTAAAAACCAGGATCTTATCTAAATATCATCTAAATCAGACACAGATGAGACTCAAAGGTGTCTTTCATCTTGAGGCAAACTGCTCTCCAGCTGTGAACCTGTGAAATCAGACAAGTTAATGTGCTTCCAGAATACAATGGTGGAACAGGTACAGGATAGCTGTTTCATTCCAAAAGGGAGAAAGAAGAAGAAAGGGGTTGCAAGTAAGTCCAAAACCCAACCAGGAAAACAACAACAAGGCTTGAAATTAATCTTTCCTTCATGTTGATCTTGTGGACACAGTGGCGCAGAGTTTTTTAGTTTTTTGGGGAACCTCCATATTATTAATTTCTAAAGTTTCTTTAGCTAAGGTCTTTAACATATTTTTTTTAACATTTTTTGTCTTTATTTTTTATTTTTTTGAGATGGAGTTTCGCCCTTGTTACCCAGGCTGGAGTGCAATGACGCAATCTCGGCTCACTGCAACCTCTGCCTCCTGGGTTCAAGCGATTCTCCTGCCTCAGCCTCCCGAGTAGCTGGTACTATAGGCACGCGCCACCACACCCAGCTAATTTTTGTATTTTCAGTAGAGACAGGGTTTCACCATGTTGACCAGGATGGTCTCAATCTCTTGACCTTGTGATCCACCCGCCTCGGCCTCCCAAAGTGCTGGGATTACAGGCCTGAGCCACTGCACCCGGCCAATCTTCAACATATTTTTTAACTAACTGATAATGTATCTGTCTTCCCCATTAGACTGTAAGCTCCTTGATGAGTTTATTCATCTTCGTGCTTCTAGCTCAGTGCCAAGTGGCCAATAATGTGTTAAATGTATAAATAAATGGCTGGTGCTCTGATTTGGATATTTGCCCAAGAATCAGAACCCAGCTTTTCACTGGAACCTGATCTTCTACATAAAACCAAGCCAGGAATATTCAATTCTCTGAGCCTTTTTATTAGGGACATAATATTCACTCCTAGATTGTTTGCCTGATCCCACAGGCTGAGATTGCTGTTGAAACACTCAGGATTAAAACACTAACATCTTCATCTTTTCCTCGAGAATCTTTCTTGAAATTAACAAATTCAAAAGCTGCTCTATTGGAAATCATTCAGGAATTGTCATGGGTTTTTGTTAAAATGCACACACACACACACACACACAGAGCAATTGTGACATGGAAAGCAAATCACTTGAAACAGGCCTTCTTTTTCTGTTTTCTTGTGGCTGGATCCTCCTCCCTGAAATTGCCTCTCTTGTCTTCTGTGATGCTAGACTTGTCTCTTTCCTCTTCTCTTTTTCTGTCCTTTTCAGAGACTCTAAATTACAATGTGTCTACCCTTAGCACTCTTGTCTTTTCTATATATAATGTTTAACTGCATCTAATCTATTATCTCTACATGGATGATTCCCAAAACTTAATCTCTGGCCCCCAAGCTTCACGACTGTGCTCCAGCTGCCTCTGGATCACACTCTCTCTGGAGAGCTTCGACGTGCCTGAGACTGGGTCTATATTTCCTCCACCTCCCAGCATTCTCCCTGGGAACCCATCTTTACTCCTTCTCCCCAGCCTCCCATTCGTGACTCATCAAGTGTTTATTGAGCTCTTGCTGTGTGCTAGGCACCACTCTAGCTACTTAATTAGCTGGCTAACCCAACAATTCAAAAATCAGCCACCGAGCCTACAATATGCAGTCTTTTAGCTCTCCTTTTGCGTCTACTTTACGTATGATTTCCTAGAGTTGTGGGAACAAAATATCACCAAGCTGGAGGGCTTCAAACAGCAGAAATTTACTTTCTCACAGTTCTGGAGGCCTGAAGGCCAAGATCAAGGTGTGGGCAGGATTTGTTCCATCTGAGGCTGGGAGGAGACGCTGCTCCAGGCCTCTCTCCCCACATCTGGTGATTCACTGGCTGTCTTTGGCATTCCTAGGCTGCAGAACATCACTCAGTCCCTCACCTTCACGTGGCCTTCTCGCTGTGTCTTCGCATTGTTTTCAGAAAGACGTTGCATGTCTGCCTCTGTGGTCAGAGAACCCCTAAGGTCATTTGCAGAAGGACTGGAAGTTAGGACATCAGCATATCATTTTGGGGAGACAGTTCAACCTGTAACACCCAATTATCTCTCCTTTCTTTCAGATGTCTATCTTTTCTGGGCACAGTTAGTCTTCTGGGCTGCCTTTGCCCCACACTTTTTTTTTCCTGAGATGGAGTTCGCTCTTGTCACCTAGGCTGGAGTGTAGTGAGGCGATCTTGGCTCACTGCAACCTCCACCTCCTGGGTTTAAGCAATTCTGCTGCCTCAGCCTCCAGAGTAGCTGGAATTACACACGCATGTCACTGTGCCCAGCTAAGTTTTGTATTTTCAGTCGAGAGGGGGTTTTACCATGTTGGCCAGGCTGGTCTTGAACTCCTGACGTTATAATCCACCCACTTCAGCCTCCCAAAGTGCTGGGGTTACAGACGTGAGCCACTACTTCCAGCCTGTCCTGCGTTTCCTTTACCACCCTTAGCTTCTGTCACTGCCTGGGTGTCTGCAGCCCTGCGAGGTAAGCCAGGACTCTGTCTTTCTCTTTCCACCCTCACGGCCTAGAATAGTACATATTCACACTGCCAGGCGTTCCTGAATGACTGGATGGGTGGACATTTCAATGAATGGATGGATGGACAGACAGACAGATGGATGGATGGATGAATGAATGGAATAACTAGAGAAGTTGGTTTTGATTTACCTTGCCAGCCTTAGACCCCATCATTCAAGCAGTCTGTCCTCCGCCAAATGTTTGGCTTCAGTTCTCCATCCTCTTACTTTCTCTGTCCCCTCAAGCTCAGGTTCCAGCCCTCATCCAAGGCCCAGCTCAAGTTATGCTTCAGTGCTGGTGCCCCCCCACCCCAAGAGATGTTTGCTTTTTCCTAACTTTCATGACATGTTACCGGTGCCTTTTCTTTGGCACTCTTTGCTCCAGCTTTGGATTACAGTAATTTACCCCAGAACTCTTTTGCAAAGAGGGATTTTACATATGGACTAAGACCAAGATAGCTGTGTTGGATCTTCTGGGGACATTTTAAAAATCATTACAGATCCCTGAGCCCCACACTTAGAGATTCTGATGAGCAGGTCTGGGTGGGTCGCTGGAATATGTACTTTTAAAAGGTTCCCCAGGCAATTCTCACACTCAGTCAAGTTTGGGAACCTTTAATCCAGTCCAACCTCCTTACTTTACTTTTGGGGAACTGGAGGTACAAAATTGTTAAATAATTTTCCTAAGATCACTTAATTAGTGGCAGAGCCACCCAATTATGTGGTTGTGGTTGTCCCAGCTTTTCAATCAGATGTAAGCAGTTCAGAAGCAATGCCTGTACTTTGCTTATCATGTAAGTACCACCTGTGCACCTCAGTCAAGATGGGCCACTCACAGTAAGTGGCACTGTTAGTGACACAATGGATGGCTACACTGCATGCCCCGAGAAGACAGACGCCAAGTCTGTGCATACTAACTTTTATTTCCAGCACCTTGCACAGTGCCTGGCATGTAGTACGGTGTTTCATTAATATTGGTCCAATGAATGAAGCATCTGCTCTATGCCAGGCACTAGAGTAGAAGTTTTACATATATCATCTCATTTCATTTATTCTAACCACTACCCTGTGAAGTAGGCTTTCATAGTCCCATTTTAAAGATGAGGAAACAAGGCTGGGCGCAGTGGCTCACGCCTGTGATCCCAGCACTCTGGGAGGCAGAGATGGGTGGATCACCTGAGGCCAGGAGTTAAAGACCAGCCTGGCCAACATGTGAAACCTTGTCTGTACTAAAAATACAAAAATTAGCCAGGCGCAGTAGCATGCACCGGTAATTCCAGCTACTCAGGAGGCTGAGGCAGGAGAATTGCTTGAACCTGGGAGGCCAGGTTGCAGTGAGCCGAGATGATGCCACTGCACTCTGGCCTAGGCAACAGAGCGAGAGTCCATCTCAGAAATAAATAAAGAAAGAAAGATGAGGAAACAGGACCAGAGGCTAGGCCATCTGCTCTATGTCATGCAGAAAACAATCAGCATAAGTGAGTTCTTGAACTCCTGACCTTGTGATCCGCCCGCCTTGGCCTCCCAAAGTGTTGGGATTATAGATGTGAGCCACCGCGCCTGGCCCAATCAGCATAACTGAGTTCTAAAGCCCATTGCTGTTTCTACAGTGCTGCAGGATGCCCATGCTCCACCCTCAGTGTTCTTCAGAAAGCTGGGGGTCACTCCAAAACAATACATGGGGAGAGATATTCAAAAGCGTCAGTGTAGAAGCCTCAGTTTTGTTTCCAGCTCTAACCTAGCCTTGCTGCTCCATGAGGTAATATAAAAGGTAGTTCTACTACAATTTTTATTGTGTATGTTCTAGAACATTCCGTACTCTTACCATTTGCATGCTTATATGTGTATGACTCAATACTATGAAAAGCTTTACAAGAATTTCATCCTCTTTCTTCTTTGTTTTTTTTTTTTTTAATGCTATTAAAATCCTCCTCCTTTTGTAAGGCGGCAGTGCCAGGACTAGGGCAAACGGAGTTCAGAGAGTGTCCCGGCATGAACTATTCTAATACCAGGTTTCAGATATGAGCTAATGGCTGAAAAACAGGAGTCAGAGATGTGAGTGGGCCCCACACACCTAGTCCCCTGCGCAGACCACTGGCGAAGTGAGTGGGTTCTTTTGTACCAGAAGCATTGCATGCCAGGGACGCAGCCTCTAAAATGACAGGGCTCTGACTCCACTGTTAGGCATGAGAGGGAGACCAAGGTCGCCACATCGCAGACACTGAGTTTCAGCTTTGCCGTCTGAAATGTTTCTGTTTCTTTCTTTCCAATTTGATATTTTACTTGGATGCGGGCCTTGAGTTTATACTTCATGTAGACAGTTTCCTCGTTCTTTGTGGCCTCCTTTTCATTGCTGTTGCTTCCTCAATCGGTCCTTACTGAAACCCCAATCTCAGTGGTGTGGGAATGACCATGAGAGACCTCGCTCTGAGGTGCTCACATGGAACTTCCAGTCCCACAAGCCGACGCCCCGCCTTGTCCTCCCTGGCTGCTTCCACCCTGCCCCTGCATCTTTCAAATATGTGTATCTTTTCTTTCAAATTGTCACTTACCTTCCCTTCTTTTCTTAAAATTAAAAAAAAAAATTTTTCTTAGAGGCAGGGTCTTGCTGTGTCACCAGGCTGGAGTGCAGTGGCACTATCATGGCTTACTGCAGCCTTGAACTCCTGGGCTCAAACTATCCTCCCTCCTCAGCCTTCCGAGTAGCTGGGACCACAGACACGCATCATCATGCCTGTTTTATTCATTTAACTTGCCTTGAACAGAATTACATTAATAAGAACTCTGATCTTGTAAATAACCCAAGATTCCTTGCAGACAAAGCTGGGATCACAGAGCCACCTCCTAGAAAAGCCACATCGAGGCCTTGAGGGAGCCTAGAAAACCTTGGGGGAGCCTCAGAACTCTAGGCTTAGTGTGGCTGATGGTTCTTTTCCTCCTCTCTATGCCAGGGTAGCAAATTGCATATCACAGCAGACTACTTGGAAGTAACTAAATGAGATATGGGAATAAACTCCTTGGGGTCCTGGGATAGTGATATCCTAGTATTGGATTTCATAATAAGCAACCACTTTTATGGTGAGGGACTTGAAAGCCAACTGCTGTCAGAATTATTGAAGATACCAACATGAGGCCAATATACACAATATAGGCAAAACCTTTTTATAGTAAAATCCCACACACCATCCAAATTCTTTTGTAGTATAGTACTAAACTTTTGCTGATTAAATCTCACTGAGGTCTGTAGACCATAAGCTGGGTTTGAATTTAAAAATAAAATAAATTTTCACTGTAGAAATATGTTTAATGGAATCTGATCTATATTACTTCTGCCAAGAAGGAATTCAAAATTACCAATTGGAGTTAATGTGGTACAAAGAACTAGAAACCTCTCATTCTCAGGAAATGGACAGGGCAGGGGGAGTCTTTAATGAAAGCACTGTGTCAGTAATTTTTGTAGCTTAATATCGCCACGTGTATTTTCATGGGTTCAGAATAGATTCTCAGAGACAGGGTGTTATAGTAGAAAGAGCAGAGGATTAAGCATCAGGAACCAGATTGACCCCTAGTCCTGTAACCCTGGGTAATTTACCTGACTTCTCTGTGTACCCATTTCCTCACCTATAGGAATGGAGAGATTGCACAGGGTGCGGTGTGGTTCATGCCTGTAATCCCAGCACTGCTGGGAGACCAAGGTGGGAAGATCACTTGAGGCCAGAAGTTCAAGGCTGCAGTGAGTTATGATAGTGCCCTGCACGCCAACCTGGGTGACAGTGTAATACCTTGTTTAAAAAGATAAAAATAGGCCAGGCATGGTGGCTCATGTCTGTAATCCCAGCACTTTGGGAGGCCAAGGTGGGTGGATCACCTGAGGTCAGGAGTTTGAGATCAGCCTGGCCAACATTGCCTAACCCTGTCTCTACTAAAATTACAAAAATTAGCCAGTGTAGTGGTGCGCCCCTATAATCCCAGCTACTTGGGAGGCTGAGGCACGAGAATCACTTGAACCCAGAAGGTGGAGGTTGCAGTGAGCTGGGATCATGCCACTGCACTCCAGCCTGGGTGACAAGAGCGAAAATTGACGGATTGGGCTAGGTAAGTGGTTTTTGAGAACTTTGAGACAGTTCTTACTTGACGGCCAGTGGAGATACCGTTCCCTCCCCAATTTTCAACTACACAAATGTTATTTATTTTGCTTCAACATATGATTTTAGTGGAAAAAATAGAGTTCTACTTCTTTAAAAAAAAAACAAAACAAAACACTGAACTAGATAATTCCTACTCCTAAACCTTTGTGATTCAATATAGTGTCTACCCATCAAATTGTTTAGACCCCTGGGTGATACTCATGTTTTTAGGAAGGGTCCCTACACCGAAAGCCCAGGTCAGCCAGTTTTTGCGTGTAGACAAGTTCCTGCATTGGTACTCTTGTACTAGTGCACAATCTAGAAGTTGCATTGGGGCAGCAGGGAGAGAATTCTTATCAATGAGTTTTTAGCTCGGTTGTACACAGCAGTTACCAGAACAATTAAGAGAGACAAAGTTCTCCAACACCTCGATCATCTTTGGTAGAGAGCTTTGGAAGAGACAAATACAGTCTACTTCTTCGGACTTCCTAAGCTGTGGAGTAAGGGATTCAGTGTCTGTGGCTGTGAAATGGGGTCTGAGAATTTTATCCCATCAAACTGACAGGGCAGTTTTGAGTTGGGCAACAGGAATTGTAATACTGGGGCAATATTTGCTTGTCATCAGTTTGACCTCTTCTTGATGTGCTCTTTTTGACCCCACTGATTCTCCCTTGATCCCCATATAAGGTGTCCCATTCCCCCATCCAAACTGACTCACCACCAGGAATTGTCCTCTGTTCTAAAGGGGCTCAGCCAGTTTCATTGGCCTTCTGTTCAGCTTCCCTCCATCTCTTATCCCCAGTTCTCTGTAAATCCTTATTCCTTCTTAAAGTATTCCCTGATTCATGGAAATGAAATGATCCAGCTTAGTTTACAAAACCAGGAAATTATTCCTCTGGACCAGAGAGAGCGAGAGAGAGAGAACAAGAAAGAACAACAGAAAACCCAAACAGAATATATACAGGGAAGACAGATCTATTCGGCATTGTTCCCATTCAAATGGAAACCCCATGGGGAGAGGAACTGCATCTGTGGAATGTATAGTGGATTTCTTTCACATATGGGCACTCAGTAAACATTATTAATGAATGATAATGATTTGTCAAGTGATTGAAATTGTTTCAGGGCAGGAACAGCGAATGAAATACGGAGACATTCTTCTTTCTCATGGGGAAATTCCTAGGCAGTTCATCCAGATGTATTTTCTTTGGGGAGCTGTGAATTCCTTGTGTGTCCAGCTATCACTATATAATTATATTTTACGTTCTCAGTAATACATATCATCATTATATGTATCATCATTTTATGTGTATATATACAATACCCCATACATATATATGTACACATGTATATATTTATATGTATAAAATTAAAGTGTAGAACTTCCAGTTTCCTGTCCGGCATATAAGAAGCTTACAAATTGCAATTCCATCCTAACAAGTAAAAAGCTGAACAAACTGAAAAAGCAGGTCTCCTTGGATCCGTAAGGGAAGCAAGGTCACAGAGCAAACTACTGTCCCCAGAATTGGAGAAACTGGCTTCAGGAGAATGCAGCTTCACAAGGTACCAGAGCAGAAGCCCCCGGCAGTGCCGAGGCAGGGAGACCTGAGCTGTCATGGCCAAGTTGCCCGAGGCGCAGAGTGGGCACGTCTGCAGTTGAAGATCCACAGGAACCAAGTCGTTGTCCCCTGTCCCTCACCTTCTGGAGCTTCCCCGAGTTCTCACAGTGAATAATGGAGAAAAATCCCCTCGTGCCTCCTGCAGTGGGAAGAAGAAAAGGGACCATTTTGAAAGAGGCCAGAGCACTCTGCTCTTCCTAAAAAGGTCACCACCTCTCACCCCGCTGCTGCTTTGCCAGCACCTAACTGACCTGGGGGAAGGGAAACCCCTTCACCAGCCCACTCTAGCCATCTCCCGGTCCACTTAAGATGGGCATGGAAGGGAGGACCGAGACAAATTTGTGAAGTTTAGCTGAGGGGCGCAAGCTCACCAAACTCTGAGGCCTGATTGTATTCTGTAGAATAGACCTTCCCACCACACACTCGTGGCCTCTCTATGGTAGTTCCTTTTACCCAGTCAAAGCCGCTATCAAGAAAACAATATAAGACATACTAAAAGGCAAATAGGACCAGGCACGGTGGCTCACACCTGTAGTCCCAGCACTTCCAGAGGCTGAGGCGATGGATCACCTGAGGTCAGGAGTTCGAGACGAGCCTGACCAACATGGAGAAACCCTGACTCTACTAAAAAAAAAAAAATATATATATATATATATATATACGTGTGTGTGTGTGTGTGTATATATATATACACACACACACACACACACGTATATATATTAACTAGGTGTGGTGGCATGCACCTGTAATTCCAACTACTCAGGAGGCTGAGGCAAGAGAATCACTTGAACCCAGGAGGCAGAAGTTTCAGTGAGCCAAGATTGTGCCACTGCACTCCAGCCTGGGTGATAGAGTGGGACTCTGTCTCAAAAATAATAATAATAAAGTAAAAGGCAAACAACACAGGTTGAAGAGACAGAGCAAGCTTCACAACCAGACTCAAAGACAGCAGAGATGCTGGAATTATCAGGCAGGAAATTGAAACTAACTCTGATTAATGTGAGGGGCTGTAATGGATAAGTAGGCAGCACGCAGGAACAGGTCGGTGATGTAAGCAGGGAGATGGGAATTCTTAGAAAAAAACAGATCAAATGGCAGAGAGCAAAGCATAGTGATGGAAATGAAGAATGCCACTGATGGGTTTTGATGGATTTGTGGACTGGACACAGCTGAGGAAAGGCTCTCTGAGCATAAGTTTATCTCAATAGAAACTTCCAAATCTGAAAAGTGAAGAAAAAAAAACCACACACACACACACAGAATAGAATATCCAAGAACTGTGGGACAGCTACAAAAGGCATAGCGTGTGTAATGGGAATACTAGAAGGAGAAGGAAGAGAAAGGAAGAGAAGAAGCATTTGAAATTATAATGCCTGAGATTTCTCTAAATTAATGTCAGACACTAAACCACAGATCCAGGAATCTCAGAAAAATGCCAGAAAAACTAAACCTGGGCATATCATTTTCAAACCACAGAAAATCAAAGATAAAGAAAAAATCTTGGAAAGAGCCAGCGTGAAAAAAGTACATTACCTCTAGAGGAGCAAAGAGAACAGCATCTGACTTACCTGCAGAAACCAGGCAAGCAAGGAGAGAGTGGAGTGGGATGGAAGGGTTGAGAGAGAAAACTCACCAACCTAGAATTCTTTAATTATCCTTTAAAAGTAAAGGATTCAGGGAATTTGTTGCTAGTAGACCTGCCTTGCAAGAAATGTTAAAAGAAATTCTTTAGAGAGAAAGAAGATGATATAGGTCAGAAACTTAGATCTACGTAAAGAAGAAGTGCAGAGAAGGAATAGGTGAAAGCCCAATAAGTACGTATTTTTCTTATTCTTAATTATCTAACAGATAACTGTTCAAAGTAATAGCAACAATGTATTATGTATACTTAAATATATACTTATGTATAAGCAAAATAAGTGACAACAATATTACAAGGGATGGGAGGGAGGAATTAGGGTTATATTGTTATTATAAGGAACTCATAGTACCTGTGAAACAGCATAGTGTTGTTTGAAAGTGCACTTGGGGTTGGGCACAGTGGCTCGTGCCTGTAATCCCAGCACTTTGGGAGGCTGAGGTCAGGAGTTCGAGACCAGCCTGATCAACATGGAGAAACCCCTGTCTCTACTAAAAATACAAAACTAGCTGGGTGTGGTGGCACATGCCTGTAATCCCAGCTAGTCAGAAGGCTGAGGCAGGAGAATCGCTTGAAGCCGGGAGGTAGAGGTTGCAGTGAGCTGAGATTGTATCATTACACACCAGCCTGGGCAAAAAGAGCAAAACTCTGTCTCAAAAAAAAAAAAAAAAAAAAAAGGCTGGGCGCGGTGGCTCAAGCCTGTAATCCCAGCACTTTGGGAGGCCGAGGCGGGTGGATCACGAGGTCGAGAGATCGAGACCATGCTGGTCAACGTGGTGAAACCCCGTCTCTACTAAAAATACAAAAAATTAGCTGGGCATGGTGGCGCATGCCTGTGATCCCAGCTACTCGGGAGGCTGAGGCAGGAGAATTGCCTGAACCCAGGAGGCGGACGTTGCGGTGAGCCGAGATCGCGCCATTGCACTCCAGCCTGGGTAACAAGAGCGAAACTCCGTCTCAAAAAAGAAAAAAAGATAGAAAGTGCACTTGGATTGCTGTAGATGAGTTGTACATGCAAACTCTAGGGCAGCCACTAAAAAAGTTAAAAAAATTTAAAAAGACCAACTGATACACTAAGAAAGGAGAGAAAATGTGTGCAGTGGCTCATGCCTATAATCCCAGCACTTTGGAAGGCCAAGGCAGAAGGATCACTCTAGGCCAGGAGTTCCAGACTAGCCTGAGCAATGAGGTGAGATTGCTCCCCGCCCTGTCTCTACAAAAAAATAAAAAATTATCTGGGCGTGGTGGCACATACCTTATAGTCCTGCTTGGGAGGCTGAGGTAGGAGGATCCCAGGGTGAAGCCAGGAGGTTGAGGCTGCAGTGAGCTATGACAGTGTCACTGCACTCTTGCCTGGGCAACAGAGCAAGACCTTGTCTCAAAACACACACACACACAGCCCCACAAAAGGCAGCAGAAGAGTGGAAGACAAACATAGGAACAAAGAATAAGAACAACAAATAGAAAACAGTAGAAATATGGTGCTGTTAATCCAGCTGTCAGTCACCACATTGAATGTCAGTGGTCTAAATGCATCAGTCAAAAGAGATTGTCATAGTGGGTCAAAAAACAAGACCTAGCTATACGTTGTGTACAAGAAACCCACTTCACACATAAATTGTGTTTCTGTGAGGTCACTTTGGGCTGACCAGCAAAAGGCACAGTCCTGAGACATCAAGAATAACCCAGAATCATTATCTTTAATAATATAAGCATAATTGCCAGGCGCGGTGGCTCACGCCTGTAATCCTAGCACTTTGGGAGACCAAGGCAGGTGGATCATGAGGTCAAGAGATTGAGACCATCCTGGTCAACATGGTGAAACCCCGTCTCTACTAAAAAATACAAAAATTAGCTGGGCATGGTGGTGCGTGCCTGTAATCCCAGCTACTCAGGAGGCTGAGGCAGGAGAATTGCCTGAACTCAGGAGGTGGAGGTTGCAGTGAGCCGGGATCGCACCATTGCACTCCAGCCTGGGTAACAAGAGCGAAACTCTGTCTCAAAAAAAAAAAATATATATATATGTGTGTGTGTGTGTATGTATATATATATATAAGCATAATTATAATCTTGCAAGTATTTTCATGGGATTGAGATATAAAGAATACAGTGAGTTTTCACAGAACACAAAGGAAAAGCTGGTGCATCTTCCTCTCAGTTCATGCTAATCTACATAATCAGGGCTTGTTTTGCTTCTCTTTTCATTTTCCTATTCAGGTTCAGGAAAGATAGTGGTTGTTTGTGCAGCGGTCATTTACTTTTATCAACTTAATTTTATTTCTGGTGTTTTTTTTTCACTCTGCCTCTTCTCTCCTCCTCCTCCCATTCCCTCTCCTTTTCCCCACGCTTCTCCTCATCCTTCTTCCCTCTTCAACCCCACGCTCTCATATGCTAACTAAGAAACCACTTGGTTCTTTATAGCTATTGAGCATAGCTCATCCTAGAAGTTTGTTTAATGCTCATTTTACTCTGTGTCACAGAAAAGACCATTGCCAAAGAGCAGAGCCACTTTTGTTGAAGGCTGTGCCACTCACCTAGAGTCCCCTGAGCAAAGGAAGGGAGGCACACACAGAGCCAAGGGAGGGCAAGGGGCACCGCATGCCCACTGTGGAGCCGGCATCTACCTTTAGAGGTGCACCCCTTCCCTCAGACCCACTGAGCTCCTTCTGCAAGGAAGCTTTTCAGACAAGAAGGATGGCTTTATGATGTTCAGACTCTCCCTGAGAGAACCAGCTTTGCTGTTGTTGTGTTTGAAGTTGAATTCTTTTTCCTCTCTGGTCTGAACCCCTCCCAGCTTTGTCTAATGTGATGTCCTGTCCAGAGAAGACCTGTTGTCCTAGTTTGCGTTCCTGCAGAAGCCCACCCTGAAACAGTGACTCAAAGGCAAGTAGATTACTTGTGACCTGAAGGAGCTGCTGATCAGAGAGTGGGAAAGTGAGACAAGGAAGGGAAGGCAGCCAGTCAAGAGTGGGTTATCACACTGGTTATGGCTGTGGGCCATTGGAGCCCAACCTGCTGGGAACTCAGCCAGGGTAGAACACGTGTCCTTATACAATGGCTCCCGTCTGTCCCTGGTTGAGGGCTGTTGCAGGGAGCCCTCGTCCCTGGTACCTCCTTCCTACCAGGGTGGGCAAGAGGGTTTTGCCAAGAAATACAGGAGCCGGTGGTTAGAAGGTGGGGTCTTGTGCCTAAGGGTGAAGGTGGGAAATGTGGGTGGGCATGGCTGCGTGCTCTGCCTATAATACCTGCCTGCTGAGCTGGAGCTGATTTCACACTGTGTGGTTCCCTGTAGGCTTTCCTGGATCTGGTGGTGAGTAGAATGTCTAGCATTTTGTCTGGTTTTGCAAGTGAAAAAAGTGAGGTGGGGGGAAGGGCAGTCAGGTTCAGGATGAACTGAGCAGAGCAGAACAGAGCCCAGTGTCTCGATCACTTGTGCCTATTTTAGCCAGAGCATACACCAAATAGTCAGTGAATGAATCTTTGATGACATGATCATTGAGACCGAGTGACAGTAATTCTCCTCCATCTCTCTTGATCTTCTTCCCTTTGGTGGTCTCCCAGGTGGTATGGTAATGATGGGAGGAGCAGTGATGGTTTGGACCAGGTTGCCCAGTGTTGCCATATAACACAGCTCCATCTGCCCTCGTCTGCTGATCCTCCGGTGAGCGGATGCTGCAGGACAGTGGCAGGTTAAATAGGCCGTTATTGTCCAGAGCCCTTGCCCTGGGTGGCTTGTGTTTACCACTAGTGATGGTCATTGCTATCATCGCTATGACTGCCTGACTGCATGGTCCTTCAGCCACTATTTTAGAATCTTGTGTATATCTTGTATGTTATATACATTCATGTATATATCCAAAAGCATGCTTTTGCATGGTACTAGGTTTAAAACACTTCTTTTTCTTCTTTTTTTGCTTTGAGACAGAGTTTCATTCTTGTTGCCCAAGCTGGAGTGCAATGGCGCGACCTTGCCTCACCACACCTCCCAGGTTCAACCAATTCTCCTGCCTTAGCCTCCCAAGTAGCTGGGATTATAGGCGTGCACCACCACACCTGGCTAATTTTGTATTTTTAGTAGAGACAAGATTTCTCCATGTTGGTCAGGCTGGTCTCAAACTCCTGACTTCAGGTGATCTGCCTGCCTTGACCTCCCAAAGTGCTAGGATTACAGGCATGAGCCACCGCACTGCACCTGGCTGGTGTAAAACACTTTCTTAGCAGAGCTTAAGCAACACAACTCAGCAGCTGCATAAACAGAGATAGTGCTTTTGAAAAAGACACTTAAAATATCCTAATCATGCATGTTGTTTATTTGACTTTAAAATGATTACCTTGGGACAAGGACACAGCAGTTATCAAAGAGTGACTTTTAAACATACGCTGCATTTAATAGATTTCTCATGAGCAAGGTTACTGCAAGATTGTCCCTCTCCCATTTGAATCCACTACTAATAGTTCAATCTGTCTTCCTCAAGTAAGAATCAGCTGAGCCTAATATACTGAGTGTAGGTACCAACTCCAGATCTTCCCATCTCCTTGTTCTTCAAGTATTGATTGAACACCTACTATATATCCAGCACTTTCCTGGGTGTAGGGAGTACCAGAATGAAGACAGTTCTGTGCTCTACTCCCTGGAGACCCCACCACCCCAAGCCTATTACTTCTATGAAGTGCTAAGTTCCTTAACTACAAATTCCTACTGAGGTAATTCGGCAACTTTACCGCCAAGGATGGCGACAGATGACGGAAACTACGGGAAACAAAAGAAGTAGCAGTCACATTTACGTGGGGGAGTCAGGAAAGGCTTTAGAGGGGCAGTGAAGAAAAATGTAGGATTTATATGCAGATAGGTGGGGAGAGAGCATTTTAGGTGAGAGTATGACAGTTCATGCACGCTAGTGTTGATAGAGGAAGTGTTTTAAATGACTATGAGGTGTAATTTATGTACAATAAACTGCACTCATTTAAAGTGCACAATATGGTGAGTTTTGACAGAGACATACCCTCATAAAATCACCACCACAGTCACAATACAGAACATTGCTTGGCTCCCAAGAGTTTCCTACTGCACATTTGCAACCAATGCAGGGTATGTTTTAGTGCAAATAATGTGCCTCTTTCCACACAAGAACATTTTGATTTGGCTTTTGTTTGTTACAAAGTAAGATGCACCAGGCACCCTCATCCTTAGGTCTGAGCCCATATGGTACTAGACCACCAAGTGCAGAGGGCTGCCCCATTCCCAGAGTGGGTGTGGTATGTCACAGGAGGAACCGTGACTGCAGGCGCTCAGTGCTGACGCGCATAAGGGTTGGGATGGGGGGCAGTGGAGAGGAAGACAGGGCCAGGTTATTGAGGGCCCTGGGCAGTGTGCTCAGAGTCTAGATTTTAACCTATCAGCAGGAAGGAGCCCACTGGAGATTGTGACTAGGAAGTGATAGAATCAGATTTGTACATTAGAAAATTCAGTCTTGGGAACTGGGTCGAAATGAGAAATGATGAGGACTGACTTAGGGCAGTGGCGGTGCAGGGAGGGACGGAGAGGAGATGATGCAGTCAGAATTCAGAAGGCAGAATCCACAGGGCTGGGACAATCCTTTGAGCACAGCGGGTAAGAAGAGAGAGAGGAGTTATTCATAACTTCCAGGCTGACTGTGGTCAGTCAGGCAGTGTCTTTTATGGAGGCTATAAATCTGGGCAAGTAGAGTGATTTGGGAGGAAATATGTTTAATTTTGGGCTCCTATGTCTGTGGGATACACTAGTAGGGATATCTAATAGTTGGTCTGTGGGTCCAGGGGTCTGGGCTGAATATTTGAGGGTCTTTAGCATTTGAGTGACACTTCAGCTAAGGAAACTGACTCAGAGCCTTCCAGAGTGCAAGGCACAGTGCTAGGAACACAAAGGTAAATGCTAGCACTGTCTCATTTACCACTGAGGCATTCTCTGAACCCTAGACCAGGTTAGGGCCTCCTGAATGGGGTTACATTAGTGCCTGGTGCTACGTTTCTTATCTGTCTTCCCCAGAAGACTGTAAGCTTCGTTAGGCTGAAACCAAGGTCTGTTCAACCTTGTCAGCTGAATGCCAACCCAGCCACACACAACTAGGGGGTCCTTCTAAGGATAGCAGTGACATAAGGAGGATGTAACAGTGCAGGGCCAGAAGCATCAGTACCAGAGCCTCAGGCAGCCGAGGGGACACAGAGGCAGCAATGGAAGGCTGCACAGTGTTCATTCAAGCCAGGACGTAAAGGGTGAGGAAGAGTTCTCCAGTCAAACAGAGAAGGAAGAACATTCTAGGTCCCTGGGTACAACATACAGAAGTTGACAAAAGAGTGAAATGGTTGTGTGTGACCAGAGTAAGAGGCTGTGATCAGGAGGATGAGATCAGGCAGGAGAGGTAGCGTGGGTGTAACTGGGACCCCTGTAATGGGGTTGGGATTTGTTCTTCAGGAAACAGGAAGTCAGTGACTTTGAAACAATATAGTCTTATGATCCTATGACATTTTTAGGATGAAATCTCTGGGGATAGAATAAAGAGATGGTGAAACTTGCCCCCTGAAAAATGCAGTTTTGGCCAGCACCCAAGTGATTCTCCTGTGGGTCATCCAGAGAGCATACCTGGAGGAACAGCCATGTGGATGGAGGCTGGGGCAAGGGGAGGCTGGTGGCAGGGATGTATGTGGAGGCTAGGCTGAGGGGAGGCTGGTGGCAGTGGTATGGGTGGAGACTGGGGTGAGGGGAGGCTGGTGGCCGTGGTGTATGTGGAGGCTGGGGTGAGGGGAGACTGGTGGCACTGGTGTATGTGGAGGCTGGGCTGAGGGGAGGCTGGTGGCAGTGGTGTAAATGGAGGCTGGGCTGAGGGGAGGCTGGTGGCAGTGGTGTATGTGGAGGCTGGGGTGAGGGGAGGCTGGGGTAAGGGGAGGCTGGTGGCAGTGGTGTGGGTGGAGGCTGGTGGCAGCAGTGTGGATGGAGGCTGGGCTGAGGGGAGGCTGATGGCAGTGGAGGCACCTTGGGAGGCACGGACAAGGACAGCAACTGAGAGCAGGTACAGGCCACCCTGCTAAGTAGTCAGAAAGTTTGCAGAACCTTCTTTTGAGGGATCTCAAATTCAGGTTCTCAAATGCCCCAGAGTATCATGTTCAGAACCTCAGGAAGCTTTGCGGTCCTACGCGGAGCCTGCCTGAACAACTGGATGTGGGCAGGAGGCTGTGGGAGCCGGCCATGCCAGCGGAATCCCACCTTACTCTGGGGACTTAATCTGGTCACAGCCCCTGGTGTCCAGAGGGTCATTTCAGTGCCATGTGAGTATTACTTTGGCTATTGGAAAGGATTTGGTAGGAGTTTATTTTTATTCTTGATAAATTTATTTTGAAATAATTCAAAATTATTTTGAAAGTACTGTTTAGCAAGCAATGAATGAACAAATTGCTCCTGAACTAGATGGAGGGATCTAAACACATCATCTAAGTACAACAATGTCTGAAAAACATCTATGCTTGTCTTTTATTTGCCCTTTAAAGTCTGTGCAAACAAATGTGAACAGCCTCAGGACTCTAAGAATAATATTTTTCTATGGATGTGTATGGACAGACAAACAAAACCTCAAGGGAGAAAAAAACTTCTATTAAAATAAAAATAAAGATCCCCGACAGCTTCATCCTCCTTTGCTCACTGAGTCTGCTTTACTTAACTTTGAGATAAAAGTAGGTTGGTTGATTGAGTTGAACAAAAAGAAAGTATTTATGTCTGTGTATCTAATCTATCTCTATGTAATCTATCTTATCTGTGAGACAGATAAGATAGGTCACATGGATAAGATAGATTACATAGATAAGATAGGTTACATAGAGATAGATGCTATCTATCTGGTTTTGAATATTCCATATTCCAGTCCTAAGTAGTAGATCTGCATCCCTGGGGTTAATGGTTCTTTGAGCAAATACTGACACTGAGCCGCTCAGGATCCCCAGGGAAAACAGCATCTTCCTCATTGGTCAGTGATAATCCTGTGCTCACAGCTCTACCCGCCCTGGGAACCTCCTGTCTGAAGCCCCTGCAGGACTCTGGGGTCCTCCGAATCAGCCTCTCCAGCTCCAAACCACTGCAGTCCTCGCCTCCGGAGGTTGCTGTTGGTTTCCGCCCATGCTGTGGGTCAGGATCTGCAGCCCACAGGCGTGGGAGTTTAGGAAAGGTACCTGGTGACTTATCGGTAGGAAAATAGAGAGTGGTGTGTGCGATCGTGTTTGAAGAACAGTCGTGAGAGGGCCACTGTCTCTGTGGTAGCGTCCTTAGGGAACCATCTTCACCTGGATCCTGGGGTCTGCAGGTTTGGCATGAACTCTGAACTCTCTCCCTCTGCAGGATCTTCAGTAGAAAGATCCCGTCCTGAGTAAATGATCAGAAGCACTTCTCTTGCTGATGAAGCCTGCCAGCATGTGTGTTTTTGTCAGCACTGAGATGCACATGACAAATTGTGTCTCAGCACAGACCAGCAGGTTTTTTCTGTTTACACTTAACTAGCTTTGGACAGTGGGAGGAAACCTTAAATATTTCCTTTTCTTCTTACAAACCCTTTATCTAATAAAACAAAATTACTGCAGATGAAGTAGGGAGTGATTCAAATTGTCATTTAAATCAAGGACCTGGTTTGGTCTGGCCTCCCTGGGAGACTTTTTAGCTTGTGCTATGCTGGTAACATCTGTATAGACTAAACCAACCAGGGCAGAAGGCAGGGTGGCAGTGCCCATGGTGGGGTGGCCAGTGTGGGGGCAGGCAGCGTTGGTCACTGCGTGCTGGGTTGGCCCCTTACTCCTCATATTTCTGTATCAGTAAAATCAGGTTGAAACTGACATTGAGAGCAGCTTCCAGAAGGCGGGGAGAGACCAAGAGGGCAGCAGCGCAGACAGAGGCTGTCACCCTCTGGGGCTACTGCTCTGGGACTGAGAAGGAATTCAGTCTTGAATACATGTTAACCTCAGTTCCCGCTCCTTATCTGGACTGGCTGGCTCCCTTCTGCGCCAAGAATCTTAAGCCCAGCTCTGTAAAGCAGCAATTCCCAACTGTTTTCCCCTAAAATACATGAGACGAACTCCCATGGGGCATATCTAGATTGCAGGCCGCGGCACAGATAAATCAGGCTGCGGGTTGGGAGCAGTTCCCAGTAAAACCCCACTTTTTTCTCTCCCACTCAAGGAAGCAGACCTCCATATGAGTAAGCGGGAGACGTAGCTTGTCGCCCTAGCCCTTGGCTTGGGACTCGGCCTGTAAAAGCTGCCAAATAAATATTTACTAAGTGAAAGATAGCCCTGAATCCACACTAATTTGTATTTTTTAAAAGTCATTCATAAACTTTAGCATTTTAACTATTAGTTAGTAATTAATCCCAGTCAACTGGTAGGATTTTGTGATTGTGAAACTATTGCAGTGCCTTGGTCAGCAGGAGTATTTGTTAGCATTTTTATGGGCTCTTAAAGTCGCCTTAGCTGTGTCACTGATAAAGCCAGCCACAGGCTTTATCAGTCCTGCCGTTGGCTGTCAGCGCTTGGTGGATAAACTCCTCATCCTTCCCAGGGAGAAACTTCTAGCAATGCTTAAGCAGGAGGCCAGGGCAGAAAGAATCTTGATGCTGCCTGCTTACCATAGACCCTCTGGGGTCTGCCCTGTGTGGACAAATGCTTCATTTCAAGATCTTACACAAATCAAGAGCAACGGTCTCCTAGCAGCGCTGAGTGTGGAGCGCTTACCACCTCACTGCTGTTGGAACTCTGGAGACAGGATGCAGCCCCTCTTCGGGGGAGGGCCGTGGGGTTAGGTGAGGATTCAAGAGCTTCTCTTTCCCTTGTCATCTAGTTGTCCTATTCTGGGGGAATTTTAAATAGGATTTTATAAAGGACTTACATATTATTTTAAAGAGCAGTCTTAAATAGGCAGGCATCTTTTAATAAAAATGGTTTTTTAACCCTGTGGTGTAGAGACTGCCAGTCAAATACAGTGATGGTCATTATCAGTCACCTGCCCACCTCCAGCCTGGAGGAAACAGAGTGCAGAGTTAGAATGGCAGCTGGGAGAAGCCCAGGAGGACTCTGAGGGCAGGGCAGGGTGAGTGGGGAGCTCACAGCAGGAGTGCAGATGCTGACTTCAGGTGGCCAGGCATGGAGATGGCAGGCAAAACAGGTACGTATGCCCCAGAAATGATGAGAAAAGAGTTAACAGGGATCACTTAGAAATCGGAAGCAATATAGCAAAGGCTAAAGATATTTGAGCAGGAGTTTGGCGTAGACCCTGGATATCAAGAGCATAAACAGAGGAGCTAATGACAACACTACAGAGAAGCAAGGCTCTGTTGCCCTCTGAAGTTACCCCACCTAGTGTGACTGGGAGAAGCTGATACTTCTTTTATCCGTGGACTCAGGGCATTTCCCACCTATTTTGGGGATGCCAGTTCAACACAATGAACTGTAGACTGATAACATTTCATCATTTGGTATAATTTCCTTCTCTTTTTAGACTTTGAACAAAATTTTATTTAATTGGAAAGCACATATTTTGTACTTAATTCTTATTATGTTCATCTCATTTTTTGAATTATTTAGCCACCTCTAATGAGACTCTGAAAGATGACTACATTCCACAGTACTAACGTTTTCTATGGCCCTGAAAGACCTGAGATGCATTGTTGCTACTATTTTATCAAATTATTGTTTCCAAAATGCTGTTTTACTCTTCTAGTAGGAAGTGTGATTTTTAAAACAATGGATATTGGCTAGGCGCTAGTGGCTCACATCTGCAATCCCAGCACTTTGGGAGGCTGAGATGGTGGATCACCTGAGGTCAGGAGTTCGAGACCAGCCTGGCCAATAATGTGAAACCCCGTATCTTACTAAAAATACAAAAATTAACTGGGCGTAGCGGCGCGTGCCTGTTGTAATTCCAGCTACTTGGGAAGCTGAGGCAGGAGAATCACTTGAACCTGGAGGCAGAGGCTGCGGTGAGCCGAGATTGGGCCACTGCACTCCAGCCTGGGTGAGAAAGCAAGATGCCGTCTATAAAATAAAAGAGCGGATATTTTGGCCAAGTTGAAGAATGATGATGAAGACTAATGAGGATAAGCAAAGAACTAAACAGGCATCTGCACAGTGACTCAGGATGTGTGTCCGTGAGAGGCGGCTTCGAGCAGCTCTCCCTGTAAGGCAGACTTCTCTCATGGTTCCCTCCTCATTCAAAGAGGCCACTGGGGCTTTGCTTTAGAGATATTCTGTTGTCTCCTCTGATGCTCATGACTGTATCACTTCACCTTTCTAGAGGTGCTCATCTTCATCTAAAGTAGGGTGAAGCTTGTTCACTCCTGGAGAAAGCTGTGACATTTTTGGGACAACGAGCCAGTATGCTTCAGTGGGCCTGTCGTTATCTGGGGAGGGGGCCCCAGATAACACACTCCTACTTGCTTTCTTTAGAGAAACTACATGGTCCCCTCTTCCTGTAACACTCCCCAAAAGAAGTAGGAAAGCCAACATAAAATATGAATATGATATTTGCATTAAGTATTAAATATAATACCTTAAATGTAGTATTTGTGCTTCACCCAGTTCTCAATTGTTGTTTTTTTGTTTTTGAGACGGGAGTCTTGCTCTGTCGCCCAGGCTGGAGTGCAATGGTGCACTCTCGGCTCATCGCAAACTCCACCTCCTGAGTTCAAGCAATTCTCCGGTCTCAGCCACCTGAGTTGCTGGCATTACTGGTGCATGGCACCATGCCCAGCTAATTTTTGCATTTTTAGTAGAGACGGGGTTTCACCATGTTGGTCAGGCTGGTCTCGAAGTCCTGACCTCATGACCCACCTGCCTCAGCCTCCCAAAGTGCTGGGATTACAGCTGTGAGCCACTGTGCCTGGCCCAGTTCTCAGTTGTTTAGGGGTCTTCTGAGGGGAAACCAAAAATGTCAATAAAGCAAAATATATCAATAAGGCATTCATACTGACAAAAACAAAACCAGAGGTTTTTAAAAAATCTGGGCTGGGCACAATGGTTCGTGCCTATAATCACAGCACTTTGGGAGACATGGTGAAACCCTGTCTCTACAAAAACACAAAAATTAGCTGGGTGTGATGGCACATGCCTGTAATCCCAGCTACTCCGGAGGCTGAGGTGGGAGAATTGCTTGAACCCAGGAGGTGGAAGTTGCAGTGAGCCAAGATCGCGCCATTGCACTCCAGCCTAGGTAACAGAGCGACACTCCATTTAAAAAAAAAAAAAAAAAAAATCTGTAGTTATCAATTTTTTGTTGTTGACCAAAAGTATTTCAGGAACTTTGAAAAAACGACCTGAAAATTATTACTCGGGCTGGTATTTAGTTTGAAATATATGCTGATTTTTAACTCTCAGAGCTGACCCTTGATCATTCCAGGGTGAGTTTAGGAATTTGTAGTCATTTCCTTTTTACTATTTGTATACATCACTAACCAGCTGGGATTAGAATGAGCAGTCTCTTGATGCTGAAACAGAATGATGAGAACGCAGGGCTGGCCTGAAATGTTCATCCTCATTGATTAATCCTTAATGAACACTCATGCACAGATGACATCAAAGGTCCTTTGCAATTTACAGGGAAGCCAGACCCCTTCCATTCTTAAGGAAGGCTCCAGTAGACCGGCACACAGAGTTAACATTTTAGGTTCCAATAGACCGATACACAGAGTTAACATTTTGTATTTTTATCCATGTTTTGCTCCAAGATTAAACATTAGGAGTATTGTGGACATTCGCTCAGTATTGAGGGAAAGTTGAATGTGTGATCTAGGAAGAAGGCTATCTGGTGACCTCTTGCCCTCCAAAGCCTGGGATGCCCAAGTGAATGCCCCCAATCTTAGCAATGTATGGACACAGAGCGAACTCTCCCCTCTGAAAACAGACCAGAGGTTAGAGGTTAATGAACGAGTGCTATCTCCACACTTGGGATCCTGTTCAATAGCGGTTTTATAAATAAGGGCTTAAATGGGGTCAAAATAGGACCAGCGTATTGCTTCCAAACTCTCTACATCATTTTGAAGCAATCGTTTTCAAAGATGACATTCTTCCACCAGGGAAGAGAGAGACAAAGCTCTTGTGCTTGGAGAACTGGATGGCTACTCCTGACTCCATGTGTCTAAAAGCAGGACCAAATGGAAAATAAAGTCGGGGCGGGTGGGTCCTTGCTGCCCCCTATTCTTCTCTAGTAATCCCTTAAAAAATAATTGCAGACCCAAACCTCTGGCCTCCAGCACACTTTCCACTTGATTAGAGGCCTTTGTGAGGCAGGGAAAGGGACCTGCAGACTTGTATATTGTGCTGGGCCTGAAATGTCCAGCTGGGATTTTTCCCATCAAAGGGGGATTTTAGTAAAACCATTATCCAGGGCTTAGGGGAGAAAAGCTGTTGAGCTGCAAGTAAGGGGGTAGATTAGCATTAGCGGGCTTATTTTTTGGCACCGGGAAGAGTGGGAAGGTGTTTGCAGCCACTTGCTCACAAGTTCCTTGGTTTCTCTGCAAGTTCCTGGCAGGTGCAGAGGTAGGAATGGATACAGGAGTGGGAACTAACAGGCTTGAAAATGGCACAGGGAGGCTTTATCTCTGAGGCATCAAGTGGAAGGCAGCCCAAATCAGGAAGGACTGCAAGGTGCTGTTGATACCTACTTCAGTGTGTAGACAGCCACGGGACTGGCCTCATTGCTGTTAGGTATGGCCACGTCACCTGGAATCTCCCATCTGCAACACACTCCACCCCTCTTGACAGTCTCCATAGACGGCGATCAGAAATTCAAAAAGTGGGAAGTGGCCATGTTGGAGTCCTTTAAAGGGCAAACGGACACCTGTAGGCTGGGGAGTGGGCACCCTGGTAGAGGCCAAGAGCACAGAGGAAGTTAGGAAAGCAGCAGCAGTGGCTGCCAGCCTGCAAATCAGTGTCCGGGCTGTGTGGATTTGCAGACTGAGCCACGGGAGCCTCTTGGGGTGAAGGTTTGGGGAAGGTCACCTAAAACCGAAACTTGGTCATCTTGGGATTACTGGAGCTCTCAGCTATACCTTCCTCCACAAAATGGAGCCCAGAAACCGGATCACATGGGTTGGATGGAGAATGCTGAGGCCAGTAGAGTAATTGCTGCCTGATGGGGCCATGTGAGGAATGTCAGAGCCGGCCTGCCCCGGAAACACCTTTTCCTGTTTGTCCCTCTCTACACTGTTGCTCTAGCTTGTCTTCCCAGCAAAAACGGGGTACAGGTTAAACAACGTTGGTCCTGACTGCTGTGAGCGTACAACTAGAGTGAGGGCTACATGTCTCTGCCCAGGATATTTTCAGGCTTGCAGTGCTGTCACCACAGAGGTCCAGTCACAGGAACATCCTCATGCCAGCCTGGTGGCCACATTTGCAGGAGATTTGTCTAAAGTCAAATTCAAACAACCACAGGAACTGGGCCTACCTTCTTGAAAACAAAGCCCAGGGCTGGGCGCGGTGACTCACGCCTGTAATCTCAGCACTTTGGGAGGCCAGGTTCGGCGGATCACCTGAGGTCCGGAGTTCAAGACCAGCCTGGCCAACATGGTGAAACCTCGTCTCTAGTAAAAATACAAAAATTAGCCAGGCATGGTGGCACACACCTGTAGTCCCAACCACTAGGGAGGCTGAGGCAGGAGAATCGCACCCAGGAGACAGAAAGTGTAGTGAGCTGAGATTGTGCCATTGCATTCCAGCCTGGGCAACAGAGCAAGACTCCGTCTCAAAAAAAAAGGAAGGAAAATGAAGTCCAGCAAAGCTGTTCTTGGAGGCTATGAATCAAGGAGCAGCCCTCCCATTTCTTCTGAGGAGCAGCTTCAGGAACCAGTGCTCACACATTCCCCTCACTCAGTTCTCTTTCCGGCTCCTCAGCCAGCCGGGTTTTCTCCTCCTGGGCTTTGTGCGGGATGACACGTTTTCTTTTCTTTCCTCTACAGCTTGTATTCTCTGTTTGGGGTGTCTTCCCTGAATATGTATTTTTTTTTTTGAGACAGAGTTTCACTCTTGTTGCCTAGGCTGGAGTACAGTGACCTGATCTTGGCTCACCACAACCTCCACCTCCTGGGTTCAAGTGATTCTTCTGGCTCAACCTCCCAAGTAGCTAGGATTACAGGCACGCATCACCAGGTCTGGCTAATTTTTTGTGTTTTTAGTAGAGACAGGGTTTCTCCATGTTAGTCAGGCTGGTCTCAAAACTCCTGACCTCAGGTGATCTGCCTGCCTAAGTGCTGGGATTACAGGCATGAGCCACTGCACCCGGTATAGCCACTAAGAATGGTGTATTTCAGCTATTATTTTCCAAAAGTTGCTCAAGGGAGATCTGCTTTCGTAAGACTTTTCATGAATGGTGCCAGGAATGTAATTTGCCTCATGCATAGGCCCCAAGTCCCTGAAACTTTTCCTTTTGCATTCATTCTCTAACCAAAAATGACTTCTGTATTACAGAGCTTATAAGCTGTGGCTTCTCTGGCCAATATGGCTTGGTAGAAGCAGCCGCAGGGGATAGCCACCTCCATCTTTTTGCCCCACTTCTATACCTGCCCTTCCCACTCTCACTTTGATTCCCTGAGGCCAGGCTGTTGAATGCCAGGAGGGCAAGACCCAAAGGCCTCTCCTGCCCTCAGCTTCTCTCTTCTTGTGCCATTCTATGGGATCTGGCCATGTTGGCTCAGAAGTTCTTTTTGTTTTAAGTTCTGCTACCTTGTCCTAATGTCAGTTTCTGTAGGAGGAATTTAGGTCATGCAAGCAACTTCTCTTCTTCATCAGGGCTCTTACTATTTTCATCTCCATAGACTCTTAGATTTTATGAAGATGTCTTCATCTGGACAGTAAAGATACTCCTTTTAATAATAATAAACATAATCCTAAAAAATTTTAAGTTGTTTTTCCTCAAAGGATCTCTAGAATTTTTCATCACAGATGGATACACTTTTGATTTTTCTCTTGTAATAATGATAAAAAACAGCTCATTTTTTTCTGGCTGTTTAAATTGATACCTCTGTGTATCACTAAAATTTTCCCTATTTTTTCATTTTTCCAAACTCCCCAGAAATGGCAATCTAACAAGGATTTGTATGAAATGTCTTTTAAGAAGAATTCAAAGATTAAAGCTGAAAAAAAAAAAAAAGCATTACAAGTTGATGTTTGATTCTCTTAGCTCTGAAAGCAGAGAGCTGCAAAATAACACCTGGCTCTAGGGAGTAACCTCACTGATATTTTAAAATTTAGTTTCATCTTTTCCAGGAAGTGAGGTTCCTCACTTGTCAACTTTTATGCCCTGAGGAAATACTTTGGGGGTGCGGGTGAAGGGGAAAAGACAAGAGGGGATTTGTTAGATGGGAGGAGGTTGTGGGTCCCCACTGGAAATAGCTTCCAACTCGCAGACAATGCTGCCACCTACTGACAAAACACGAGGCTTGCAGACTTTGTGGATTTCTCCACTTTCTAGCATCCATAGTGGAGAACAAATATTTAGTTTTGCATTAACCATATTTTATTTTACTACCTTGTATTGAACCCTAAAATCATTTTCATAAACTTGGAGTAAAGGAAAACACAAAGTCAGACTCCTAGCTATTAATATCTCCAGTACTGGTTTGGATATGCTTCATAGCTGCTTAATAATGGGGAAGGTAAATTGTGTGTAAGAGGGTTTTGTTGTTGTTTAGAGCGTTGGGGAGGCTGAGGAACAGTACAGGAGACAATAACAGTTTTCCAGCCCTACCTTTCAATAATCTGTACTGCTTGACTTTTACCTCTTAACTCACATAAGCCACATAAGTGTATTTTTATTTCTAAAGTAAGCAGTTGTAGGCACCTTATTCTCAGCATTTTGGGAGGCCCAGGGGGGAGGATCACTTGAGGCCCAAGAGTTGGAGACCAGCCCACACAGCATAGCGAGACCCTGTCTCTAAAAAAAAAAGAAAAAATTAGTTGGGCGTGGTGGCACATGCCTGTGGTCCCAGCTACTCGGGAGGCTGAGATGGGAGGATTGCTTGAGCTCAGGAAGTCAAGGCTGCGGTGAGCTATGGTCACACCACTGCACTTCAGCCTGGGGAACAGAGCGAGACCCCAACTCTAGAAATAAATGAAGCAGTGATGAAGCTGTTTGCTGCTAAACCTTTGTCTTACGTTAATGAGTTTCTGCAGTTCCTCTTGCGATTCCATTGAAAATTAGACTTTTCTATATGGGGAAGAGAGAGGCCAGCTGCCTTCCTGTGGATCATGCTGTTCTGATTGTTGACATCTGACCCTGAGCACAATGGCAGGGCATCTGTCTCAAGTGCACAGGCGTCATCTAGGGCTGGAAGAGCCAATCCTCTATCTACTCTCAGCTCTGGAAACTTGAAGACCTTCTCTGCTTTCTACAACAGTCAGTTGTCAGTGGATAAAGTTCAGGGGGCCACAGAACTTAGCCATCCTGTTTTTACAGATTCCTGAAAACTGGCTAAATTCTGTGCATTTGAAACAAATTAGAAGAGGCAGAAATTGTCACTTTCATCTTGTCATTTTCATGTCGTTTAAGACACACCTACTAGCCATCCTTTTTTCTTGTAGTTCACAGCAGTGGATTTTTGGGCAATGAAGTTAAGGTTTAAATTATTGAAAGTAGAAATGGTTGTCTTCCATCTAAGAACATTAAGCATTTATTTGAGGGGCGTAGCTGTTGCAGTTTCTCTCTCTCTTATCATGTGTCCAATGTTAGCCTCAGTGATTTTTCTAGATATTCTGAGAAATAGCAGGACTAAATTTTTTGGCTCCTCCCTGTTTAGTGACCACTTCTCAAAAAGCCTTGCCTTGGTCTGGAAAAAGGTAGCAGGTGTGTACATAAATAATGCCAGTTTGGGGTCAAGATTTCCTAAGGAGAAATATTATGAACCTTGGTAGTAAATATTTCCTCATGTCCTTTTTAGATGAGAAAATCAGTGTTTTCCAAGCCATCTGAAATAATTCCACATTAATATTCATGAAAAATTAATCTGGTCTCAAAGACCTGTTTTCCCCATAGTCCAGTTCCAGTGTCTCGGATCCATGATGTAAGAAGTAATTGTTGACACACCGCTGTGTGGTAGGTCTGATCCTTCTGGAGGGTGGATTACTTAAATGGGGGAGTAACAAACATAAGAAGGTGCCTAATATTAACAACTTAGACCCTTTTCCTCTTTCTGGACAAGTGGGATTTGTAACTAAAACATCTGTGAAGTCAAGCCTTTTTACCCTTGAATGAAGAGAAAATAGCTAGAGTTTTTGCAACTCGATTCTATTTTATAGAAGGATTGTGTGGCAGATAGTGATAATCTGTGAAGTACGTGTAAGTTCTTAAGCTTCGAAGCTAGCATAAGCATGTACCAGCATTAGTACTCCGCATTACTACATGTGACACGGCAGTGTTTTGGAAACTGGCTCAGATCCTCAGGGCAACAGGCAACAGATTTACCCAGTACCTTATGGACTATTTAACAACCTGTACTAGCCTTCTGGTTTCCCGAATAACCTTAGATAATGCTTGCAAACATATCTAGGTTTGTATAATGTAGTGCATAGTAAATAGTAATAACTTTTGGCACTTTGGGTTTGTTTTTTGTGTTTTTTTTACTCCTAGTGAAAATAATATGATTTGGTGGAGCACCTTTAAAGAAACTTTTTTTAAGAGGCTGAGGTGGAAAGATCTCTTGAGCCCAGGAGTCCAAGACTGCAGTGAGCTCTGATCATGCCACTGCACTCCAGCCTGGGCAACAGAGACAGACTCTGTCTCAAAAAAAAAAAAAGACCAAAAAAATTTGTTTTTTTTAAGAGATGGGGTCTCGCTCTCACTCAGGCTGCTCTTGAAATCCTGTTAAGGGATCCTCCCACCTCAGCCTAGTGAGTAGCTGGGACTACAGATGTGTGCCATGCCTGGCGTGGTGCAGCATGTTTCTGAAGAGAGACAGGGTGGTGCTTTTCAGTGCCTCTGTGAGCCGTCTTCATGTTGGTCTCCTTCTGTGATGGTCATTAAGTCTAGAGCAGCCCTGGTTCTAAGACTAGGTTCTCCTCTAATTACCCAGGCAAAATCTTTTCCACTTTGTTAAGCATCTTTCCCCATTTATAAAAGCACCATATCTGCCAGATTTGGGAAAACAGAAATTTTGAGACAGAGAAACCGAACACTACGTTATGAGTGAATTCTTCAGCAGGTCACATTCACATTCCTAAGCTCGTCTCACTTGGGTGTCTGCTGCCACTGCTGCTGCAGACCCAGTTCTCTTCTCTGTAATTGAGACTCCTTCATTTCCACTATCACAAATGCAAGTATCCTTATAAGTTTGTTATAAGGATATATAGCATTTGTTCCTTAAACAGTAAAGTAGAAGAGTAATGAAATAACAGAAACTTAAGTCTTTTTTTTTTTTTTTTTTTTTTTTTTTAAAGAAAATACATGCACTTTTCTGGGTTAACAAATAGCAGGCAGAGGAATTCCACTTCTACTGTTTTATTGGGAGGGGTGTTGAACATACCCCACTCTAGTGCTGTTCAGTTAGGATCTCAAGCTCACTTTCTTTTGCAACTCAACTGGAGGACTTGGCTTTACATACAACCAAATATTCTGGATTGGTAAAGGCAACTCCACCAGGCAAAAATCAGTGCAATCCCTGGAAAAGAGGAAAAGACTGAAACTGATCATTTGTGGACATTTAAATTTACCAATTGTCTAGAAATACTTGTTTCCATACAAGAGCTGAGAATATAGGCTCTTATTCCAACTGTGCACTTACCTTTGATACTTCATTACATAAATTATTAGTATCTGGTGCTGATCTAAATATGCATGTACCATGTTTTATAACACTTTTAAAAAAATTTTAACTTGCTGCCTAATATTTGAACAAGTATTGACAGAAATGAGGTAAATACGTAGCCCAAGCCTAAGCTTAGGTTTGAATGCAGCTAATTTCTAATCCTGTGCTTTACTCATGATCCACATTATTTCATCAAAAAGCCTCACCCCTCTGACTCCTCAGGGGTTCATAGTGGCACAAAATTTAGGTCTTGCCCTCTACTAAAGGGATGGAATTAACTTTTAAATGGGGTGATGTTTGATGCAGGGAAGAGAAAGAGAACAGAGAGAAGGAACCACTAGATGACTTACTATAGTCCCTCCCTTTCTACCGCAGAACAGAGCAAAGATCAGAGGCCAGGGCTTTCCCTTTCATAGAACTGGGAAGACAGTTGTCAGAAGCTGCATGAGGTCTTGGTTTTGTTTTACAAATCTGATCTTTTAATCAAGAGGTTCTTATTCTTTAGAAACACAGTGGTCCCTAGGGCCACTACCCTTTCCCTTTGAAAACTTGAATTCAAATTCTCTAAGTCAAAAGTGAAAGGTTTTATTTATATTTTAAGACCAGCACCTATCTAGTGACCCCTTCAGGAAAGCAGCAGGATTTGGAAGCTAGGCCATGCTTTAATTTACACAACACTTGTCCTAACATAAGAGAAAGTTCGTACCTTTCAAAAGAAAAAGGAACATTTGCTTTCTTATATCTTGGCTGTTCAACTGAATTATAAAAGAACCTGATCAGTTTGAGTTTTCTGAACTATTTAAGGATACACTGATACTGGCTTTCAGTTTTAGTAAATATTAAGTTGGACAAGTTAGAGGCCTAGCTTGGGAGCAGCGGCAGCTCTCTGAGCCCCCACAGGTACATTTGTAGATAATCTTTTTAGTAAGAACATTAAAGGGCTACGCATGATGAGACTTAGAAAAAGAAGGGAAATGAAGCTGTCCCTTGACTACCCAGTTTCTGTTGAGGTTTATTACTTCTAAATGATAAGGTTTACACAAAGTTTACACTATGTTTTTTCAGTGCTCAAGTTTCAGCAAATACCTGAACCAAGGTTGTTATTTTAGAACCGCCCTGGAGTGCCTTTCAACTTTTGTACCACCACATAAAGTGTACTATCAGCTCATGTCCTTTAGCTCTTCCGTATTTTTTTTTTTTTTTTTTTTTTTTTTTTGGGACAGAGTCTCGCTCTTATCACCCAGGCTAGACTGCAGTGGCGAAATCTCAGCTCACTGCAACCTCCACCTCCACCTGACACCCTGGTTCAAATGATTCTCCTGCCTCAGCCTCCTTAGTAGCTGAGAGTACAGCTATGTGCCACCATGCCCAGCTAAATTTTGTATTTTTAGTAGAGATGGGTTTTCACCATGTTGGTCAGGCTGGTCTTGAACTCCTGACCTTGTGATCCACCCGCCTCGGCCTCCGAAAGTGCTGGGATTACAGGCCTGAGCCACTGTGCCCAGCCAGCTCTTCTATCCTTTAATGCATTTCTCCCATTCCTGTGGGTATGGTGGGGATCAACCTTTCATACCACCAAGAATCACCCTTATTCCCTTTGAAGTAGTGCCCTATGGCATAAGCTTGTTCATACGGTGGTTCAAACAGCTACCATTCATTTCTATGAGGGTCATCTTACTGGAAACCAAGGTATGACAAGTAACTAAACCTTCTCATCAAGCAGAAGTGAGCTGAACTTGAGAAATGGAGCCTGGGCCAGGCAGAGTGACTCACACCTGTAATCCCAGGACTTTGGGAGCCCAAGGTGGGCAGATTGCTTGAGCCCAGGAGTTTAAGACCAGTCTGGGCAACAGGATGAAACCGTTTCTACAAAAAAAAAAAAAAAAAAAAAAAAGCCAGCCATAGTGGTTGGTTTGTGACTGTAGTCCCAGCTACTCGGGGGGCTGAGGTGCGAGGATCACTTGAGCCTGTGAAGTCAAGGCTGCAGTGGGCTGTGACTGATTGTACTACTGCACTGCTGCCTGGGTGACAGATCAAGACCCTGTCAAAAAAAAAAAAAGAAAAGAAAAAAAGGAGGAAGGGAAGGAAGGAGGGAGGGAAATGGAGCCTAGGTTTGAATCCTGGCTCCCACACTTACTGGTTGGGTAACTTACCACAGGCATTATGACTTCTCTGGAAAACAAGGATAATACCTGTTTCAGCAGGTTGCTTTGAAGATTAAAACTAGGTGGAGGTTGCCGTGAGCCCTGCACTCCAGCCTGGGTAACAAGAGTGAAACTCCATCTCAAAAAAAAAAAAAAAAAAAACAAAACTTACAAGTACCTTGTAGAGCACACATAGGTTCTCAACACATTAACTGCTTTCCATCCAAAAAGGCTGAGAGATCTGCAATTGACCTTCACTAACCACTCTGTGTAGTTTATCATAGCTTATCATCGTTTCCAGAGAAGCTCCAGCTCTATTAAGTATGCCTCATTCAGGATAACTATAGACCCATGGTCTTAACTTTCAAACATTAATTTGCCAACCTTTAGTCAAGCTTATTTTTAACATTTAACATAAAAACGAGACAAAACAGAACAAGCTTCAAGTTACAGGTGGTAGGATTATTTTGCATATTAAAATGAAGAATATGAATACAGAGCCTAAGACTTAGGTGCTCACATTTTTATCAGTTGAATCTATACAGCCATGCAGTCTCTTGGAAGAAAAACAGACTAAGAACTCACAGCTTGTGTAACCTTTATGAGTTGTGTCAAATGCTAAATTAGAAAGCTGACCCTAATTCAGAGTCCCTACTTCTTAATAGGCTTCACACATTTTTTTTTTCCAGGCATTAAGCACTGTAACCTAAGTGGGAAGAAAGAGATCCACACCTTCCCCAAAGAAACACAAGATGGATCTAGTGTCAGGCTCAATTAGACCCAATTGTGATGGCTCTCCAAAGAGGAACAATGCAGCTTTTGTGATATGCTCACGCAGAAAGCTTGGACATTTTACAAAACAATCTTATCCCAAAGAGAAACCTGGGTCCTAGCCCTCTTCCTGGAAAGAGGGGTTGATCCAGGAAAGTTTTATACCACTCTTATCAGCTCTTGCTGAGATCGGTATTTTTTTGAAAACAATCTCAGAAACAACCAAGACCAATGTGAAACCAGGAATATGAACCACTCCTCTGCTGGAGCATTCATACCCATAGGTCTCCACAGCCAAACCACAGGATGTCAGATTATTTCGTTATTGTCTACCAAAGGGAACTCTTTGCTGGAATTGCTGGTATTCATTAATCTGCCCTGGTTTCAGTCTAAAAAACCTTGACAGAGTGAATCCAGTGGCCAGCCTTGGCTGTTGGAAGTGCTAAAATGCAAATGTGCAAGAATCCTGGCCAAGCTCCCCATCCCCCAGGAAAGTGCTTCCTTACAGCCGGGCCTGGAGGGGAATGTTAAAAAGAGGGCTAGAGCTGCCCTCCTCCTTTCCACCAGGACCCTCACTCACACTGGGAGATTCAGTATGCATGACTGAGTCGGCAAGCACGCAAGGACAGTGCTCTTTTTAACTTTTCTGAACAATGGCTTCAGTCCTTCCACCTTCACATCCTCCCCACACCCAGGGCAAAGAAATCCATCTTTCTTCCCCACATCCACATCTCATGATCCACTTTTTCAACATCACCCCTAGATCTCTCTTTTACCCAAAGAAAAACTGACCACTCGGGGAAACTGTGACTTACATACAAATCTGGTTTTTAAAAAAGTTTCATTTTGTTCAATTTTTTAAAATTTCCACGTTGACAGTTTAAAGCCAAAAATTATATAAATCTCCAGTCTAATCACATTTCTAGAAACAAAACATGGAAGTAGTAAACCTTATACAGAATAAAATTTTACCCATGAGCTGACTCACCCTCACATAGGATGCACCAAACTCCACCTTGCGTCCTCTTAGAGTATACAAACAGCACCTCCTACCTTGGCATGTACCCAAGCACACAATGCCTTAAAAATAATTCGCAGATACAAGGCTGTTTTTTTTTTTTTTTTTCAAAAACATACTTCATATTTCCTCTTTTATTATATAAATATCAGTTTAACCTTTTACTGTAAGAATATAAACGTTTTAAGAGGATCTTTGTTATTATTTATACAAATTCACAAACAGTACAATTAATTGATAAAGGTCTCTGGGTTTCTTTTAACTCCATGGTCTCGCATGTTGCTGTGGAGGATTCTAAAAAAATAAACAACAAAAATCCAACAAAAATATACATCCTACTCAAAAGTGATTTCTTTAAAGCCACAAGTCCCAATCCCCACCAAAGTAAAGAAAGTCATCTATTCCTCCATTCAGAAACAGAATTTTTTTTAAACCCACAAACTCTCATTTTGTTAATAGAACAGAGATAAGACATGAGCTTCATCACAGCCCTGGGGCTCTGCAGGCCAGCTCTGCTCCTGCTTCCTGTGGAAGCCGCACTGTGTGACCTTTTAGTGGGGAAACGTGGAAGAGGATGAGGGTAGGACAGAATTTGCATATATAATCATCATTTTCGAGAACAATCTGCATCTCAAACAAAAACAACGGTTCAGCTCTCATTGCGCCCACGTATTTGTGCTATAAATTAAGTCAAGCTTTAGAAACAGGTCCTCACATCCCAATGGACAAGGAGAAGAAAGAAATTATAGCCAGAATGTGGAAGTGGGGCACACTGGACGGATGGAGGCTGGGAAGAAGCCAACACAAAAAGACGGACAAACCCAAGGGCATCTTTCCAGTCTAGGCACAAACATGTTTCAGTCTCAAAATATCTCTCTTGTAGAATTCCAGGGCTTCAGAAAAAAAGTAAACTAAAACGAGGTAGCCAGACACATATATGTATATATATATATATATAATTTATATATATATAATATATAGAATATATTCAGCAGAAAAAAAGGACCATGGTTTCAAATTACTTCCAAAAAAATTTTTAAAAAGGAAAGAAAATTAAGACAATGAAATGAGCGTGAATAGCAGAGTACTGTAAAAGGAGTGATGAGAAGACGGGGATTAGTCACAAAGTGGAAGAAGGGTGAAAAGGCCATTGTAGCTGGGTTTGCTTTTTATACATTTCAAAATAAAAACCAGATCACAGTATTCAAATGAAAGCTGAAGTGAAGGCAGACATTTTCCTCAGCTCCCCAGGGTTGAAAAGCCAAGTCACTCCCCACCCCTATTTCCAGTCGTAGCAGTGGGGATACAGTAGCTGAATCAGTCCTCCACCCCCTGAAGGGGAGTGTGTGGGTAAGCAGCAGAGTCCATCTCTCCATCCGCAGGGAAAAGGAGCTGGGAGTAGGGTAGGGTAGGAACCCCAGCTGCAAAGAGAATGGGCTGGAAGCCGGGAGGGGGTTGGAAGAGGGAGGATAAAACGAGCCTGAGGCTTCTGTCACAGCCCCATCTCATCCTCTGCAATGATCTGTGCATACGTGTGCGTGTGAGTGTGTGGGGGACGGTGGTGATGGGAGGATGAACAGGGCGGGACAAGGGGAGCTGGTGCTGCCGCCCTCACCTGACCTTCTCACTGTCCGTCATCTGCCAGAGTCCCAGGTTGAGTACCTTGAGGCAGGGCAGCTGCGTGATGCGCTCCAGACCGCGCTTGGTGATTCGGGTGCAGCCGTACAGGTCTATGCCGGTGAGCTGGCTCAGGTGCTCAGCGATCAGCTCCAGGCCCTTGTCCGTGATGCGCACACACTGTCCAATGTTGAGTGTGCGCAGCCCGTGCATCTGCCGCACCATGCGGTTGATGCCATCATCACTGATGTGGCAGGAGCAGAGGGAGAGGGACTTGAGGCCATCCAGCCCCTGGGCTATGTAAGCCAGACTCTGATCCCCCACCTTGTCACAGAACGACACATCCAGCCCGGAGAGGCGCAGGCTGCCCATGGCCAGATGCATGATGCCCGTGTCACTGATGTTGTCACAGGAGCGCAGGTTGAGGCTGCGCAGGCTGCCCATGTGCGACAGGTGCAGGAGGCCAGCGTCCGAGATGCCCCCGCAGAAGCTGAGGTTGAGGAGCCTCAGGCCCGTCAGCCCTCGGGAGATGTGCTTTAGAGACAAATCTGTGAGCTTCTGGCAGTCCTGCAGCGTGAGCTGCTCCAGGCCCAGGCAGCCCTCCGCCGCGCTACGCGTCATGCCAGCCAGGTGCCCGATGCCCACATCCGAAAGGTGGCGGCAGCTGCGGAGGTTAAGGCTCTTGAGGCGCTGTAGACCCCAGGCGATAAGCAGAAGGCCGGTATTGGTAATGTTGCTGCAACCTCCCAGCTCCAGCACCTCCAGACCCTTGAGGTACTGGGCTATGCGGCCAAGGCTGCTGTCAGTGATCTGCTTGCAGAGACTCAGGTTGAGAGCACGCAGGGAGCCGATCTCCTGCACAAACGCATGGCCCAGCCCGTTGTCGGTGAGGTTGTAGCAGCCGCTGAGGTTGAGGCTCTCGATGTTGGCCATGCCCTGGATCACGTAGCTGAGGCTGCGGCGGAGGCTCAGGATCTGCACTCGGCGGATGCCCCGGGCCTGCAGGCTGGGGAACAGCGACGGGTTGGCCCGGCGCAGGTGCAGCTTGGCCTCCACCCCCCGCCACACCGACTTGTGGTAGGCGGCGTCCCGCCAGGCCGTGCACACCTGCGCCGCGCGCCCCTTGTCCCGGACGTCCAGGTAGCCGAAGATCATGGCCAGCAGCTCGGGGAACAGGCACGATATATGGGTCTCCATCTTCCTCCTCCCCCCTCCGCGGCGCTGGGGGGAGGAGGCGCGGGCCCCACCGCTCTGGCCCCCGGCAGGCGACGAGAGCGCTTCTCCCCAGCCGCTGCCGCCGCCTCGGGCCCAACGGCCGGCCCCTCCCCGCCTTCCGGCTCCGGCCGCCGCCGCCGCTCCTCCTCCTGGTCCGTCCGTCCTTCCTTCCTGCCGACTGCGCCTCCGGCCCGGCCCTCCCCCGCCCCGGGCTCAGAGCGGCGTTCACATCCCGGGCGGGGAAGGCGCCTTGCTCTCGCTCCCGGAGGCCGGCCGCCGCCGCCGCCTCGGCTCTACCCACGCCGCGCCCGGGCCGCGCCGCTCCGCCCGCGCCGCCGCGCCCACGCCCCCTGCCGCATCCTCCGCCTCCTGCCGCCGCCGCTGCTCCGCGGGCCGGCGGGCGGCGAGGGGGCCCCGGGGCCGGGCGCACGGACTCCGGGCGCCGAGGAGGCTTCCTGCTGCCTTTGTCTCTCGCCCGCTTTTCAAACCTCCCAGCCCCGGGCCGCCCGCACTCCGCCGCCCAGGCGGGGGGACCAGGAGGCCAATCCCGGCCGGCGACGCGTGTTCCTTCTCCCCCGCCGTCCGTGGCCACTTGGGAGCTGCCGGCCCCCGCACCGAGGACGCCGCGGCCGCCCGGCCGGAGCGCGGCTCGGCGCAAACGCCGGGCGAGCAGGCGGGCCGCGCGTTTGGTAGCGTCCGGGCCGGCCCCGGCTCCGCCGCCCTGCGGCGCGTCCCCTCCGCCGCTCCCGCTCCCCCGCGCCCGCGCAATGGTACGGGCCTGCGCTGCCGGAACTGTGGAGCTGTTGCCCTGGAAACCGAGTTCGGCCTGGTCCCGTGGCCCCTGGTTTTTAACCCTGTGGGCGCCGTGCGGGAGCAGCAGCTGTCAGCAGAGCGCCTCCCCACCCGGCTGCTTTTCACCCGGTGGCCCGTTATTGAGCTGTTCCTTTTCTGGGCCACGCCCCAACCCCGTCCCTTCTCTTTTTCTTTGCTGTAGACGTCTGCGCAGCCCCTTCCCACACTTTACTCTTACAATTCCTGACCCTTACTTTACACCCCTCTCGCTTGATTATCCCTGCGAGAGCCTCCTCCTATAGCAGTGCTCAGTCAGTGATCATCACCCCAACTCTCCTTTTCTTACTGTCCCTAATGCCCCTTCACACGTCTCGTTATCACACCCCCAGCTCCCCAGTAGGGACTGTTTACTACGACTCCTTTCTCTCCAGTCTTGTGTCTTAAATTGGAGAGAAACACGGCTTTACTCATCTTAGGTAAACAATGACCCCCTCCAGTCGGTGTTCTAGAAATTTCTAGAATTATCCATGACTACTTCCTTCGAGCATCTTTTGATTTTTTCCAGACACTCTGTGTGTGCTTTCCTTAGTACTTGATACATCAGAACTTCCCTCCACTTATGCAGCTGCTGCACCACCAATGCCCTCAGCCTGCTTTGCTCCTGGAGGGTAACAGCCTTCCCCAAGTCTTGTTTTAGGAGCTTTCTTCTTGTCATCAGCCTTAGACCATCAGTTGTATGGCTCAGTTGTACTGATAGTCAATATATTCGTATATGCTGAATCCTATTTACTTTTTGATAAAAACAGAATGACAATTAAACTTGGTTTAAGACACTCCAGTCGTGTCTTTTGGTTTATGAACTGTTTTATGGAAACAGGGCAATATTCCATTCTAGGATGTAGCCCCTGGGTCCTAAATGTCCATACTAAGGATAGAATTTCAGAAGTTTCATTTTAACTACTCCCAAACCAAGCATTTCCGGATCAGAGAAAATGACCCTCTGTATTTTAATTTATGGATCCATACAACTAGATACAAGACAATCTGATTTATCAGGAAGGAAAATGGTTTCACTGATTCTTCGAGGACCTGAACAAGATTTGGTAGGGGGTTCCATATTCAGTGTAGGAGAGTAACTTTTGCCCAAGCAACCAATACTAGACCAAATAATACAGATTGAGTAATAAGCATAATACACCTTTTTACCCCACCACTCTTCCCTAAATCAGGAAATGCAGAAGGAAAAATTCTCACCAGCTTGTTACCTCACCCACATTACATGCAGTGTGAAGCCCATAGATTTTTATAACCTTCCTGAAAAAATAGACTGTACTGTTAGTCATCCACATGATTCCAGATGGACGGTGGCAGTAAGTGTCACGATTCTGGGGTGTGCCTGGGCCTCACTCTTCTCCTGGGCTTATCCAGGCTTCTATTCTTCTCTGTCACTTCTGCTTAAACTTTTACCGTAAATTCTGCTTGAAAGTCACTTTTCGGTTGTTCTATGGACCTAGATGTGTTTGGGTTGATATCAAGGTCTTAATCCAAAGCACATTAGTGTAACTTAATCTTGCTTAATACAAAACAAAGCACCGCACCCATTTGGGGTGAATTTTAGACTGGGGTCCTGACCAGGCTTGGACTAAGAAGGACTTTAATGGTTTTTCTTCTCTAGAAAGGCCTTTGTTCTCAAATATGGAGAGTTACTCAGAGGTGCCTGGAAGCACTTTCTCTAGAAGTTGGCCATCTGGTTCTCATTCTGGCAACAGTTTTTCTTGAGTTGACCTCTAGATTTTATTAACACAGAGCCTTTTATTTAAGGCACTCAAGTATATATTACAAGGATTTTCAGCAACATGATTGTTTTCACCTTCAATAAATAGAAAAATATAGCATCACGAAGTATCACAGAAAGGCATTTGTGGGGAAAAGGAGCTAGGGCATAGAATGAGCCCTATGCAGAATCTGAGCACCTGGTGACTTTATGCCACTGAGAAAATGACTCCCCTTTCTGGGTTTCGGTTTCCCTGTGGAACACCAGGGTGATTTGACTAGGTAACCTTCAGGGACCTTTCCAGGAGGAACACTCTGTGAGGCCAAGAGCCTAGCCCATGGGATTATACATTGTTCCTAATGCAGGCTCCAGATATTAAGAATAATTTCACATACAATAACTTCTTGGGAATTTCAGTTTATGCTCAGACTTAGAACACAAAATATATGGAGAGTATGTATAGACAAGAGACTGATTGTCTGGCAAAGACGTATACCAATATAGGAAATCCTGGGGCTTGCTGTTCATATTTTTAAAACTGATTGAGATTTTTGTATATGATTTAACAAGTTGCAACCAGTTTTTTTTTCTGAACGAACTATAGCCTATTTAAAAGCAGAAATGATAGCCTTGTATAGGGAGTTGCTCCAAAACCTTACCAAGAATTTTTTTTAATTCTAGATTTTTCAGATGGCGGGTGCGTTTCACCTGGGTACGGTGGGAAAATTGAGAGGCCCAACCCAAAGATCAGGCTTACCTAAGGATTCCTATGTTCTCCTTCAGAAGGGGAAGGCCTGGCAGGAAAGATCAGAAGAACTCTGTAGTTTTTAACTCCTCATTCAAGAATATATACATCTCCAAAAATAGTGGCCCAGAGTCTAGTTTATGGGTTGGATCAAAGGCGTTAAAACAGGCTGGGCACAGTGGCTCACGCCTCTAATCCCAGCATTTTGGGAGGCTGATGTGGGCTGATCACTTGAGACCAGAAGTTTGAGGCCAGCCAAGCCAACATAGTGAAACCCCATGTCTACTAAAAAATATATATAAAAATATTAGCCAGGCATGGTGACACATGCAATCCCAGCTGCTTGGGAGGCTGAGGCATGAGAATCGCATGAACCTCTGCCTGGGAGGCAGAGGTTGCAGTGAGCTAGTACTGTGCCACTGCACTCCAGCCTGGGGAACAGAGCTAGAGACCTTGTCTTAAATAAATAAGCAAAAGAAAGAGTAAGAGTTGAGCCAGGCATGGTGGCTTATGCTACCCACTTTGGGAGTAATCCCAGCACTTTGGGAGACCGAGGCAGGTGGATCACAAGGTCAGGAGTTCAAGACCATCCTGGCCAACACGATGAAATTCTGTCTCTACTAAAAATACAAAAATTAGCCGGGCATGGTGGTGTGTGCCTGTAGTTCCAGCTACTCGGGGAGCTGAGGCAGGAGAATTGCTTGAACCTGGGAGGCGGAGGCTGCAGTGAGCCGAGATCACGCCACTGCACTCCAGCCTGGGTGACTGAGCAAGACTCCGTCTCAAAAAAAAGTTAAAATATTTTGTGTCTATTTTCCTTGAAGTCTCATGTATTTATGGCACAATGCCTGCTAAGTAGTAGATGCTTTTGTCAATGTTGTTGAACTGAAATGAATGAGATGAATAATATAAATAATAATCTCTTTATTAAAGACTTCATGTATATCAAAACTTCTTGGAGAGTTCTGGGCAGCCAATAGTAATCTGGGGTTTAATAATAAAATGCTACCTTTCCAACTTCAAGGTTTCCTGAGAGTAACATTCATTCTATCGCTAAGTATTTCTAAGTAGGAAAGCATCTCTCTCATGACACTTCTATTCTCATGACAGAATAGTAAAAATAAAAGAGGGTGAGGATTTGATTCACTTATTGCAAATAAAAGATTTAAGCAGAAACAACTACCAAAAAAAACCCTATTTTAAAATGGGCAAAGGATTTAAGTAGACATTTCTCCAAAGAAGATACACAAATGGCCCACAGTACATGAAAAGATGATCAACATCATTAGTCATTAGGAAAATGCAAATCGAAGCCACAATAAGACACCACCTCATATCCGTAAGGATGGCTACTGTTAATAAAACGGAAATAACAAGTGTAGGTGAGGGTGTGGAGAAAGTAGAATTCTGGGGCACTGTGGGTAAGAATGTAAAGTTGTGGGCCAGGCACAGGGGCTCACATCTGTAATTCCAGCACTTTGGGAGGCTGAAGCAGGAGGACTGCTTGAGCCCAGGAGTTCGAGATCAGCCTGGGCAACATAGCAAGACCCCATCTCTATTATAAAAAATTTTGCAGCTGCTTTGGAAAATGGTATGGACATTTCTCAAAAGATTAAAAATAGAACTTCCATATGATTCAGCAATTCTGTTTCTAGGTATGTAACCAAAAGAATTGAAAGCAAGGGCTCAAAGAGCTGTTTGTACATCCATGTTCATAGTAACATTATTTATAATACCAAAAGGTAGAAGCAACCCAAATGTCCATTGACAAATGAATAGATAAACAAATTGTGGTTTATACACACAAAATAAGATTATTCAGCCTTAAAAGGGAAAGGGATTCTGACACATAGTATGACATGGATGATCCCTAAGGACTTTATGCGAAGTTAATAAGCCAGTCACAAAAGGACAAATACTGTACAATTCCACTTATATGAGGTATCTAGAGTAGTCAGAATTATAGAAACAGAAAACATAATCTTTGCTAGGGGATGGGAGAGGGTTGATGTGGAATGGGGAGGGGTTTCGTAGATATAGGGTTTCAGTTTTACAAGATGGAAAAATTCTGAAAATTGGTTGCACGATGATGTGAATATACCCAACACTACGGAAGTGTACACTTAAAAATGATTCAGATGACAAATTTTATGTTATGTGTACTTTACAATTAAAAATTTAAAAAGATTTTGGCAGGACAAACATTTTTGGAGGAAAATAAAGATAGAAAAAAAGAGAGAGAAATAGGTGAAAAGTATTCTCACATCAACAGGTTGCCGGGATCCCCCTGAGATGTTTGTTTATGCTCTCCCAGATTATCAGCTTGCTATATCTTGTAAACGTAGGTTTAGGGTTATCTTCATACACTACTGTAAAAATAAGGGCTTGTGATCTGGGTAGCAAGAGCCTTCTCGTGAGGGTGAATGTGCACTATATTGTCCACTCTGGAAAACTCATGGAAGTGAAAGGGAGGGCTATGCTATTTCTATTCACACACACACACCCCCGCCCGGTGATGGTCACACCCTTTTACTCCTGAAATGGGATTGCCATTTGTAATTTGTTATTTGCAACTTTTGAGTGTTAACTCTAATAGGTGTTTTTATAGTTTCAGGCACCCAACCAAATAATTAGAAATACAGTAAAAGAATAATCTGAAACACCAGCTATTGTTTGTTAATGTTGACAAACACCTTAGGTGCTTGTTACAAAACAGGTAGATAGAAGAACTCTAGAAAAATAAAGTGTGTTGTAAATGCAGCCATATCCAGGTCACTGAACACTTAGAAAGATGGGTTTTCAATTTATTCAGTCATTCAGCCTGGGCAGGGTGGCCATAATCCCAGCACTTTGGGAGGCCAGGGTGGGAGGATCGCTTGATCCCAAGAGTTTGAGACCAGGCTAGGCAACACAGCAAGGCCTCATCTCTACAAGAAATAAAAATAAAAATAATTAGCCAGGTGTGATGGCACGAACCTGTAGTACTAGCTAGTCAGGAGGCTGAGGCAAGCAGGAATATCGCTGAGCCCAGGAGGTCCAGGCTGCAGTGAACTGTGCTTGCGCCACTGCACTCCAGCATGGGTGACACAGAGAGACCATTTCTCAAGAAAAAAAAAATTCAGGGAAATATTAATACAAATTATATACATTTCTCTGTGCTATAAAATAAACGAAGATGTAGAAGATGATATGTTTGCCTTTAAGAACTTGGGATCCAGCAGGTGAGGTAGAAATATCTGTGACAGTGACAGTATTTGTTAGTGTTATAAATGCCAGCAGAGGATGGAAGTAAAGTTCTCAGTTTGGAGGATCCATAGTGAAACCTAGAATTTGAATAGGTGTTGATGGGAAGACTGTCATTACATTATAGTAGAAATTTAATTTTTCCAAGAATAAGAGACCTGGCTGGGCATGGTGGATCATTCCCGTAATCCCAGCATTTGGGGAGGCTGAGGCGGGGGATCACTCGAGCCCAGGAGTTCAAGACCAGCCTGGGCAACATAGGGAGACCTTATCCCTACAAAATTAAAGAAAAAAATTAGCCAGACACACTAGTGCACACCTATAGTCACAGCTATTCACGAGGCTGAAGTGGGAGGATAGTTTGAGCCCAGGAGGTCAAGGCTGCAGTGAGCTGTGATCACACCAATGCACTCCAGCCTGAGTAAAAGAGGGGGAGAAAGGGGTAGAAGGGGGGAGAGAGAGAGAGAGAGAGAACAGAGAGGAAAAAGAGAAACTTTTATTTTAACTCTTATGTATCTAGAATTGGAATTCAGTATCTGAAGTCAGAAAATTTTAATTCATGATCTGGACTTGGTAACTGTTTTTCCAACCAAGATTTGCCTCAAAACAAAAAAATATTTGTTTCAGCTTTCTCCTAAATTGGCCCATTCTCTCTCTCTAACAATAGAGCCAGACAAGGATAGAAAGAGAGAGGTTCAGGGTGTCCTGCCTGCAGCGTCCACGTGTGACTCTCCCTGAGTGCCGGTGCCTTCTGTTCTGGTTTCCCACGAGCTACATTCACACCAGACTTGGAGTCTGAAGCTGTGTGTTTCAGTCCTACCTCTCCCATTGTAGTTTGTTGCATGGCCTAAGGCAAAGTCACTCAATTCTTTGAGCTTCAATTTCCTCATCTATAAAATGAAAGTGATTGTGGTTCACAGAGCTGCAGTGAGACTTTGTTAAGAAAACATCCACAAGAAAGGCAAGGCCTAGTGCCTCTACAACGCATAGTAGGGACCTAGTAAATGCCATTTTTGCTTTTTTCTTTTATAAAGATGCACTGTGAAAAAGAAAAAAAAAAACCCTCACAGATGTGCCTCAAAATTATATACATGTACATTTGCTGACAGTTAAACTTTTTTTAAACTTTATTTCCTGTTTTAAAGAAATGTACCGGAAACAACAAAAATGCAGGAGCATAAGAGAATGATCATCGGGTAGAGCCAGCAGCCTGCTTGCATCTTATCTTCGCTGTCAGTCAGGAAGAGTAGTGTCTTCCATTCACCCGCAAAGGAATAGTCCGGAACTCCTCTTCTGCCAGACATCCATCCGTCCTGTGGCTTTTGACCTAGGGCTTCAGTGACAACTCTTATTCTTTCTTTCTTTCTTTTTTCTTTTTTTTGAGACAGAGTCTCACTTTGTCATCCAGGCTGGAGTGCAGTGACACAATCTTGGCTCACTGCAATCTCCATGTCCAGGGTTCAAGCGATTCTTCTGCCTCAGCCTCCCAAGTAGCTGGGATTACAGGTACCTGCCACCACACCCAGCTAATTTTTGTATTTTTAGTAAAGATGGGGTTTCACCATGTTGGCCAGGCTGGTCTTGAACTCCTGACCTCAGGTAATCTGCCCACCTCAGCCTCCCAAAGTGCTGGGATTGCAGGCGTGAGCCACCACACCCAGCCCAACTCTTACTCTTTCTTTTGCCTAGAGTGGTAGTTCTCAGGATTGACTAGGCATCGGAATAAACTTGAAAGCTTCTTGATGCAGGATATCTGGGGAGGGGGAGAGGCTTGAGAATTTGCTGACATTGTCGTCAGTATCACCTGGGAACTGGGGATCACAGAATTGAGAATCACTGGTAGAACCTCCTAGTACCCACCTTTTTCTTTCCTGCTTTAAAACATTTGTTAAATTATACTTCTTTTTTTTTTAGATGGAGTTTTGCTCTTGTTAACGAGGCTGGAGTGCAATGGCGCCATCTCAGCTTACCGCAACCTCCGCCTCCTGGGTTCAGGCAATTCTCCTGCCTCAACCTCCCAAGTAGCTGGGATTACAGGCACACGCCACTATGCCCAGCTAATTTTTTGTATTTTTAGTAGAGACGGGATTTCACCATGTTGACCAGGATGGTCTCAATCTCTTGACCTCGTGATCCACCCGCCTCGGCCTCCCAAAGTGCTGGGATTACAGGCTTGAGCCACCACGCCCGGCCTAAATTATACTTCTTAAAAACTCCCTGTTTTTGGCAAAATAAAAATAGTATAGGAAAAAACTATAGTCCCCCCACTCTATCTTCTGTCTTTTAGAACCTAAGCTCCTCTGATATAAAGGTTGAAATTTTCACCAGTGGTATGGTGAAAAGAACTTAACGTTTCATAGTCAGATGAATTCTAGGATAAAATCTTGACTGTGTCACTTATTAGCTCAATGACTTTGGACAAGTTATTTAACCACTAAGAGCCTCAATTGTCTTAACTCTGAAGTGGAACTAGTGATTTCCAAATCTCGGGAGTTTGGTGAGGGCTGACTGGGATAATATGTGTCATCTCCTAGCACAACGACAGACCGTAATGAGAACAGTGTAACATGTACTGAGCAGCTATTGAGTAGCAGGTCTTCTTTTAATGTCTTTACATATGTAAACTTACCTAGTTGTCACAACAGCTCCTTTCACAACCTATGGAGAGAGTTCATTATTATCTCCATTTTACAGATGAGGAAACTACAGCTCAGAGAAGTGATTTGCTCAAGACCAAACTGCTAGCGGAACTGGAACTTGAACTCTGCGTTGTGAATCTAGAGCCTGTATCCAAACTGTCATGCTTTGCCAGGTTAACAATATAAGTTTAGCATTCCACCTTGCGAGTGGAATTATTCTATGATGCCACATCAAGAGGGGACCATGACACAGAAAGATAAATGACACATGTTCTCACTCACGTGTGGGAGCTAAAAACAATTTGAGCTCATAGAAATAGAAGTAGGGGGAGGCACGGTGGCTCATGCCTGTAATTCCAGCACTTTGGGAGGCCAAGGCAGGTGGATCACGTGAGGTCAAGAGTTTGAGATCAGCCTGGGCAAAATGTGGAAACCTCCATCTCTACAAAAATACAAAAATTAGCCTGGCATTGTGGTGCGCATCACGGATCCCAGCTACTCTGGAGATTAAGATGGGAGGATTGCTTGAGCCAGGCGGTCAAGGCTGCAGTGAGCTACGATCACACCACTGCCCTCAAGCCTGGTGACAGAGTGAGGCCTTGTCTGAAAGAAAGAAAGAGGCTTGGAAGTGCAGCAGGGAAGAGGGGACAGGAATAGGCTGGTTAAAGGACGTAGAGTTACAGCTAGGCAGGAGGAGGAAGTTCTAGTGTTATAAAGCACTGTAGGGCAAATGCAGTTAACAATTTATTGTATTTGTTCCAAAAGCTAGAAGAGAGAATTTTCAATGTTCTCAACACCAAGGAATGGTTTTTGAGGTGATGGATATGCTGATTACCCTGACTGGATCCATTACACATAGCATACATGGATAGAAATAGCACCGTGTGCTCTATAAACACGTACAATTTTTACATGTCACCTGAAAAGAAAAGGGAAAAAAGATGTGCAAATATGTTTTGAGATCTTTAAAGCGCCATGTAAATGTATGGTATGTTTTGATTGTTATTATGAAGAGTACTGCTGTCCATTTGAACAATTCCTCATAAAATAGAGTACGTTTGGCTTGGGAAAAAAAGTAGAGTTAACAGTGAGTGTGACATTGACCATACTGTGAGCAGGACCTGGCCATGGCGGGGTGTGGTGATCATGCAAAATACTCGACGGCTCTGGTTGGTTTGCTAGCCAAAGTAGGTCAGTGTGTGTGTGTGTGTGTGTTAGAGTTTGTGTGTATGTGTGACAGAGTTTGTGTGTCTGTGTATGAGAGAGTTTGTGTGTGTGTGTGTGTGACAGAGAGAGGAGAGAGACAGAGTTTGTGTGTGTGTGTGACAGAGAGTTTGTGTGTCTGTGAGAGAAAGACAGCTAGTGTGTGTGTGTAAGAGAGAGAGACAAAGAGACAATTTGTGTCTGGTGTGTGTGTGAGAGAGAGAGAGAGTGCGTGTGTGTGAGTTTGTGTGTGTGAGAGAGACTGTGTGTGAGAGAGAGACTATGTCTGTGTGTGTGTGAGAGAGACCGAGAGTTTGTGTGTGTGTGTGTGTGTGTGTGTGTGTGTGCCTGTGTGAGTGTGTGTACTGAGGGTAGATATGCTGATATCTGTTTTATGCCTTCAGGCCCACAGCTGGCTCTGGCCTTGCATGACAAGGAATGTGTTTGTGTGTAATGATGTCACCCTCTAGCGGTGAGTTTCCTGCTAGCCCCTTGTGCTTGAAAAGCCCACTCCTGGTGTTGGTGACCTCTCTTCCTTCCCAACGAGAGCCAGTCAGCAAAAGTTCAGGGAGATTTCGGCATGGAGGGGCAGTGCTGGGAAAAGCAGGTGTGGCCGGGCATGAAAAGAGTGGCAGGATCTGGGGAGAGCGAAAAGTACAAATAGGAATAATGGGCCGGGCGCGGTGGCTCACGCCTGTAATCCAAGCACTTTGGAGGCCAAGACAGGCAGATCACCTGAGGTTGGGAGTTCAAGACCAGCCTGACCAACATGGTGAAACCCCATCTTTAAAAAAAAAAAAAAATAGGAATAATGATTAGTGCACCCCTGCAGGGCAGAAGGGGAAGCCGGCAAAGCAGAGCATCTGGAGAGGAGAGGAGAGAAGAAGCTCTCGAGGGAGGCTCTTGCATGTCAGTTTTTGTCAAGTGCCATTTTATGTTCATGGGGTGGGATGATTACTGCAATACTGAGGGCTGAAGCGGGAATGGAGAGGCAATATTTTAAAGCCGTTTCAATTCTGTTTTCCAAGGGAAGTAGGCACAGGCTTAGAGACTGCCTAGAACTAACTAAATTCCAAACTTTCCTCACCGTGGAGTAGACAGCGGACAGCAGACGTGGCTGCTTCTGCCTAGCCTGGGGCTGTGTTCTCTCTGCCAGTAAAGGTCATTTTTATCAGGGTCTTCGTAGGCTTTCGCATGTTGATAAATATTTCAAAAGGCAAGGAGGGATCAAGATCAGTCTTACTCAGAGCAGATCTGGAAATCCACGTTAGGCGGGACCCTGCCGCCTAAAGCCTGTCTGAGCTGGAGTGCAAAGGGTAGTCCCTTTCTGAAAAGGTGCTGGCACCGAGCCAGGCTTTGCTGGAAAGTCCTATCTGGATGAGCCAAAGCATTTACATTTCTTACATAATGTCATGCCCAGAGGAGCTTTAGGGATCGGCCCTGCTGCAGGGTTCACAGCCAGGGCCCCATTTCTGCCAAGAGGATCGGGTTAAAGGTTTAAAAAAACAGCCAGAATCTCAAGGGGCAGAAAAGCAAAGGCTCAGCCTTGCTAGCATTAACTCTTCACACTCGAGAAAAGATGGTTCTGAGATAAAACCACACCTTTATATTACGTGATGCCATGCCTTCCTGAATCCATTCATTCCTAAAGAGGTCAGCAACACCGAGCACTGGCCTTCCCCCTTGTGTGCAGGAAATTGAAGAGGCATAAAAACTCTGTCCACATTTTCTCTAAAGTTGGAACAGCTTGTCTGGGGCTTCAGTCTGAAGCTTCAGTGAGATTCTTTGTTGTTTATTTTTTATTTTTAAACTTACTATTTGGCCAGGCACAGTGGCTCATGCCAGTAATCCCAGCACTTTGGGAGGCCGAGACAGGCGGATCACATAAGGTCGGGAGTTCGAGACCAGCCTGACCAACATGGTGAAACCCTGTCTCTACTAAAAATACAAAAATTAGCCAGTGTGATGACATACACCTGTAATCCCACCTGCTCAGGAGGCTGAAGCAAGAGAATCACCTGAACCTGGGAGGTGGAGGTTGCAGTGAGCTGAGATTGAGCCACTGCATTCCAGCCTGGGAGATGCAAGACGCCGTCTCTAAATAAATAAATAAGAGCAGGGTGCTGTGGCTTGTGCCTGTAATCCCAGCACTTTAGGAGGCCGAAGTGGGCCTCCCAGATAACCTGAGGTCGGGAGTTCTAGACCAGCCTGACCAACATGGAGAAATCCCATCTCTACTAAAAATATAAAAATTAGCCAGGCATGGTGGCACATGCCTGTAATTCCAGATACTTGAGAGGCTGAGGCAGGAGAATCACTTGAACCCAGAAGGCAGAGGTCATGGTGAGCCAAGATTGTGCCATTGCACTCCAGCCTGGGCAATAAGAGCGAAACTCCGTCTCAAAAAATAAAAAAATAAATTAACTAACTAACTTACTCTTGAAAGCCAAAGAGTTCAGGTTACTAACATAGGAAATCAGTGGCTACTGTTGTAACCATCAAGAATTCCTTAATTTAACTGGTTCTGGGAACCTAAATGAGAGTTGTCACATAATAGCAAAAACTTTTTTAGAGTCTTGCTCTGTCCCCCAGGCTGGAGTGCAGTGGCACAACCCTGGCTCACTGCAACCTCTGCCTCCTGGGTTCAAGTGAGTCTTCTGCCTCAGCTTCCCCAGTAGCTGGGAGTATGGGAGAACACCGCCACACCCGGCTAATTTTTATATTTTTAGTAAAGATGGTGTTACACCATATTGGCCAGGCTGGTCTCGAACTCCTGACCTCTTGATCTGCCTGCCTCGGCCTCCCAAAGTGCTGGGATTACAGGCATGAGCCACTACGCTCGGCCAATAGCAAATCTTAGTAACTGGATGACACCCAAAGTGGGGTATAGATATTTAATAAAAGCACTGTGTAGACATTTAATGACAATGCTTGCTCTTTTTTGCTTGCTTTTTGTTTGTTTGTCTACAAATGAATTAAGGCATAGAAGGAGAAGTCACTTTCTCAGGGTCATGGGAACAAGTCAGGTTAAGAGTATCTCTCCTCGGACCTGCAAGTGTCTTTGAGTCTCCTCACCCAGGCGCATGCTCAGGATTGCAGTCATCTGCTCTTGTTGCCTTTATTTATTTTTATTTATTTTTTTAGAGAGAGTCTCCCGCTTGGCACCCAGTCTGGAGTACGGTGGCACTGCAACCTCCGCCCTCCCAGATTCAAGAGATTCTCCCGCCTCACCCTCCTGAGTAGCGGGGACTACAGGCATGTGCCACCATGCCGGCTAATTCTTTTGTATCTTTAGTAGAGATATTAAGTGCTGGGCCAGGTGTGGTGACTCACACCTATAATCCCAGCACTTTGGGAGGCCAAGGCAGGCGGATCACTTGAGGTCAGGAGTTTGAGAACACCCTGGCCAACACAGTGAAACCCCGTCTCTACTAAAAATACAAAAATTAGCCGGGCGTGGTGGTACATGCCTGTAGTCCCAGCTACTCGGGAGGCTGAGGCAGAAGAATCACTTGAACCTGGGAGGCAGAGGCTGCAGTGAGCTGAGACTCTACCCCTGCACTCCAGCCTGGGCGACAGAGCAAGACTCCATCTCAACAAATGAAAAAAAAAAGATAGTAAGTGCTAAAATACGAGCATTTTGAAATCCTCAACCAACATAATCCCATGGTTAACATTGAATTATCCATGGCTCTGGGAAAGAGCAGGTGGTTCAATTCCAATGATAGGCTGTGTTCCAAATTGAGATTTTTTGTTTGTTTTGCTTTTTTTCTTTTAAAGAAAAACAAGGTTATTTTTGAACCTGTTCACTTCAATTCTAAGACAAAGCCAGAAACAGAAGAACGGAAATCTGAAAAAGACATTGTCAACTGTCACCGTCCGACCGTGGGAAATAAATGTCTTGCAAAGGAAAAAAAAAAGTTGGAGAGAACGAGAAGTTGGTGGTGTTATGTAAGAGGAAGCGTCCAGATTACATGTAAAAGGCCACTGCTTCACGCTCTGTTCCTAAATATTAGGGATGCAAAGTACATGGTGACAGGAAGTCAGAGCCTGTTTTCCTAAACATTTCTTAAATGTTAGGGATTCGGAGTGATCCCCAAACAAGCAGAAAATTCTATCCCGAATGAGTGTGTGTGTGCCTGCTAGGAGAATATTTCCTAGTATTTCCTGGATCCTTGTTAGTTGATGTCCCATCCACAAATCCCCAGGGGATAAACTATCTCTAAATATCAGAATAAACAGCAACAATGGAACAACTTTTATATTTTTGTTTCTTTTTCTTTTCTTGTCTTTTTTTTTTTTGAGACAGTGTCTCTACTCTTGCTCTGGCTGGAGTGCAGTGGCGTCATCGTCATTGTGGCTCACTGCAGCCTTGAACTCCTGGTCTCAAGCAATTCTCCCACCCAGCTGACCAAGCAGCTGAGACTACAGGAATATGCCACCACACCCAGCTAATTTTAAATTTTTTTGTAGAGACAGGGTCTCCCTATGTTGCCCAGGCTGATCTCAAGTGATCCTCCTGCCTCAGCCTCCCAAAGTGCTAGAATTTCTGGCATGGGCCAAGGTGCCCAGCTAAAACAACTTTAAAAGGTGTATTGGAGATCCAACCAGATTCTACTCTTACATTTATCTGCAGCATATCAGTTTGGTTTGCCCGTATTTAGGTGGTTCTTGGTCTGGGTCTTAATTTCATGGATCTATGCATATGTGAAAATTCATCAAGCTGTATGTTTAAGACTTGTGCATTTTACTCTGTGTGCTTTGTTTCAATTAAAACAAAGTTTTTATTTATTTTTAAGTCAGAAGGGGTTTAATGGGTCAAGAAAAGTTTACTTCTGTGCATACAAATTATCTCAAGGTCTGTTTGTTCAAACAAGGTAACCAAACAGGGACAGATTCTACAGCGGCTGCTGCCCAGAGTTTTACAGAGATAGGAACATGGCCATAGCCCTGAACCCTACAACCTTCTCTTGCTGTGATTACCACTTCTTCCCTGGCCTTTTCTGGCCTGGCTGCTTTCACTGCTGAACTAGGGCAAGGATTTTGTTCCTCTTCATTAACCTTCATCTTACCAGGCCTCTGTTCCTCCCATCCATCAGCCCCTAGTACAATGTATGCAGTTGGCACTCAATAAATATTGACTCTGGTTTTGATTATTTTTCTCTGGTTAATATGTGTTGGGGGCTGGGTACAGTGGCTAATGCCTGTAATCTCAAAACTTTGGGAGGCCAAGGTGGGAAGATCACTTGAGCTCAGGAGTTCAAAACCAGCTTGGGCAATACAGAGAAACCTAGTCTCTATCTTTTTAAAAATAATTTTTAAAATATGTGTTGGGAGTGGGCAGTGAGCATGGGAAAGAAGGGGGAAAAGGAGGTTATTCCTTTTTTTTTTTTGAGATGGAGTTTTGCTCTTGTTACCCAGGCTGGAGTGCAATGGCATGACCTCGGCTCACCGCAACCTCCGCCTCCTGGGTTCAGGCAATTCTCCTCCCTCAGCCTCCTGAGTAGCTGGGATTACAGGCACGTGCCACTGTGCCCAGCTAATTTTTTGTATTTTTAGTAGAGACAGGGTTTCACCATGTTGACCAGAATGGTCTCGATCTCCTGACCTCGTGATCCACCCGCCTCGGCCTCCCAAAGTGCTGGGATTACAGGCGTGAGCCACCGCATCCGACCTAAAGGAGGTTATTTCTAATGTACAGATGGGGAGAAGCCTGGGGCTCTGTAGGAGCTGGGGTGAAGGACACAAGGCATTCTGGTTTTGCCTCTGTATGTGACGATGTTTTCTTAATGTTGGAAAAATGCAATAGTTTTCTCATTTGCCACGTACCATCCCATGCTGCTCCCTACTGAACCAAATCGGTCATACTATACTTGCTATGTTAAACTGCACTGTTTTCCATTGACTTGTTGGTCACTGATACTGGCTTTTAGTGTTGGGTGTGTGATTTCTTTTCACACAAACATGAATACATTGTACCACTGAAATTTTCCTAGGGCTTCAGTCATTTTGAGTTGGAGATTGTCACTGGGATGCATTTTTACATTCCCGTTCTCACTTTCATCTGCGGGTGCCACCCGGAGGCCCAGGCTTTCTGTGGAACAGTGAATGTGCTTACAAATGGGTAGAAGTGAGGCTTTTATTATGCAGCCGGGAGACAAGGAAACCGCAGTGATGCCGTGTGCCAGTAGCACACATTTATTTGTGGTGTATCCGAGCTTCAGATCCAGCCATCCCAGAGAGCAGTGTCCACAAGGATGAGGCCCTTTTGCAGAAGACGGAGGGTATTCCTCCCTTATCCTGCTCCAGTAGTTGAGATCCGCAGGAGACCCTTACTCATGTTTCCTGAACTTGAACTTCAGGACACTGGCCACTGGGCATTTTTTTGCACAGAGTATTTCTCTTTCTGTCAGTTATTTAACTTTATTTTTTAAGCTAAATTTCTAAATGCTTTTGATACCAACAGGGTTGTTTTATTTTGCCAACAGAACCACATAGGAGGAGGGAGTTGTTTTGTTTTTTCCATCATTTGAATCACTACACAAGCACAGTATCACCTAACAGAGGGTGATTTCAGGACGGCTGTGGCCACAAAGCATGGTTAGGTTCGAAAAAGCAGCAGGGCAAAAAAAAAAAAAAAGCCTTCTGATGCAACACTTCCGCTCTATGTGATTCAAGCACATATCTAGTTACAAGGTTTCTTTGGCAAAAACAAATTTTTGCACTAGAGTTAGCCAGGCAAAGCCAGCGTCCCCCTGGCCAGTTGAGTTTGCGGGCCCATCTGGCTCACACATCATTAGCAGCATTGTTTGTTTAGGGCGGCTTCTGTAGAATCTTTATTCGTGGAGAAGTAGAAGAAAACACAAACAGCCCAGCTGGATTTCCAGGTCCTAGATGGAATCTGTAACCCCTTTGACTTCTCAACTGAGAAAATTGGATGCGGCTGTCACAGAAAGAGAATAAATATGGAACCCCACAATGCTATGCTTGCAGCCACTTTTATTCCATTGAAATTCACACAGAATGAAAGGCAGGCATACTCTGAGAGGCACAGAGCCGAACCAATGCTGCGAGTCCTGCAATTCCAAGTAGGTTGAGCTAGTGACAGTTCTGGGCAAAATACTTGATTCTTCTTTAGTTGGCGGCTGGCTAAAACACGCAGGCAGTAATACCTCCTCCTGTTACCCTACCGCAAGTGTTCTGCTTTCACAAGTGAAAAAACTATGAGAGAAGAAATACAAGTGATTAGTAAACATCTAACAATGTATACCCTCACGAATAATCAAAGAAAAGCAGTTGAAAATTTGAGAGCATTTTTTTCCCTATTGTGAGAAGGAATTTTTTTAAATGATAATATCCAAACATCTTAATTAGCTTTTGTTATTTAAAACGAAAACCCAGTTTAGCGTTTTATTAGGCTTTACTTTCATTAAAGGTTGGGAGTTCTAAAAATAACTTATTTTGAAAGAGTAATGAATGGCCCAATAAACTTAATGGTCCAATTTAAGTGGATTGGTTGACTGGTCAATAGATGCTAGAGAAGTTAGGACTGGAGGAGACCTCAGGGCTTCTGTGGCTCTGCCCGTCATTTTCTAACTGAGAAGGCTGGGACCTAGAGACTGTGTGTGACTTGTCTAGGGTCACACAGTTGTATGGAGGCTGGAATTGCATTAGTAAAACCCGATGAGCTCTTATTTAGATCTTGCTCTTAGCAAATAGCTTCATATAGGATTAAACCTTTTTTTTTTTCAATACCTCAAGGGTGTTCTTCCCTGTCTTTCCAGATGGACAAGATGTCCTAGGCCCCAAAGGATAGGAATCAGACACTGTTACCTCATTCACTCTTTGTCCTTAGATGAACAAGTAGCTGGATACCTCTATATCTTTAGAAAAAGAATTGTTTGAGATACAATCTTACTCTTTCACCCAGGCTGGAGTGCAGCAGCATGATCATGGCTCACTGCAACCTCCAACTCCTAGGCCGAAGCAATCTTCCCACCTCAGCCTCCTGAGTAGCTGGGACTGCAGGCATGCACTACAAGGTCCGGCTTATGCTTTTATTTTTGTAGAGTTAGGGGTCTCACTATGTTGCCCAGGCAGGTCTGGAACTCCGGGGCTCAAGTGATCCTTCCACCCTGGCCTCCCAAACTGCTGGGATTGCAGAAGTGAGCCACCACATCCAGCCTAGAGCTGTTTAATGGGGATAATAATGCTTGCACAACTGATGTCCCTTTGATAATCTTAGAAACCCCTTGAGAAACTACAAATGAAAATAAGGTGTTTACAGTCTAAAGGGGGTTAAAAAGTATATAGCTAAGTCTAATACAAAACAGAATAAGTGTTGTAAGAGTTTGTATTAGTTAAGCTCTTGCTGTTCCTATAACAAACAAATCCCCCAAATGTAAATTGGCTCTAAAATCATAGAAATTTATTTCTAGTCCATGTAAAAGCTAAAATAGATGTTCATTATTATCAGGCAGCTCTCCCCTTGGTAATTTTGGGGCCCGGGCTGCTCTGATTTATCACTCTAACTTTGGCCTGGCTTTGAAAGCCACCATGCTTGTCTGCATCAAGCTGAAAGAAGAAAAATGAGCTTGGAGGACTCCTGGTTGGAGATTTTTAGAGGCCAGGCCTGGGAGTTGCAGACATCACTTCTTCTTCTTCTTTTTTTTTTTAGAGAAAGAAAGGAAAAAAAAGAATGAAAGAGAGAAAGAAAAAGGAAGAGAAAGAGGGAGAGAGAATGGGAGTGTTGCTTTATTGCCCAGGCTAGAATGCAGTCTAAAAATGGGTATCGAAAACCTCTTTTCTGCCAATAATTGTGCTTAACAATGGAGACAGGAAGGAGTAAGGGAGGAAAGTAACAAACAAGCAGCCAACCAATATTTCATTTAAACCTGTGAAATGCTATGCAAATGCTGAGGAGTGATTTACTTCCAATTATGTGGTCACTTTAGAGTAGGTGTGATGTGGTACTGATAAGAATGTATGTATTGTGTATTTGGGGTGGAGAGTTCTATAGATGTTTATTAAGTTTACTTGTTCCAGGTCTGAGTTCAAGTCCTGGATATCCTTGTTAATTTTCTGTCTCGTGGATCTGTCTAATATTGACAATGTAATGTTAAAGTCTCCCACTATTATTGTGTGGGAGTCTAAGTCTATTTATAAGTCATTAAGAACTTGTCTTACGTATCTGGGCGCTCCTGTATTGGGTGTGTGTATATTTAGGATCGTTAGCTCTTCTTGTTGCATTGATCCCTCCATTATGTAATGTCCCTCCCTGCCTCCCTTGATCTTTGTTGCTTCAGAGTCCATTTTATCAGAGGCGAGAATTGCAACTCCTGCTTTTTATTTATTTATTTTTGCTCTCCATTTGATTGGTAAATCTTCCTCCATCCCTTTGTTTGAGTCTTTGTGTATCCTTGCATGTGAGATGGGTCTGGCTGCAGCTTACCGATGGGTTTTGACTTTTTATCCAATTTGCCTGTCTGTGTCGACATCACTTCTTCTAGCATGCCTTTGGGTAGCACCCAGTTGTGTGACCACCTCTGAGCATAATGGATGCTGGGTGATGTAGTCCAGCGGCATGCAGTTTTCGTGACCATCAAGTGATCTCTGCTACAAAGGACTTTGAGGGTCCAAAGGAGGAGAAAATCATATGAGGGTGAAGTAATTTCTTGGACAAATACATACATGCCTATGAAGGCAGAAATAATAATAATTTCTACTCTTAACAGTCATTATGTCTTAATTTTTATTTTTATTTTTTATTTTTGAGACAGAGTTTTGCTCTTCTTGCCGAGGCAGGAGTGCAATGGCTTGATCTCAGCTCACCGCAGCCTCCACCTTCTGGGTTCAAGAGATTCTCCTGCCTCAGCCTCCTGAGTAGCTGGGATTACAGGCATGGGCCACCACGCCTGGCTAATTTTGTATGTTTAGTAGTGATGGGGTTTTTCCATGTTGATCAGGCTGGTCTTGAACTCCTAACCTCAGGTGATCCACCCACCTCAGCCTCCCAAAGTGCCGGGATTACAAGCATGAGCCACCACATCTTGCCCATTTTGTCTTAATTTTAATAAGAGGGTTCTGCTGATTCTTCCTAGGTGGTGGGATATGTACCTCAAACTGTTTGTATTTTCAGAAGTGGCAACTCTTTCTGATCCATGGCCTGTGCTTACAAGATAGCTGGATCCCATGGAGATCACACCTGCTCCAGCCATCTCATGTAGCTGAGGAGGTGACCACAGAAACGGTGGGCTCTCCCCAAAGCCAAGTGCCAATAGAATACAGTCAGGACTCTTCACTTCCATTCAACAGTGACCAGAGGCCAGCAGCCCGGGGCCTGTGCTGGTGGTTGGTTCTGGCAGCTGACATTTGTCATCCCGTGGCTGCATAAGGAACAGACCATACCTCCTCCCCTCCGTTTTGCTCAGGCTGGCAGTGCTCTCATTCCGCATCTTGTAGTGTTTCTACCTAATCAGACCTCCCAGCTGGGCTCCCAGCCTCCAGACGTTTACTCTCCACACTCCGTCCATCATGATTGGAGCAAACGATTACCAGAGCTTTTCTAAATCCATATCTGATGATGCCTCCCTGTTCAACTGCCTCGGAGGTCTCCTGCAGATACGGAGGATGCCCAGCTCCTTATAAGGGGCCCCAGTAGGAAGGTTCTGCTTCACCAACAATTAATGACTTTTGTTTGTCTTTGGATTTTGACTTTGGTTCTCTCTCTGTGTGTGTCCCTCTTTCTCTCCCCCTTCACTTTTCTGTTTTCTGAAGTTGAATTCTGGACTTGAAACTACACGTCATGCGTTTTTCAGGCCTCTGTGCCTTTGCTCAGCGGGCAGGTCTCATTCTCCTATCTCCAGCTATGGGAACCCTGCCTGTCCTCTTAGGGACAGATTCAAACACCATCATCCCCAGGAAGCATCCCCACCCTTGAAACAACATAGTCTTTCTCAGGTGTTTGGATAGTAATTGATGCCTTCATTACAAAGTATTGCCCTGCTAAATATCATGATCGCACATGTCTGCCTCACCACTACAAGATTATCAGAGTTTCTGTTACTCAGCTTTGAGTAAGACCTAATAGATGCTCAATAATGTTAGTTGATTTGAATTAGAGTCACAGAAAGAATTCCATTTAGATGACTTTTTGGCATTTTCAGTGGGTCTGCACTTTTTCATATACTCTGATTAACAAATTTAAAATAGCAAATCATTTAGTTCTGATAACGGGAAATTGTTCTCAAGATCATTACAGAATGGCTGTTTCAGTTCCTAATGATTATCTGTCACAGTGGGAAGTATAGGTTGTCACTGGAATAGAAAATGGTGGTCTCTTCCTTCATCTGCTAGGGTTGAAAGAAAAAAAAGAAAATTATTATCTCCATGGCTGGTAGGTGGGGTGTCACTCCTGGGAGGTAGGTTGGAGTTTGCCACCCTCACCTTGAGTGCCATGGTACATTGCAGGTGACTCTGTTAAAGCTCCTACTGCTCCATTTCAAATGGAGCTTTTGGTTTTGTACAAGTGATGGTTTGTTTTCTTGCCTGGCTTCCACTCTAGACCAGCACTATGAGAGAGTCTGTAAACTCTCAGTAGCCACTAGCCACTTGGGACTACTGAGCACTTGAAATGTGGCTTTTGCAACAGAGCAAATGAACATTTAATTATAGTTCTTTTTTTTTTTTTTTTTTTTTGAGATGGAGTCTCTGTTGCCCAGGCTGGAGTGCAGTGGCATGATCTTGGCTCACTGCAACCTCTGCTGCCCGGGTTCAAGATATTCTCCTGCCTGAGCCACCCGAGTAGCTGGAATTACAGGTGCCTGCCACCACGCCTGGTTAATTTTTGTATTTTTAGTAGAGATGGAGTTTCACCATCTTGGTCAGGCTGGTCTTGAACTCCTGACTTTCATCCAACCGCCTCGGCCTCCCAAAGTGCTGGGATTACAGGTGTAAGCCACCGCACCCGGCAATTTTAGTTCATTTTTAATTTAAATAGCCATGTGTGGCCAGTGGCTACCATCTTGGGCAGTGATACTGAGTTCCTAGGAGAGTAGCTTTTTATTAATTTATTGGAATATCCTATCCAGTACTGTGTACTCGGTAAACCTACAATAAGCATTTGTTAAATGAGGAACAGTTAACATTTATTGAGTGCCTGTTGAATGCTAGGTGCTTCCCAGAGGGTGTCCTAGTGTTACCTTCATTTTCTGTGGAGTCCCTTGTTGGGGCAGCATAGACAGCAACGCTTGACCCCCATTATTGCAGCCCTCACCAAGAACGCTGGCAGCCGAGGGAGCAAGAGGGTCAGGAGTTCCGTGAAAAGAAGCCCGGCAGAGCCATAAGAGAAAAAGAATTCTGATGGTGAACCAAAAGCCTCTGCAACCTGCCCAGGCCTGAATTTGGTGCCATGCTTTGCCTGAGGCAGCCAGAGAAGTTATTTAATTCTCAAAACCAGGGCCTGTGAGACTCACAAACCTGGCCTGAGGTTTGCTGGCAGGGACTCTAGTTTTGGCAAAGGGAATGTAAGCTGCTTAGCATTGAAAGGGGAGACAGGAGAGGTGACCAACTTGGCTTTGAACGTTGAGGATGGAGCTGGTGCTGTGCCTGAGTAGGCGTGAACCTGTTTTGCCTGTGGTTTTCTTTGGCAAGCTGCTCTCGTCTTCTCTCAGATATGGAAGGTCTTCCCCACGCAATCAAAGGAGCAGTTTGAGATGCATGGCTGATAGCTGGGGACAGCATTAGAGAGACCCACATTACTTAGAACTACTGGTTCCCCCCAAATAAAAACCCAGGTGTCATTTCTGCATGAGCAGAGAGTGGCGAGGAGAATTCGCTTGCAGCCTCTCCGCTCCCCTCTGCCTTTAGAGTGTTGCCTTTGCCCTTGCATACCTGATGGGTGAAGACAGGCTCTGGGGCTCGGCATTGAAGGTGCTGTGGACCCAGCTGCCCTACAGGCTCTGGGGCTCGGCATTGAAGGTGCTGTGGACCCAGCTGCCCTACAGGCTCTGGGGCTCGGCATTGCAGGTGCTGTGGACCCAGCTGCCCTACAGGCTCTGGGGCTCGGCATTGAAGGTGCTGTGGACCCAGCTGCCCTACAGGCTCTGGGGCTCGGCATTGAAGGTGCTGTGGACCCGGCTGCCGTACTTCCGCTGTTCCGTTCATCTCCTGCCTGTTTACAAAACTAAACTAACTATCCTACTCTTCCAAATGGAAATTGCTAATTTTTGAAGGAGAAGGTTGACAGCTTCAGTAGGATTTCAACAGAGCAAGAAGACTGGAATTAGGTGAGGCCATAACTTCTTATCTGAGTTTCTGAAGGTGAGGGGAATTACAGAATTGTTTAGAAAGAGTCAATATAACTACTTTCAGAAAACACCACATGTGAAAATCCAGATTTATAAATGCGTTTAGTACAATGATTATTATATATGCAATATATAAGAAACACAATTATATGTATATATTTATACATAGAATATGTATATTGAGGTCCCCTAGAGTACAGCTATAATCTAGATCTGGTGAAAATAGATTACTTCGACTGGGCACGGTGGCTCACGCCTATAATCCCAGCACTTTGGAAGGCCGAGGCAGGTGGACCACGAGGTCAAGAGATCGAGACCATCCTGGTCAACAAGGTGAAACCCCGTCTCTACTAAAAATACAAAAATTAGCTGGGCATGGTGGCACGTGCCTATAGTCCCAGCTACTCGGGAGGCTGAGGTAGGAGAATTGCTTGAACCCAGGAGACGGAGGTTGCAGTGAGCCGAGATCGCACCATTGCACTCCAGCCTGGGTAACAACAGCGAAACTCCGTCTCAAAAAAAAAAAAAGGAAAATAGATTACTTGCAAGACAAGAGCATCTAAACACCCCTCAATCCTCCAACCCTTGAAAAGAAAGTCCACAGCCATGTTTCTTGAAACAATTCCTAATCCACACTGACCTGTGGCCCATACACTTCCGCCTTCTTTTCTAGAGCATCTTTTAAAGTATTTCATCAGTATTCAGGAGAAGGAAAACTCCTCTTTCTTATCATCTGCACAGAATAAGACTTCCAGTGGACTTTTGCTTGATACCTGGGAAGAAAATTGTGCTTTTCCTAGTAAAATGAGTCAGCTGGGATCTGTCATTTCTGGGAACTGTAAGAGTGTTAGAGATATGCTCGGCCTACTTCGTGGAATCTCACAGTGCATGAGTTGGTCACTTTCACACTGCTCCAGGCACCAGGAGCTGGAAGCTGGAAAGCTCTATTCTCTGGAACGTCAAGCATTAGATTGTAGTGTGGAGGCCTCAGAATTTATTTCTGTGCCCCTGACACCCTGCACTGTCATTGGGTCTGTTTTGCTGTATGCTCCCCAAATTGTACATTATCATTGGGAATGACATACACATTTCTGGGGAAAGGTAGTTTAGCATTTTTCTTAAGGGCCAGAATTTAAATCTCATCATTCCTACTGAGCCCCCACCCCCTCCCCACTCCTAAGACATTTGTTCTCCTGCAAGCTAGAGAAACAACAAGAAAAGACAGAATATTTGGGAGGAAAGGCTTCCCAAAGGACTGCTGCAGTCATGGTGGAGCTGGTACAGCCTCTCCCTGCCCAATTTTTTATTTTCATCTCTACCAACTGTAGATTACACATACACACACACACACACAAGCAGATCACACAAAGGAATACTATGCCTCAGGGCTAGGTGGACTCATTGAGCAAAGCTTGGAAGGAAGAACTAGAGAGAGACCTAGAGACAGAGACCCTCGGGAGAAATAATTAAGGCTGGCAGGGAAAGGCTGTGTTAATTGAGCTGAGAAGAAAGATGAGCATCCGGGGATTATTTTAAGAGGTGGTGGAATTTGCAGATAAAGTCATTGGTATATTATTGCATTCATCTTTGGTTACTACTTTTAAAAAATGTTTTTTAGGAAGAATGGTATCTAGAAACAAAAAAATGCATGCAAGAGAAAGAGCTAGCTACAGGGCTAAGTAGTAATAACTGACCAAAAAAAAAAAAAAAAAAAATGGAGAGACACAGGGTGATTTTGCCAGATCCTCATTTCCTGGAGTGAGCAAGAGAAGAAGCAAAATGCAGAGTCGGCTCCTGGCGCAGTGGCTGCCGTTCATGTGCAGTTGATACAGGCCTGGCACTGTCTGCGTGATACCCATGTGGTTTGTACTGAACTCCCTCCCACCAGCCCCACCTGCCCTCAAATAGTTATCTCATGCGGTTGTCTCTGTACCTAAATTTCCTAACATTTATTTCTTTTTGAGTATGAAGATCCTCTTTTTTAAGTCGAAAAATAAAAATAAAGTCACATGCCCCACAAGACTATAGTTGTACTTTCCACCAAGAAAATATAATATATAATGACCTTCATTCAATCCATTAGGTATTAATAAGACTTTTTTTTTATTTTTAAATATTTTTGGTGTATAATATAATGCAGAAAACTGCATACAGCATAATATATGCACCATCTAATAAAGAGCTCTAGTGTGAACCGCCACACATCCACCGCTAGGTTGGAAAATAGAACATCGCTGGCATCGCAGGAACTTCCTCCAGCCCCTTCCTCATCACAGCCCCCTCCCTCCCTGACATCCACATTTCCTTGCTTTTCTTTATGGCTTAACCATCAATGTGTGGATCCCTAAATGAGATAGTTTTGCCATGAATGGAACCATGGTTCATATACTTTCTTGTGACTTACTTCTTCCCAACATCATGTTCATAAGAACCATGCATGTGGTTGCGTGTAACTGTAGCTCGTTTTCTTTCCTGCATAATAATTCACTGTCATAGTATCTCACAGTTAATTGTTCTATCCATTCTGTTCTCCACCTCCCAGGTTGAAGTGATTCTCCTGCCTAGGTTCCTGAGTAGCTGGGACTACAGGCTTCTACCACCACACCCAGCTGATTTTTATATTTTTAGTAGAGGTAGGGTTTCACCATGTTGGCCAGGCTGGTCTCGAACTCCTGACCTCAAATGATCCACCCACTTTAGCCTCCCAAAGTGCTGGGATTACAGGCGTGAGCCACTCACTGCACCCAACCAGTCAAGAGTGTTGCTATTCTTGACCTATTTCCTGATGCACAGACATCTATAGTGGGGTGGAATTAACTGCATCTTCAGTGACAGTTTTAAAAATGTAACAGCTTTCCTGAGATATAATTTACAAACCATACAGTTCACCCATTGAAAGTATACAGTTCAGGCCAGGTGCAGAAGTGTTCACACCTGTAATCCCAGCACTTTGGGAGGCCAAAGTGGGCGGATCACCTAAGGTCAGGAGTTTGAGACCAGCCCAGCCGACACGGAGAAACCCCTTTTCTACTAAAAATACAAAATTACCAGGGTGTGGTGGCTTGTGCCTGTAATCCCAGCTACTTGGGAGGCTGAGGCAGGAGAATCACTTGAACCCGGGAGGTGGAGGTTACAGTGAGCCAAGATCACGCCACTGTACTTCAGCCTGGGTGACAAGAGTGAAACTCTGTCTCAAAAATAAATAAACACATAATAATAAAATAAAATACATACGTGTTACTTGAAGGGCTTAGCGTATTAATTCATTGCTTATTTCCATGGATGGCTTAAATTACAGTGGTTCTCAAATTTTCACAGGCATTGGAAGCACTTGCAGGGCTTGTTAAGACAGATTGCTAGGCTCCATCCACAGAGCGTCAGATTTATTAGGTCTTGGTGGAGCTTAAGAATTTGTATTTCTAGGCTGGGCGCAGTGGCTCACGCCTATAATCCCAGCACTTTGGGAGGCCGAGGCAGGTGGATCACGAGGTCAAGAGATCGAGACCATCCTGGTCAACAAGGTGAAACCCTGTCTCTACTAAAAATACACAAATTAACTGGGCATGGTGGTGCGCGCCTGTAGTCCCAGCTACTCGGGAGGCTGAGGCAGGAGAATTGCTTGAACCCAGAAGGCGGAGGTTGCAGTGAGATGAGATCGTGCCATTGCACTCCAGTCTGGGTAACAACAGCTAAACTCCGTCTCAGAAAAAAAAAAAAGAAAGAAAGAATTTGTATTTCTAACAAGTTTCTAAATGATGCTGATACAGCAGACCACACTTTGAGAAACCTGGGTACTGGCTGTTACTTTGAAAGTTAGATAACTGGACGCCGGGAAATTCATTTATTCTTTCAAGAGATAAGAATGGGACATAAGGGCTGGGTGCAGTGGCTCGTGCGTATAATCCCAGCACTTTGGGAGGCTGAGGTGGGCGGGTCACCTGAGGTCGGGAGTTTGAGACCAACCTGACCAACATGGAGAAACCCTGCCTCTAATAAAAATAAAAAATTATTAGATGTGTGTGGCACATGCCTTAAATCCCAGCTACTCGGGAGGCTGAGGCAGGAGAATCACTTAAACCTGGGAGGCAGAGGTTGCAGTGAGCCAAGATCTCACCATTGCACTCCAGCCTGGGCAACAAGAGCAAAACTCTGTCTCCAAAAAAAAAAAAAGGACATAAGACACTTGCAGTTTGTTAGAGAAAAAGAGTTCAATTAGCAGACTCTTTTAGTAGCTCAGAGCATGACAGTAGGAATAGTGATAGGGAATATATTAAAAAACACTGCAGAGATACAATCAAGAGACTTTGGCAATCGATTCAAGGTGGAAGGCGAAGGAGAGAGAGGAGTCAGAAAGATACCAAGATTTCAGTCCTGGACCCAGGATGAGAATTGGAAGACAGAGAACATGCATGATTGAAATGAAAGTGTGTAATCAATCAGCATTTTAACTTCTATACTTGGCTCTCTAGGAGGAGTCACTTGACCCATATTTTATGAGAAGGGCAGTACCCAGGGGTACTGGTCCCCTACGTCTTCGACCTCATTCCTGCAGTGTTGCCCCAGAAACCGGAAACATGTAATCATGGGAGTTTTCCTGGGTAATTGATACTGAATTATCAATGGGCAGCTAATTTTTGTATTTTTAGTAGATACGGGGTTTCACCATGCTGGCCAGGATGGTCTCGAACTCCCGACTTCATAATCTGCCCCCCTCAGCCTCCCAAAGTGCTGAGATTACAGGTGTGAGCCACCGTGCCTGGCCTAACTTTTATTTTTCTGGAAACCTCTGTCATCCAGGCTGGAGTTCAGTGGTACAATCATAGCTCACTGCATGTTTGACCTCCTGCGACCCTCCCGCTTTAGCCTCCTGAGTAGTGAGGACTGTAGACATGTGCCACCGTGTCCAGCTAATTTTTTTTTGGTAGAGATAAGGTCTCACCATGTTGGCCAGACCAGTCTCAAACTCCTTGCCTCAAGTGATCCTCCCACCCCAGCCTCCTGAAATGCTGTGATTACAGGTTTGAGCCACCACTCCCGGCTATCTTTTTTTTTTTTTGTTTTTAATAGAGACAGGGTTTCACCATGTTGTCCAGGATGGTCTCGATCTCTTGACCTGGTGATCCATCCGCCTTGGCCTCCCAAAGTGCTGGGATTGTAGACGTGAGCCACTGTACCCGGCCACATTTTCACATTATCTTATTAAGCAGTGCCGGACTTTACTCTTAGAAGCTAAATATTACTCACGTCTTTGAGGAAAAGGCAGAGAGATATGTCTGGGACCAGGAATCTCCAAAATCTCAATTAGCAGTGGAGTCTCAAAAAGGGGAGGCACAGTCAAAGCAGCTCCCTCAAGGTGAATGGACCGGGTTGTTCGGAAGCCAAAGGGACTCTCCTTGTCTTCAACAGAGGGTGGCCTTCATGACCCGCTTCCTCTTTCCCTGAGAGCCAGAGGAGGACTTTTCTTTTCTTTCAGTCAACAAATATTTTTCTAGCACCTCCCAAATGCCCTTGTGCACTTATCCACAGAGGAGAAAATGGTATTTATTTATTTATTTATTGAGACGGAGATTCACTCTTGTTACCCAGGCTGGAGTGCAATGGCATAATCTCGGCTCACTGCAACCTCCGCCTCCTGGGTTCAAGCAATTCTCCTGCCTCAGCCTCCCGAGTAGTTGGGACTACAGGAGCGTGCCACCATGCCCAGCTAATTTTTGTATTTATTTTTAGTAGAGATGGTGTTTCACCATGTTGACAGGATGGTCTCGATCTCTTGACCTCGTGATCCACCAGCCTCGGCCTCCCAAAGTGCTGGGATTATAGGCTTGAGCCACCGCGCCTGGCCTGGTGTTTATTTAAAACCATTTCCAGAGCATATGAGGGAAAGAAACAAAACCACAACGGATGAGCATGCCACACTGTTCCACGTCACGTTAAATGCTGCGGCAATAACATATGAGAAGCTAGTAACAGAATGATGGTGCTGGGGGCCTTCTCTGGACGGGATGGTCAGGGAAGGGCTCTTGGAAAGTGTGACCTCAATGTCAAAGAAGGCTGCTCTGCACAGAGAAAAAAAACCATTCCCAGAAGGCAGCAAGGCACAGTGGGGAGAAACAGGGTGGGGCTGGGTGAGGAGTATAAGGAGTTTGGGGTTCTAGAGAAAAGAGTAAAATCCTGAAGAGGATGGCAAGGTTGGCGGGGTCAGATTCTGGATGGCCTTGTGTAATGCGGTGAGGAGTTACGACTCCATCCTTTAGGATGACACAAAACCTTTGAAGGGTTTTAAGCAGAGAAGTCACGTGGTCAAATCTAGGCTTTGTGAAGAGCTCTTTGGTCGCTGTATCCATGGAAAGGCAAGACAATCTTGTGCTATCAAAGTAGTCTTCTCTTGCTGAGGACATAGTTTCTTGGTCAGTTTCACTGTTAAGGCTGATCTAACGTTCTTCCACGTTTTCTCCAAACCTTATGTGTCTTCACATTCACTCTGTACCTCACCTTTGCCAGTGTCTCCCGTGAGCCCCTCACACCAAACCAGGGTCCGCCCTGCCAGACCCTTAGCTCTTAACGTAGTTTGTCTTTTCCATCCCGAAGTAAAATTAAGTACCACCTCTTTAAAACTAGTATATTTTAATTCCTCCAGCTTTAAGCAGCCTGGCCTATTCTCAACCCACATAGCATTTTGGCTAGGGGAGAAGTTTAGCTGTTTCCGCCCACAAGGCTCTGTGTGTATGTATGTGTGTCTTATACTAGTAACTTGGCATGTTTTACAAACCTTGCTCTTTGTGTTACCTCTTGCATATCAAAATGTTGTTTTCTGACTGTCATGCCATTTGCAGCCTTAGTAACAGGGCGATGGTGCGATGAAGAAAAGAAAGCAGGCTTGGTGCGGTGGCTCACGATTGTAATCTCAGCACTTTGGGAGGCCGAGGCAGGTGGGTCACCTGAGGTCAGGAGATTGGGACCAGCCTGGCCAACCTGGTGAAACCCGTTTCTACTAAAAATACAAAAATTAGCTGGGCGTGGTAGTGCACGCCTGTAATCCCAGCCACTCGGGAGGCTGAGGCAGGAGAATCACTTGAACCTGGGAGGCGGAAGTTGCAGTGAGCTGAGATCATGCCACTGCACTCCATCCTGGCCAGTGGAGTAAGACTGTCTCCAAAAAGAAAAGAAAAGAAAGCAGAGGAGGCATTATGCTCTAGCGACAGAGAGGACCTGTGTTTGGGAAAAAGTAGAAAGATCTGGATTCCAACTGAGGGTCAACCATGCAATTGCTGTATGAACAAGTACTTAATTTTACTTTCCTATTTTCAAAGCGGGAATAATAATGACATATACCACAAATTTTAGTAAAGATTAAATGAGAAAAATAGATGTAAAACACTTAGTTCAGTGCACTAGGAGCTCCTCTTCCTTGGGAAGAGGACCAGAATGAGGTTTTGGGGGAAAAGTAGGGTTTGTTCTAGGAGTGGGAGGAGATTGGAAAAGAAGACCTCATATTGGGAAAGACAGGAAAGCAGTAAGAGGTGAGATGAAGCCAAGTTGGAATTAAGGAACTGGGAACCACTATAAGTTTTCAAATAGGGGATATTATGATGTAAAATTAGTATTTTAGAGAAAACTGGTATGGTATCTATGTGCAGTTATGAGTGAGACCACAGAGAACTACTCTGGTGTTGGCCGGGCGC